>NC_141874.1:405630745-405933775 GCF_056163025.1 Triticum urartu
AGTGCAAGAAATAGCTTGTTGACGGGAGATTAATATGATGGAAAATAGACCCGGGGACCATAGGTTTCACTAGTGGCTTCTCTCGAGAGCATAAGTATTACAGTGGGTAAAAAAATTAATGTTGAGCAATTGACAGAATTGAGCATAGTTATGAGAATATCTAGGTATGATCATGTATATAGGCATCACGTCTGAGACAAGTAGACCGGCTCCTGCCTGCATCTACTACTATTACTCCACACATCAACCACTATCCAGCATGCATCTAGAGTATTAAGTTCAAAAGAACAAAGTAACACTTTAAGTAAGATGACATGATGTAGAGGGATAAACTCATGCAATATGATATAAACCCCATCTTGTTATCCTCGATGGCAACAATACAATACATGCCTTGCTGCCCCTAATGTCACTGGGAAAGGAGACCGCAAGATTGAACACAAAGCTAAGCACTTCTCCCATTCCAAGAAAGATCAATCTAGTAGGTCAAACCAAACTGATAATTCAAAGAGACTTGCAAAGATAACCAATCATACATAAAAGAATTCAGAGAAGATTCAAATATTGTTCATAGATAAACTTGATCATAAACCCACAATTCATCGGTCTCAACAAATACACCGCAAAAAGAAGATTATATCGAATAGATGTCCACGAGAATCGTGGAGAACTTTGTATTGATATCCAAAGAGAGAGAAGAAGCCATCTAGCTAATAACTATGGACCCGAAGGTCTGAGGTAAACTACTCACACATCATCGGAGAGGCTATGGTGTTGATGTAGAAGCCCTCCATGATCGATGCCCCCTCCGGCGGAGCTCCGAAAAAGACCCCAAGATGGGATCTCACTGGTACAGAAGGTTGCGGCGGTGGAATTAGGTTTTTGGCTCCGTATCTGGTAGTTTGGGGGTACGTAGGTATATATAGGAGGAAGAAGTATGTTAGTGGAGCAACATGGGGCCCACGAGGGTGGAGGGCACGCCAGGGGGGTAGGTGCGCCCCCTACCTCGTGCCTTCCTGGTTTCTTTCTTGATGTAGGGTCCAAGTCCTCTGGATCACGTTCGTTCCAAAATTCACGTTCCCGAAGGTTTCATTCCGTTTGGACTCCATTTGATATTATTTTTCTGCGAAACTCTGAAATAGGCAAAAACAACAGCAATTCTGGGCTGGGCCTCTGGTTAATAGGTTAGTCCCAAAAATAATATAAAAGTGTATAATAAAGCCCAATAATGTCCAAAACAGAATATAATATTGCATGGAACAATACAAAATTATAGATACGTTGGAGACGTATCAACAGCCTAGTTACACAACAAGGAAAGAGAGTGGGAAACGGGCATCAACAGTAGGAACAAGGTGAGGCGGGGCACTTACTAGTCCACAGCAACGTAGTCCACCTTCCGCTTGGTGAGCTTGAAGCCTAAGAGCTTCGCGACTTGAGGCGCGGGCGCACTAGCCCCAGGAGCTGAAGCCGGAGCAGTAGTTGAGCCAGAAGCGGCTCTAGCCAGCACTAGAGTAGCAGTAGAATCTCGGGAGATCAACGCCGACCTGCTCCTCGTCGGGATCACGACCAGTTCCTCCTCCTCCCCGGGAGCGTCGGCCTCGTCATCATCGGGAAAGGCGCGGAGGATGTCAGCCTTACTCAAGGGGGAGGTCTCCCCCGTCCCTTCGGGGGTCTCCTCCGAGTCTTCCTCCTCCTCTTATTCCTCGCCGCGAGACTCACCAGGAGACAGCTCCACCGACGTCGGTGCCACAGGGGCCCCGGTGAGCACCGGCAGCAGCAGTCCACGCCCGTCAAAGGTCGGCTTGGAGGCCACTATTAGCACCCATCCTTGTGGCGGAACAAGGGAGTAAAGACATTCCGCGGATACTCCTGATCGTCCTCAACTAGGAGGCAGAGAGTTGCGTTCAGCTCCTCGTCGGACAAGGCCTCCGAGCTCAAGCGAACCTTGTCCTCTTCATCCCCAAGTTCCCACAAGGGGCGCGTGCGGGCTTGAAGTGGGGCCACGCGCGGCACCAGGAAATCCCTTAGGAGCATGGCCCCTGTAATCTTCGCCGCCTTCACATTGTCGGGCTTCAGGTCGGACTTCTTCTACTCCAGCACCAACGTCGCCCGCTTGTCGGTGAGCTTTGCGCAGGAGCACCCCTTGTCGGACTGGGGCCTCTCCGTCGGCAGCGCCAAGCGCGGGTGGACGCACTTGGCGCCCATCATGACCCATTTGGCCCTGAGGTTGTTAGCCTTCTTCCTGATGTTTGAGATCGAGTTGGCCTTGCCGGCCGCGGTGAAATTGGCGCACCCAGAGATATGGCCCTAGCTGGCGTGGAGGAAGAAGAAGTGGCGCAACAGAGCCACGGACGGCATCATGCCCAGATACGCCTCATAGTAGTAGGCGAAGATGGACAAGAGAAGGATGGAGTTGGGATGCAGATGCAGCGCCTGCAGCCCGTAGTGGCCGAGGGCCTCATAGAAGAAATCGGAGAAGGGAGGAACCAACCCGGTGGCGATACTGCTCGTGAAGAAGGGGAAGAACGCGCTCCCCTCGGGCTCCAGCACGTCGGAGGCAACTCGGAGCTCCGTCTTCCCCCTTTCGTTGCTCTCCACTGCCATCAGCAAGCGCGTGGCGGCGAGGCTCTTCTCCAAGACGTTGGCCGAGTCGAGAGCAGGTTTGTACTAAGCCGGCGACGAGGCGGGTTTGACCCTCCGAGGCGCCATTGGTCGCTGATGTAGGAAAGGATGGGAGCAGATCTGGAGATTTCGGAAGCGGGGAGCAAGAAAGGGGATCTGAGCAAGGCGAAAGGAAATAGTGAAGGCAAGTGCTGTCCACACCAGCCTTTTGATAGTCGGGCAGTTGCTGAGGCAGCGTGGGGAAGCGGAGACGCCCACGTCCAATCAACCGCCACGCATCGACCAAGGTCGTAGGCTATTGGGGCTCGCGGCGCTCCGCACATGACCTTTGGCTTCGCCTCAAAGCCAAGCTCGAGCGCGCCTTGGGCCCGGGGGCTACTGTCGGCGTTCTAGGAATGGGGGTCCCCAGACTTGCTTGCCTGCGGCCCACGGCGTGGCTTTGCTAGCAGGCCTGCACGGCCCATCTTCATCAACAAGGCATTCAAGACCCTCGCGAGTGGCCAAGCCTCGCGAGGCGGATGACACAAGACCTCCTCAGGAGAGACCTCGCCAGGCAGGCTCGCGAGGGACAGTGAGTTCAAGGGAAGGAAAACCTCATGAGGTTCTCGTGAAGTGAGCAGTGATGATGGAGACCAGGCGGGCGCCAGCGCGCGCAGCGTCCTTGTTTCCTCTTTGGTGCTAAGGGGGCAAGCGCATGTGCGTAGTACCGAGGCATCAAGCAAATGTTTCCATATCGGTGCAATGAGACCAAGACTAGCAGGACGGCAAGAAGGAGGTCACCATGGAGCCCAAGGCGGCGTCATCACCAGAGCCTTTTGCAGGCGAAGACCACTTTTGTCAGGATAAGCTGTACTAGTTGTCCCCTTTCAAATTGGCCGTTGTTGGCTCCCTAACCGCTCAATATTTGGGGAGAGGACCAAGGCCTCTATAAATAGGACTAGCCACCACCGTAGCTAGGGAGACCGGATCGGAGACGGGGTGGCCTGAGCTAATCAAATCCGCACACACACAAGTTCGCCAAGCACAAGAACACCTCAACCTCAGGAGGCTGTTCTTCCCCTTGTACTGTCCATCATCAGCCCAAGAGGCAATCCACCACCACACTTGAGTAGGGTATTACACCACAACGGTGGCCCGAACTAGTATAAATCTCGTTTCCTTTGTGTTGCGAGTTCGTCGAGTTAGTTCGTAAGATCTTAGCTGAGTTATGACGTGGATCGGTAGGGGGAAATCTTTGCGCGCACCCCAATGTTCGAACCTTAAGGGTTTTGCCGGAACCCGTGATCCGACAGTGGGGATGAGGGGCGTGTTCATCACAGATGGCGCCCAGCGCCTGGTTGGCCCTCGCTCTGAGGGCCCGGAGCATGGGAGCGTGCTCGCCTGCAACGTCTACTGACAGAGCGCTTCCTCCCTACTCTGCTGCGCAAGGGACTCAACATCAGTAACCCGCCGCTGAAGTGGGAGCAGTTTGGCACGGGCGGAGGCCAATTCGGCCTGGACGGAGATCAGGGCTGCTTCAGTTGCCTTCTCACACTGCTCCGCTTCCTCCAGCCTTGACCCGAGGGCGGTGGTTCTGCCCTCGGCTTCGGCTCCCACGAGCTTCAGCTTCAGGTCGTATCTGTTGGCGCGGTCCGCACGAGCCTCTGCCACCCTATGGCCGACTTCCTCCTAGATCCTGGCCTCGCACGCGCTGGCGGCACCCTCCGCCTGGGTGACCTGGTGCTCCCTCGTCTCCAATCACTCAAGCTCGAGGCTGCGCTCCGTGGCCTCCAGCATCAGTGCCTCCTCGTGATTCAAGATCTCTTCCTCTTCAGAAGGCGACCCCTTGATTGACGCCAAGGCAGACCTGCGCACCTCGACCTGGTGCTCTAGGGAGGCATTCAGGGCTCGGAGTTCCCCTTCGCGTTTCTCTGCGGCCTCGGGGTGGCGGTCAGCCTCCCTCGCTTCCTCTAAGGCTCGGGTGCTGGCCAGCACAACGGCACGGTCGCGCTGGAGGTGCCCAAGGTCGATGGCTACCCTCAGCTGGTCCCACTCGTCTGCCAGCCGAAGGCCATCGGACTCAAGACATGCGTCAACATCCACAAGCTCTTCGCCGAGCCGGCTCAGCGTGCCTGATATGTCTCCAACGTATCTATAATTTTTGATTGCTCCATGCTATATTATCTACTGTTTTGGACTATATTGGGCTTTATTTTCCACTTTTATATTATTTTTGGGACTAACCTATTAACCGAAGGCCCAGCCCAGAATTGCTGTTTTTTGCCTATTTCAGTGTTTCGGAGAAACAGAATATCAAACGGAGTCCAAATGGAATAAAATCTTCGAGAACGTGATTTTCTCACCGAACGTGATCCAGGAGACTTGGACCCTACTCCAAGGAGTCAAATAGGAGGTCACGAGGGTGGGGGCGGGCCCCCCCTAGGGTGCGCCCGACTGCCTCGTGGGCCCCTCGGTGCTCCACCGACGTACTTCTTCCTCCTATATATACACACGTACCCCGAAACGATCAGAACAGGAGCCAAAAACCTAATTCCACCGCCGCAACTTTCTGTATCCACGAGATCCCATCTTGGGGCCTGTTCCGGAGCTCCGCCGGAAGAGGGCCGTCATCACGGAGGGCTTCTACATCATCCTAGCCCCTCCGATGAAGTGTGAGTAGTTTACCTCAGACCTTCGGGTCCATAGTTAGTAGCTAGATGGCTTCTTCTCTCTTTTTGGATCTCAATACAAAGTTCTCCCCCTCTCTTGTGGAGATCGATTCGATGTAATTTCTTTTTGCAGTGTGTTTGTTGAGACCGATGAATTGTGGGTTTATGATCAAGTCTATCTATGAATAATATTTGAATCTTCTCTGAATTCTTTTATGTATGATTGGTTATCTTTGCAAGTCTCTTCGAATTATCCGTTTGGTTTGGCCAACTAGATTGGTAGTTCTTGCCATGGGAGAAGTGCTTAGCTTTGGGTTCAATCTTGCGGTGTCCTTACCCATTGACAGAAGGGGCAGCAAGGCATGTATTGTATCGTTGCCATCGAGGATAACAAGATGGGGTTTATTTCATATTGCATGAATTTATCTCTCTACATCATGTCATCTTGCTTAAGGCGTTACTCTGTTTTTAACTTAATACTCTAGATGCATGCTGGATAGCGGTCGATGAGTGGAGTAATAGTAGTAGATGAAGAATCGTTTCAGTCTACTTGTCACGGACGTGATGCCTATTTACATGATCATGCCTAGATATTCTCATAACTATGCTCAATTCTGTCAATTGCTCAACAGTAATTTGTTCACCCACCGTAGAATACTTATGCTCTTGAGAGAAGCCACTAGTGAAACCTAAGGCCCCCGGTTCTATTCTCATCATATCAATCTCTATCACTTTAATCTTGCTTTGCTTTTTTACTTTACTTTTACTTTTTACTTTGCCTCTTTGTACCAAAAATACCAAAAGTATTATATCTATCGGATCTCACTCTCGTAAGTGACCGTGAAGGGATTGGCAACCCGTAATCGCGTTGGTTGCGAGTAGCTATCGTTTTGTGCAGGTACGAGGGACTTAAGCGTGGCCTCCTACTGGATTGATACCTTGGTTCTCAAAAACTAAGGGAAATACTTACACTACTCTGCTGCATCATCCCTTCCTCTTCGGGGAAAACCAACACAAGCTCAAGACGTAGCAAGAAGGATTTCTGGTGCCGTTGCCGGGGAGGTTAGCGCAAGTTAAGATTTGACTCCCGACAACGAGCCATTTCTGGCGCCGTTGCCGGGGAGTCTATGAAAAAGTCAACATACCAAGTACCCATCGCAATCCCTATCTCTCGCATTACATTATTTTCCATTTGCCTCTCGTTTTCCTCTCCCCCCAATTCACCCTTGCCGTTTTATTGGCCCTCTCTCTCTATCCTCCCTCTCTATTTGCCTCTTTTGCCCATTTGCTCTTGTTTGCTTGTGTGCTAGTTTATCTGCTTGTCGTCATGGCTAGTCTCATATCTTCTCTGTTGTCTCCCGAGAGTGAAGTTCTAAATTTTAAACAAAGGGAGGGAGAAAATCTAAAAGATGCTTGGTATAGAATTTGCAATGCTCAAAATTGATCTACCAGGAAACAATCTACCTTAGTTCTTCTCCGCAATTTTTATGTAGGTGTTAATCCTTGGTATAGATATATCCTCGATACCATTGCCGGAGGGAACTTTTTGGGTAGCCATACCTTTGATTCTTATAATGCTATGCTAAATTTATTTGGCTCACCACCTCTTTTGGTTAATGGAACCATGTTAACTTTGGATCATGTTATGCAAAGACTTGAAATTATTGAAAATAAAGTTGCTACTATTGAATTAATTGAAAATCTAGATAAAAAGATCCACAATCAAATTACTCAATATGGATCTAAGGTAGGAATGACTCTGAAAAATATTAAGGAAAAGGGACCCATAGTTAACGAGAAGATAAACTTAGATTCTACTAGAATTGATAAACTTGAGCGTATCATTTCAAACTTGGGAACCGCTTTTTCTTCCGTAAAGAATACTCCAAGTCCTCCTACTAAAATTTCCAAGCATATGTATGTTCCTAAAAATAAGGGTGAATCATCTAGTAAGGAAACTGCGGATCTTAAATCTATAAGTATTCATCCTAATCTTTTTGCTATCATTAAGGAACTGATTGCTACAAATGAATTTTTCGATCTTGTGCCTAAAAGTTTGATAATCACTAGAAATAAAGAAATTCCTAAGGGAAATAGATGCCTCATCGAAGAATTGCCTACCAAAGATGGCAATACCTAGATCTATCCTCGCTTTTATGCCAAGCTAGCGGCGTTAAACGATAACGCTTGTTGGGAGGCAACCCAATTTTATTTTTATTCCTTGCTTTTTGCTCCTGTTTAGTAATAAATAAATTATTTAGCCTCTGTTTTGGTTGTGTTTTTTGTGTTTAATTAGTGTTTGATCCAAGTAGAACCGTTGGGAAGACTTGGGGAAAGTCTTGTTGAACTTGCTGTAAAAACAGAAACTTTAGCGCTCACGAGAACTGCTGTCATTTTTATTTGAAGAGTTCTATTTAGTTAATTATTTTTGCATATGATTAATAGATAAATTTCTCACGTCCAGAAATTTATTTTAGAATTTTTGGGGTTCCAGATCTTGCGCTAGCTACAGATTACTACAGACTGTTCTGTTTTTCACGGATTCTGTTTTTCGTGTGTTGTTTGCTTATTTTGATGATTCTATGGTTAGTAAAATAGTTTATAATCCATAGAGAAGTTGGAATACAGTAGGTTTAACACCAATATAAATAAAGAATGAGTTCATTACAGTAACTTGAAGTGGTCTTTTGCTTTCTTTCGCTAACGGAGCTCACGAGTTTTCTATTTTGAGTTTTGTGTTGTGAAGTTTTCAAGTTTTGGGTGAATTCTTTTGATGGATCATGGAACAAGGAGTGGCAAGATCCTAAGCTTGGGTATGCCCATGGCACCCCCAAGATAATACAAGGACACCAAAAAGTCAAAGCTTGGGGATGCCCCGTAAGGCATCCCCTCTTTCGTCCACTTCCATCGGTAATTTACTTGGAGCTATATTTTTATTCACCAACATGATATGTGTTTTGCTTGGAGCGTCTTGTATTATTTGTGTCTTGGTGTCTTAGTATGCACAATCATCCTTGCTGTACACACCTTGAGAGAGCCATACATGAATTAAAATTTAATAGAATACTCTATGTGCTTCACTTATATCTTTTGAGCTAAGTAGTTTTGCTCTATGTGCTTCACTTTTATCTTTTGAGCTAAGTAGTTTTGCTCTATGTGCTTCACTTATATCTTTTGAGCTAAGTAGCTTTTCTCTATGTGCTTCACTTATATCTTTTGAGCTAAGTAGTTTTGCTCTATGTGCTTCACTTATATCTTTTGAGCATTATAATTTTGCTCCATGTGCTTCACTTAGATCTTTTAGAGCACGGTGGTGGATTTGTTTTAAAGAAATTATTGATCTCTCATGCTTCACATAAATTATTTTGAGAGTCTCTTAATAGCATGGTAATTTGATTAATAATAATATGTTTGGTATTCAAGGTTTGTGAAACTTTCTTTTGAGTGTGTTGAATACTAAGAAAAGATTGAAGCATGATAATTGTTTTGAGATATGGAGGTGATAATATTAAAGTCATGCTAGTTGAGTAGTTATGAATTTAAAGAATACTTGTGTTAAAGTTTGTGATTCCCGTAGCATGCACGTATGGTGAACCGTTATGTGATTAAGTCGGAGCATGATTTATTTATTGATTGTGATCCTTATGAGTGGCGGTCGGGGACGAGCGATGGTCTTTTCCTACCAATCTATCCCCCTAGGAGCATGCACGTAATACTTTGCTTTGATAACTTCTAGATTTTTGCAATAAGTATATGAGTTCTTTATGACTAATGTTGAGTCCATGGATTATACACACTCTCACCCTTCCACCTTTGCTAGCCTCTCTAATACCGCGCACCTTTCGCCGGTATCATACACCTACCATATACCTTCCTCAAAACAGCCACCATACCTACCTATTATGGCATTTTCATAGCCATTCTTGGATATATTGCCATGCAACTTTCCACCATCTAGTTCATCATGACACATTCATCATTGTAATATTGCTTAGCATGATCATGTAGTTGACATAGTATTTGTGGCAAAGCCACCGTTCATAATTTTTTCATACTTGTCACTCTTGATTCATTGCATATCCCGGTACACCGCCGGAGGGGCATCCATATAGAGTCATACTTTGTTTTAGAATCGAGTTGTAATCATTGAGTTGTAAATAAATAAAAGTGTGATGATCATCATTCAATAGAGCATTGTCCCAAAAAAGTCCAAAGAAAAAAAGGCCCAAAAAAGAAAATAAATAAAAAGGGGCAATGCTACTATCCTTTTTTCCACACTTGTGCTTCAAAGTAGCACCATGATATAGTGAGTCTCATATATTGTGCTTCAAAGTAGCACCATGTTCTTCATATAGAGAGTCTCATATGTTGTCACTTTCATATACTAGTGGGAATTTTACATTATAGAAATTGGCTTGTATATTCCAATGATGGGCTTCCTCAAATTGCCCTAGGTCTTCGTGAGCAAGCAAGTTGGATGCACACCCACTAGTTTCTTTTGTTGAGCTTTCATACATTTATAGCTCTAGTGCATCCGTTGCATGGCAATCCCTACTCACTCACATTGATATCTATTGATGGTCATCTCCATAGCACGTTGATACGCCTAGTTGATGTGAGACTATCTTCCCCTCCTTTTTGTCTTCTCCACAACCACCATTCTATTCAACCTATAGTGCTATATCCATGGCTCACGCTCATGTATTGCGTGAAGATTGAAAAAGTTTTGAAAAAGTTAGAGTATGAAACAATCGCTTGGCTTGTCATCGTGGTTGTGCATGATTTAAATACTTTGTGTGGTGAAGATGGAGCATAGCCAGACTATATGATTTTGTAGGGATAACTTTCTTTGGCCATGTTTGAGAAGACATAATTGCTTTGTTAGTATGCTTGAAGTATTATTATTTTTATGTCAATATAAACTTTTGTCTTGAATCTTTCTAATCTGAATATTCATACCACAATTAAGAAGATTTGCATTGAAATTATGCCAAGTAGCACTCCGCATCAAAAATTCTTTTTTTATCATTTACCTCCTCGAGGACGAGCAGGAATTAAGCTTGGGGATGCCTGATACGTCTCCAACGTATCTATAATTTTTGATTGCTCCATGCTATATTATCTACTGTTTTGGACTATATAGGGCTTTATTTTCCACTTTTATATTATTTTTGGGACTAACCTATTAACCGGAGGCCCAACCCAGAATTGCTGTTTTTTGCCTATTTTAGTGTTTCGGAGAAACAAAATATCAAACGGAGTCCAAACGGAATAAAATCTTTGGGAACGTGATTTTGTCACCGAATGTGATCCAGGAGACTTGGACCCTACTCCAAGGAGTCAAAGAGGAGGTCACGAGGGTGTGGGGCGCGCCCGCCCTAGGGCGTGCCCGCCTGCCTCGTGGGCCCCTCGGTGCTCCACCGACGTACTTCTTCCTCCTATATATACACAGGTAGCCCCAAACGATCAGAACAGGAGCCAAAAACCTAATTCCACCACCGCAACTTTCTGTATCCACGGGATCCCATCTTGGGGCCTGTTCCGGAGCTCCGCCAGAAGAGGTCTGTCATTACGGAGGGCTTCTACATCATCCTAGCCCCTCCGATGAAGTGTGAGTAGTTTACCTCAGACCTTCGGGTCCATAGTTAGTAGCTAGATGGCTTCTTCTCTCTTTTTGGATCTCAATACAAAGTTCTGCCCCTCTCTTGTGGAGATCTATTTGATGTAATTTCTTTTTGCGGTGTGTTTGTTGAGACCGATGAATTGTGGGTTTATGATCAAGTCTATCTATGAATAATATTTGAATCTTCTCTGAATTCTTTTATGTATGATTGGTTATCTTTGCAAGTCTCTTCGAATTATCCGTTTGGTTTGGCCAATTAGATTGGTAGTTCTTGCCATGGGAGAAATGCTTATCTTTGGGTTCGATCTTACGGTGTCCTTACCCATTGACAGAAGGGGCAGCAAGGCATGTATTGTATCGTTTCCATCGAGGATAACAAGTTGGGGTTTATTTCATATTGCATGAATTTATCTCTCTACATCATGTCATCTTGCTTAATGCGTTACTCTATTTTTAACTTAATACTCTAGATGCATGCTGGATAGCGGTCGATGAGTGGAGTAATAGTAGTAGATGCAGAATCGTTTCGGTCTACTTGTCACGGATGTGATGCCTATATACATGATCATGCCTAGATATTCTCATAACTATGCTCAATTCTGTCAATTGCTCAACAGTAATTTGTTCACCCACCGTAGAATACTTATGCTCTTGAGAGAACTCACTAGTGAAACCTATGGCCCCCGGGTCTATTCTCGTCATATCAATCTCCATCACTTTAATCTTGCTTTGCTTTTTTTACTTTGCTTTTACTTTTTACTTTGCATCTTTATACCAAAAATACCAAAAATATTATATCTATCAGATCTCACTCTCATAAGTGACCGTGAAGGGATTGACAACCCCTAATCGTGTTGGTTGCGTGTAGCTATCGTTTTGTGTAGGTACGAGGGACTTGAGTGTGGCCTCCTACTGGATTGATACCTTGGTTCTCAAAAACTGAGGGAAATACTTACGCTACTCTACTGCATCATCCCTTCCTCTTCGGGGAAAACCGACGCAAGCTCAAGACGTAGCAGCGCCCATCGCCTCCCAAAAGAGCTCATGACGGATAGCACCGCGCTGGCGTGCAAGTTCAAACGTGCGGCCAGGACCGTCCTCCAAGCCAGGGGTTGTCGAGGAAGTTCGAAGCGGCTCGCTTGCTCCCAGCAGGGGGATGGAGTCCGGCGCCTTTCCGGCGGCCCTCCGGGCCTCGGCGGAGGACCGGCGGGGCCGTGCCTCATCGCTCGAAGATGAGGCTAGCGCCGAGGTTTTCTAGCCGTGGGCAATGATTAGTGGCAGGGCCCTCGGCACGCTCTCCGCGCCCCAGGCAGGACCTCGGAGGATGAACGACAAGAGCGCAGGGTCGAGACGCCAGGCCGGCGTGTCCGCTTCCTCAGCAGGCCCCACGCCACGCGCAGCAGGCCGACACAGGGCGCTCAAGGTCAGCGGAGGCCCTGAAGTAGGCGAAGGTCGCTTCTCAGGAGACTTCATCGCCTTGGTAGAAGGGGCCCTGAGGAACTGCGGTCAGGAGGAGAAGTCGCGCTCAAAATATTACGAAGATAAGGTACTCACTCGTCTATGGTAATATACTTCCTCTGCTTCAATGGCCAAAAGGCGTCACCACTGTAGCTTGAAGACCCCTTCCTCTTGCGGAGCGCTTCGAAGTTCTGATGGAGCCGGCCGAAACCCTAGATGCAGTCTCCTATGCCGGGCGTGCCTATTGTGGCTCCAGAGGAGGCGACCTCAGGAGCACTAGGCCGCGCGGAGTCCCCAGTCCCCGCCTCATGGCAACTCGCCAGGGCTTCGAGGGCTCTGACCTCAGGAGTGTCGGACTACGTCGCCCCCACTGAAGCTTCCTCGGGATGGCCCTCTCGAGCCCTAGCCGACGATGATCCAGGAGCCCCGAGCAGCACCGGTTCCTCAGCGTTCGCGCTGCCGGTGTTCGACGGGGACTGCCCCCTGCGCTCACTTCTGGGGTGACCACCGCACAGGTGGTGACCAAGGGGGCTATGAAGACGGGGCTCTCACGAGGCCCTTCGAGGCCGGCCGGGCGAAGCCCCCATTCGTTGACGGAGGTCATCTACTTCGTGAACGCCACCGTGTTGGAGCAGCAGTACAAGAGGCAGCCCTCCTCTGGCATATCAGCTGGTGGTGGGTCGCCCGTCAGGAGCTCAAGCACAATATGCTGCACCTCAAGAGGAAGCCCGGGTTCATGAAGCCTCATGTCCTTGCTGCCGGAGAAGGTCCACATTGAACGAGAATGGCATTGGAGCAGAGCAATGCGGCGCTGGATGAACTCCTTCACCACCATGGGCGCCATCACGCCGAGGTCCTTGAGCCTCGTCAACCGGTGCCAGACATGGGCCAGACATGGGTCAGTGAGCTTCTCGTGTCCCTAGCCGGAGCTGGGAGTAGCTGGTACCGTCGGGAGCAAGAGCAGGGGGCTGCGCATGCCGACGTCCACGAACACCCACCGCCTCCGGAACCCGCTCACAGATGACGAAAGATTGAAGTCACTCCCTGCGCTAGTCGTCACAGCCACGGCCTAGAATCTCAAGCATCCGGAGCGCTGTCGAGGGTCAGTCAGATGCAACAAGAAGAAGTGGTGAAGTAAGGCCATGGAGGGAGCAATTCCCACCATGGCCTCGCAGACAAAGGCGAAGACGGTGAGAAGGATGATGGATTGGGGATCCAGATGCAACATATTGATTTGGTAGTGGGAGAGCACGACATTGAAGAAAGCGGAGAAAGGGAGAATCAGGCCAGCCTAGAGGGTGTGAAGGTGAATGGGGGTCACGATGGCTGTCCTGTCGACCACAGCGCGGGATGCAGGCCAAGCCACCGTCTTCCCCCATTTGTTGAGGTCAGCGGTGATTGCTGGGCAGACCTTGTCCATCGCCTCCTGGATGAGCACCACCGACCGCTCGACGATGGGCTCGAAGGTTGGCGGTGCTTCGACTAAAGCCTGGGGCTTCTTCTTTGCCTTCTTCTTCCAGCTCGGCACCATGGCGATGGAGAAGGTTGGATCCTGGCCTGGTTGGAGGAGGAGTCTGCTGCTTTTGAGAAGATGGAGGAGTTGGGGAGTGCACTGCAGCGATGAAGGTGGGGTTAAGTAGGCAGTGGTGGCCGCCTAGCCAGGCGGATATCAAGGCGGCATGGGGAAGTGGAGACGCCCACGACCTATCAATCGCCATGCGTCAATCGTGGCCGTAGGCGGTTGGGGCCCGCGATGCTTCGCACTTGCCATTTGGCTTTGCCTCGAAGCCAAGTCCGAGCGCGCCTTGGGCCCGGGGGCTACTGTGGGCGTCCTGGGAACGGGGGTACCCAGACTTGCCTGCCTGCAGCCCAGGGCATGGCTCCACCAATGGCCTGGTATGGCCCATCTTCACCAGCAACCACTCAAGACCCTCGCGAGGGGACAAGCCTCGCGAGGCGGTCAGGCGACAACACCAAGATCTCCTCCAGGGCGGCCTCGCTAGGCTGGTTCCTGAGGAGCGGAGATATCTATGCAAGGGGCACCTCGCGAGGTCCGCGTGATGTGAGCCATGACGACCACGGCCAGGCGGGCGGCAGCGGGCGCAGGGTGCCAGTTTCCTCTTTGGTGCTAAGGAAGCATGCATAGGCAAGGAGTCCCGAGGCATCAGGCAAATGTTTCCATATCGGTGCAAGAAGACCAAGACCAGCAGGACGGAGGTCACCCCGGAGCCCATGGCGGCGTCACCCCCAGAGCCTTTGGCAGGCAAAGACCACCTTTTGGCAGGATAACATCTACTAGTTGTATCCCTATGAACTTGGCTGTTGTGGGATCCCTTCCCACCTAAACATTTGGGAAGAGGACCAGGGCCTCTATAAATAGGGCTAGCCACCACCATAGTCAAGGATCGGCTCATCTCGGATCGGATCCACTCCACCAAGGCCATCTCACCAGCTCATCGAGCTCAAGAACACCTCCCCTTAGAAGGCCGTTCGTCCACTGTACTAGTTCATCCTTAGCCCACGAAGCAATCCACCGCACCACACTGGAGTAGGGTATTACAACACAACGGTGGCCCAAACCAGTATAAACTCTCATGCCACTTGTTCCTTGGGTTCGGCGAGCTAGGCCTAGAGATCGTCGCGAGAGTGAGCGAGAGAGAGAGATCTTATGTGCGCACCCCAGTGTTCGAACCTCAAGGGTTTGTCGGAACCCACAATCCAACAGAATAGTAGAGGGCCAATGTTCTAAGGATGTCATATTTGACTAGATGTATTCGGGTTGTAAAAACTATGTTATGAACCCATGCTTGTAATATATCTATGTTTGCGCCTTTTGTTTTCATGCGATTTTTCCTCCTGTGCGGCCATTCATTTCTGAAAGTTGCCAGTCGTCGGCTTCAGCCCCCACGTAGATGCTACGGGGGTGTTCAACGTAACGCATGACCGTACCTTATCCAACGTCTTGGTCCTGTAAAGGAGTTGTCCGCAAGGTGAACCAGGCAATCAGACTATTGCGGCTTTATTACTTTCACTTAGCCATAGGAGTTTGACTGTGGAGCTAAGTACTAGCCCCTGGTGTGTGTGCGGCTATCACTACAAAAAAAGACACATCCGTGACATTTTTGGCCGAACGAAATTTTTTTCTGTCATACATATGACACTTCTATGACGATAATTGTGACAAAACCCGGTATCATCATAGATGTGGTGGGCTCCTACTTCTATGACAAAAAATCATGACAGAAAATGGGCTTTTCGTCCTGGGCGGGCCGGAGACGCAGCTGCATGACATTCTTTAGGCCGTCCATGACGGAAAAAACCGTGGTACAAGCGAAGGGGAGGAAAATTTCGGGGAGTTCCCGGTTACGGTGGGAGGTCGGGGTCCGAGCGATGCGTGTTTCTCTCGTACATGTACGCACGTGTGTGCGAGGCGTTGGCTCTAACTGAACCCTAGCGAGGCGTTGGGCTCTAACTGAACCCGAGCAATTGCACTGCAGGCTACGCGTTACTGAACCCGAGCGATTGATCGATGGCTATTAACTGAACCCGATCGAACGATTCATTAGCTACTGCTGCTAACTGAAGCCGATTGATGGGATGAACAGTGAGCGTTGCGGGGGGGGGGGGGGGGGGTTGGATGAATAGTGAGCAGTGGCGTTGCCTCTGGATGAACAGGACCCCGTGGTGTGGTGGAGGGCTGGATGAACAGTAGACGGTGGAGGGGTGCCCGTGGAGGGGTGGATGACCAGGACCCCGTGGTGTGGAGGGCTGGATGAACAGTAGACGGTGGAGGGGTGCCTGTGGAGGGGTGGTTGAACAGGACCCCGTGGTGTGGAGGGCTGGATGAATAGTAGACGGTGGAGGGGTGGTCGAACAGTAGCCGTTGGAGTAGCGCGCGGTGGAGGCTGGATGAACAGGAGGCCGTGGAGGCTGGAGGAGGTCGACGGTGGAGATGAACAGTATCCCGTGGAGTCCCGTTTTGCGGTACGCCACACCCCTCCCGATGAACAGGACCCCTGTTTCGACCGTAGCGTTCAAACACAAGTCCGTTTCCTCCGTTTTGCGGTATGGCACACCCCTCCCGATCAACAGGACCCCCGTTTCGACCGTAGGAGGTCCGTTTCCTCCGTTTTGCGGTACGCCACACCCCTCCCGATGAACAGGATCCCGTTTCGAACGAGGCCGGTCGAACACAAGGCCGTTTCCTCCGTTCTGCGGTACGCCAGGCCTCGTTTCCATCGCCTGTTCCGTCCACGCCCTCCCGATGAACACGACACATTCTGTTGCCTCCCCATGAACACGACGCATTCCGTTGCCTCCCCATGAACACGACGACGACGTTGTTTCTCCGTTCCGACCCAGCCATGTACACGAGCCCTCGCCGTACGTATGCGCGAGTAGGCATTCGAGACCCCACCCGTATGTACACATACGTGGCCGTATTTTCTTTCTTGCACCCTGACCACTGTACGTACGTGTACATGCTACGTGCGCGCCTCTACTACCACACGTGTGCGCCTCTACATCGACCAGTATATATGTACGTACAAGTTCGCGACCAGAATGGCAACGCTATGTACGCTTCGACCAGGTGGGTCCCGACTGTCAGGCACTTCCTTGCATGCAAAGATGTAGCTGGTGGGTCCCAGCAGTCAGGGTGGCGAATCGTTTTGTTTTTTTTGCCTGGACGCACTTCCTTGCGTGCGAAGGTGTAGCTGGTGGGTCCTAGCAGTCAGGGGGGAAACATTTTTTTCGTGAAATACGGTGGCCCGTTCTGTGGGTCCCCGCTGTCAGGTGGAGGAATAATTATTTTGCACGTAATAAGGAGGCACTTCCTTGCTGTGGCCGTGGACCCAGCTGTCAGCCTCTCCACGTACAGTCCACGTCCGATGGAAGTCATTCCTTGACCATGTTGACCACGCTGCGCTGAGAGCACCAGGGCGGTGGACGACGGCGAGGCCTAGGAAGGGGACGACAGGGAGCCGGGGAAGACGCGGCAGTGGAAGCCCGCACGGAGAGGAGTACAAAGGTTCACTGGTTTGGCTGTGGTGTGAGGCTGCCGTCGCCGCAGGGCCTGGCCAGCGGTGGGAATAGTAGGGGGCGGTGAGGCCTCCGCGGCAGCATAGCCGACCATGGGAGGCAGGAGCATGCGGCACGACCGGCGCTGCTTTGGGCGGCTAGAGCAAGAAGACTAGAGGTTGAAGAAGCACTACGGCTGTTGGATGGACATCGTACGGTCACTGGAGCTAGAATCGTTCATATTGACCAAAGTTGACAAAGGCCCCCGTCCTAGTCAACATAGTAGGCCCACAAGTCAGCCTCCCACCAAGGTGGGTCCCAGCTAGCAGGGGGAGTATTCATTTTTTTGTGCGTAATAAGGAGGCACTTCCGGTGGGTCCGAGCTAACAGCGGGGGGAATGTTTTTTTCGCGAAATACGCGGGCCCGTCCGGTGGGTCCGAGCAGTCAGGGGGGAAACGTTTTTTTGCGAAATAAGGTGGCCCGTCCGGTGGGTCCCTGCTGTAAGGTGGAGGAATAATTATTTTGCGCGTAATAAGGAGGCACTTCCTTGCGGCCGCCTGGACCCAGCTGTCAGCCTCTCCACGTACAGTACTCTTCCGATGGAAGTCGGTCGTTGACCACGTTCACCACGCCGCGCTGAGAGGACCAGGGCGGTGGTCTGGACGACGGCGAGGCCTAGGAAGGGGACGACGCGGAGCCGGGGAAGACGCAGTAGCGGAAGCCTGCACGGAGAGGAGTACCAGGGTTCACTGGTTCAGCTGCGGTGTGAGGTTGTCGTCGCCGCAGAATAACATGGGGTGTGGGTGAGTAGAGGGATGGCCGGGCCAGCGGTGGGAGTAGTATGGGGGCGGTGAGGCCTCCGCGGCAGCACAGCCGGCCACCGGAGGCAGGAGCAGGCGGCACGACCGGCGCTGCTTTGGGCGGCTGGACCAAGAAGACCAGAGGTTGAATAAGCACTACGGCCGTTGGATGGACATCGTACGGTCACTGAAGCTAGAAACGTTTATTATTGACTAAGTTGACAAAGCCCTTGGTACGCTCCAACTTAGTAGGCCCACGGGTCAGCCTCCAAAACGGTGCGCCCCAGATGTCAGGGGGAGGAATCATTTTTTGGGCGGCCGAAGCTAAGAATATCGGAGATTGAAGAAGAAGCACGACATCCGTTGGATAGACATCCAACGGCCACTGCTGTTAGAACCGTGTGTTGACTGTAATAAGTTGGCAAAGCCTTGCTTACGCATCAACTTATTGTTTTAGGGGATGCGTCACTTAGTAGGCCCACAAGTGTGTGGCAGAGAACTTATAGCCCATTTGCATTTTGTAAGAATGTACAACCCATTTTGGAATTCTAATGGAATTTACAACAGCCCATTTACAGTTTGTTAAAAGTACATCCCATTTTCTAGCTAGTACAATGATTAATAATTTCAACCAACCGTTGAAGACAGAATTCAATAAAATTTCCCACATTTTGATGGGCTCCGAAATATTTTTATCCCGAAATTTCTAGTCAGATTAAATATAAATTTGTATTACGTAAAAATCCAACGAAACAATGCGCGCACAACAATGAAAATTTAAGATTTTCAAAATCCATAAATAATATTTTATAAACTAATTTCATGTTTGGTGCATTTTTTTATAGTTACTGCCCAGTTTTTATAATTACGTCCCATTTATTATTTTTTAAAGCCCATTTTCCTGTTAAGCCTAATGCATCCCTCCTAGGAAAGATTTGCAGCCCAGCGGGGCAGAGAATAACAAGTTGACCTTGCCTGGGTATTCCTCAAAAAGACGTATAGCTGGGCTAGCCATTTTCATCTTGAAAAAATTAGTATTTGGGCTGGATATCTGGCCTGGGCTAGACGGGCCACAACCTGCCCAGTTAATACCCTGCTCTCCTATGAACAACAACGAAATCATCGCCAAGAAAAACTCTGCAGTGCTCATGCCTCAAAAACACAAATACTGCTCGAGCTGCTTGGTCCCAGCTGTCGGCCCGCACCTTGTGCAATTCTCTCGTTTATATTGACTACATAGGTTGACAATGGTGTGGGACCGTGATGTCAGGAAACCAGGAGAAAGCAAAAAAATATAGTTGTACATAATAAGGAGGCACTTGCGTACGTACGGCTATGGCCCTAGTGGGTCCCTAGTGTCATCCAATTAAAATAAAGTCATCTCCTGAATCCTCATGTTCGTTGACGATGTTAACAATGCTCGGCGCCACGGCGAGCGCAACAACTCGAAGGACAACGGAGAGGGCCTCGCGGGCCTTAAAGATGGTCTGATACAGCGCCCGCTACTCATTTAGGAAGCCAGCATCATCGGACACCTATGAGCACCTTTGAGAAACTGAGACGGCATGAAACGGTAAGGCCGCGCTTGGGAGGTCTGGTTTATTTCGAACCTATATTAACATACAAGTGTAATTTACTCGTCATCGAAAACAACGCGTAAAATACAAGCGTAATGAAACCGAGGGCCCGAGGTCTGTAAGTAAAACCGGCGGGTTACGCGTGTAATTTGAGAGACCAGTATATTTTATGAGCACTGCTATATGGATGACATTACCATACGATACATACACGACGTGCGTATCATGCCATCCATGGGCAAGGCTGAAACAACAGCTAACGGCTGGATTAGCAATTGTCCGAGTGTCGTTCAGCGTTTTTATCGTGTGTCAAGTACTTCCGATATTTTACTAGTCAAAATTGACCAACCAAGCGCCTTCGCCCGAGACCATCTGCTTTAATTTACAAGCTTCAGTTTTACAAGTGGTTTTGGTTGGAAAACGACGATCCAATCACGGCCTAATATCATGAGTTGGCCGGAAGATCATATGGTTTCACGTCTAACATACCCGACTTGTCGTATAGGCTATGAATGAAACATTAGACGATGACCTTCTTAAGCACGGAAACAATAGAAGAGGATGATCTTCTTAACAAGCAAATCACTGGCATTAGATCGACATGCAAAACAATATGAAGCATTATTCTCAGGAGGCACGGTGAACAGCTCGTGATGCCGCATGCCACAACATTCCAAGCTCAACTTTGCAATCAAACACAAGGCCTGGCATTACATAGACAATATTCAGAACAAACTCTTAACACAGGAATATCTCAGCAGAGTAACTATTTACTTCTAAACTGAACACAGGAATAGAAAAAACACTCGACGCTGCTCACAGCAAGGGCGTCCCCCTCAAAAATATCAAATGCATGTCTTCTGGCTAACATCAATGAGAAAATTTTGACAAGGTTTTCCAATTCCAATATATTAAACTAACGTCTTCTTGCTAACATCAATGATTAAAATTTGACAAGCTTTTCCCATTCAAAATATGTAATGCCTATGATCGTGGAGTCCTGTCGTAGCTTTTATACTTGTTTGGGCACTTTTTGCCCAGGGCACTCCACGTATTGTTAAATTGCCAATGGTCTCTGCAGAGTAGTCATGTCACCGGTGTCTAATAATACTCTATAAAGCTTCTCGGTCATTCCTTCTGTAATGTAGCGCAAACAATGACTGCTTCTTTCTGCAAAGTGGAATGACCAACTAGACCCAGTAATGCAGCAGTTTGCCTTACACATTGGCTCCTTTTGTGCAGTTCAACTAAAATCGAAGTCGGAATAAAACCGAGCTTTAATTTTGATATCCCTGTAAGCAACAATAGGTATAAGGGAAACAATTACTAAGAAATAACGGTTGATGACTTGTACTCCCAGAAGAAAAGCATCTACTGATCTACTTTATCTTAATGGGAAACAAAGCAGGACAGTAGCAATTCTCCATCACTTTGATTCATTCATATTGACTGAGACATTATCTTAACAATGCCTTGTTTCAACATGTATAAATAACGACAAAGCTTATAAAGGGGGTGATGCTCAATTTGTTGTAACAAAGCAACAAGCATCATGTCTGGGTTGGTCCCATTTTTGTTCACTACTTAATGGGAAAAGACAGCAATACAATAGCTTCAATTCATCATTTATTTAAAACAGTACCAATACAAGTAGCACAACATCTCAAAACACACCGCACGATCATGTGGATGAAGGCAAGTACCAACCTGTCATGACGCACACAAGATCATGTACGAATCTGCCAACACGAATAGGAAATCCAATCTCATTTTGTGCAGTTGCACTGAAATCAAGCAACGTGTTTTGCGTAGCAAAGCAAAATGTCACAATAGCAACAAGTTGAATAGATATCCCTGTATAAACAGAGGCAAAAAAGGAATCAATTACTGGCTAATAAAGGATGATGAAACATGCGGCCACAAAAATGGTAATCCCGCCAATGCCTAACAAGTGTTGCAGTTTTGAAATAAGATTCAGTAGTTAATTCTGAGAGTGGCATCAATTACTGGCTTATAAAGGGGGTGATGCTGAATTTGTTGTAACAAAGCAACAAGCATCATGTCTGGGTTGGTCCCATTTTTGTTCACTACTTAATGGGATAAGACAACAATACAATAGCTTCAATTCATCATTTATTTAAAACAGTAGCAATACAAGTAGCACAGCATCTCAAAGCACACTACACAATCATGTGGATGAAGGCCTGTACTGACCTTTCATGAGATGACCAACATAAAATACGAATCTACCAACACGGATAGGAAATCCAATCAAGTTTTGTGCAGTTGCACTGAAATCAAGCAAAGTTGCCGGTGTGACATTTAAGTTTTCTATAGCAACAAGTTGAATAGATATCCCTGTTTTAAGAGGCAAAAAAGAAAACAATTACTGGCCAATAAAGGAGGATGAAACATGCGGCCACAAAAAGAAGCATCTACCTTATCTTGATGGAAAACAAAGTATAGGACAGTAGCATTTCTAAAACGGTTGCATTGATTCATATTAACAGAGAAATTCTTTTAAAACAGATCAGTAGTTAATTCTGAGATTAACAATAGCAAAATAGCTGCATGGGACATGCCAGCACCATGTGCGTCCACACGTATAAATGGGTGATGCAGAGTATGTAGCCAAGCAGCATATATGCGCTGGTCCCATATTTGTTCTCTTTGAACCTTCTTCCTATGTGAGGGCAGCAAATCTAGTCATGCACAAACTACCCTGACCCCCCAGTTTCTTTCCCTTTTCAACAAAGAGATCGGTTCCTTACAGATGTGTGTACTGGGTTACCCCCTTTTTCCCTTTTCGACCTACAAAGCGGCTGGATAGCCAGTCTATACTACTTTCCACCCCTCCTTTCCTCATTGAACCACGTCCTAGATTCTTGCTCCAGCCCACCGCACCCTTCTTTCCTCTTTGAACCAAGACCTAGATTTGACTACAATTCGAAAAAGATCCACATGCAGCTAGAGCAACGACGGTTTCAAAGAAACTTATACCTTAGGGCCGTCGGGATGTGGCAAGGCGTGCGGCGGGAGGCCGGATCTACCCAGACTAAGTACATCAGCGAGGAAGAAGGGGTCGGTGGCTCTCCCACACAGGCGCTGGGTGAAAGAGAATAGCGCAGCCGGCAGTGGATTGCCTCCCTCGTCGAAGGCGATAGAGTGAACGCTGCACCTCCTCCCCTTCCCGGTGCGACGGGATACGGATGCCTCCTTCACCAGCTGTGAGGGGGGAGAGAGAGACAAGAGGCTAACACAGTCTTGTTTAGATCTGGTGAAGAGAGGGTGAGAGACTGTGAATATAGCAAACCCTAGCAAATGTATCTAGACTCATTTTAGTGCTAGATACCTCCGTATCTAGACAAATCTAAGACAAGTAATTCGGAACGGAGGGAGTAACATATATGTAGTGTGGCAAGCGTGTGGAGAGTGCCAACCCTAGAGAACAAGCGCTGAGGCTCCCGCTTATATATATATACTACTATAGTACAGACTAAGCTCCGGTGCCTTCACTGCACCTGCTTTTGGCTGTATGACAGGTGAGCCAGCCACATTTTGGGCCCACTTGTCGTAAAACCCTAGCGAAAATTGCACCAACGTGAAAGACGACTGCATCTCCAACGCAACCAAGGTGAACTGATGAAGGATATCATCTTTGTGCGTAACAAGCAAATAGCACTAATGGAAGACAACTTGTTTTTCATCGAAAATCGATCAACTTCACTAGCCGACGCAACCATGAGGCGCAACCATGAGCATCGATAGGTCATCGTGGTGATGCATCATCCATTTGGCATAAAGTTTGGGTGAGGCACCTAAGAAGTTCGACAAATCCTCACTGCAGTCTGTTTCTTCTCAGTAATCAAGCTCGAGGAAGGAAGAACCACGTGGCAGAGGACAGTGAGGCGGAACAACAATGGCCATCCAATTTTGTGCAGTTCCACTAAAATTGAAGAAGACATGCCCGGGTATGGAGACACGCATCGCTGTTTCCAAAAATATAAAAAAGGGTTAGCAACGACATCTCAATTGTCAATAAGAATTAATGAAAAGTACACCAACAAACAGAAGCATCATAATTATCTTGATGGGAACTAAACCAGGATACCCGAGAAAAAAAGCATTTCTTCATTTAACCAGTGATAGTACTACCACCATATGGACAATGACCGCACAACCACCATGTACTTTTTGTTGAAACAACATGTATACCTCCACGGAGGCATAAATCAGGACAACTTTTTGAGTGGCATTTCCTCTATAATAGTACTAGTAGGTGATGTTGGACCAGCCGACGAACCCTAGCTACTATGCATGGGGAGCTGGGGAGTAGTCGCATAGAAGAAAACCCACACACAGCGACCTGGGGAGCTGGACCAGTACAAGAAGTTATACCTCAGGTGGGCGAGATGTCGTTTAGGCGGGCGGGCGGGATCTGCCCACACGCCGACAACGAACAAGGGCGCGGAGGATCTTCGTCCGCGCCAGTGCCAGCTCCGAGAGGACGGTGCGCATCGGCTTCCTCCGTCACTGACGGCGACAACGTCAACGCTGCACCTCCTCACCTCCTGCAGTGGACAGGATTTGGCCGGATCTGTGACCACCGGTGAGGAGAGAGATAGAGTGGACACTGTCATCTTGTTTTGATATGGAGAGGGTGAGAGAGCGAGACGCGAGAAACTCTATCAAACAAGAGGCTATAATGGAGTAAAAAAATCTCTCCATAGTAGTGGTTTTAAAGAGAATACGCGCGTTACCGGAAAAAAGAAACGAAAACTGGCGGACAATTTTTTAAGGGTCTGTCTAGGACACATCTAGATGTGGCATAGTTATGTCACATATAAGTTGATGTCCACTCCGTTTGTGGTATTTTCCTAGTTTTTTTTGTTTCTTGTTGCTACATTATATACTTGTGGGAGCTTAGATGTGATATCCTTAAATAACATCTAGATGTGAATTAGACAAACTGATTTTCTAACGTACCAAGAAAGAAAACTCGATCAAAAACACACCCCCGCTTCCAGGTCGCGAGAGTCGTCGCGCACACACACATAGACATAGACATGCATATCCGTGTTTACGTAAAATTCCATTTCAATCTCCATCTCCAATCATATTTTTACAACTGGCATATTATTTACGTTGTTAATTATATACGCAACAATATTAATGTACATCATCTCTTGTTTGCGCACGTCCGGACCGCTGCCACGGCCGGTCCTGACCAACCTGAACCCTCTTCATCACCCGCGCGTGCTTCCCGCCCGAAACGGTCAGTGCCGCATTCATGCCCGGCCAGAGCGGACGCGACCTCTCACTGGCGCCGGCATTGATTGCGGCACGCCGGCTGAGAGAGTGTCGCCCACGCCGCTTCCGGGTGCACGCGGCTGCTCCGCGTTCAAAGGTCGCAATAGCCGGCTACAACATGTGCGATCTCTTCCAGTAGTAAGTTCTCGGGAGTCTGTGCTACAGCTAGCTGTCCTCCCCCAACTCGTCAATCTCTTCCAGTAGTGCTAGTACTCCATGGTGCGATCCATCGACAAGTAGGCGGGAAAGTTATGGTATACTACTCGGTTCGCGGTGAGTGGCATGCCGAGCGACTGTGTGGGGTCGAGCCATGGAGGAGGGTGAGACATGAACACGACAGATGCGATTTAAATGTTGGTTTTGCTCGATGGCGCGATCCAACGAAACGAGATGTTGGTTTCTCTCCGTTTCCATTTTTTCTCCGGAAAAACGGAAACTTTTCCACTCCATTTTCATTCCTATTCCAAGGTTGCCCCGTTACAACATTCCATCAAATACAAAGGAAAACTAACACGCATGCTGATACATCTCAATGATTCACAGATCATAGCCAATATTTACTTCACAACTAAAGAAAAAAGTTGTGAGAGCGTGTACGATAGAAAAACTACTGATGGGGTCACTACGACTTAAACCCTAAACCCTAAACATGATTTAATTTCCTGGCCAGGTAGAACCTGTCGAAGGAATGAGCTAGATGGAGATTCTTTAGTGAGAATGTTAGCGACAATAGAAGCAGAACTCTTTGGTTCTCCACCTTCTGGTACCTCTTGTTCCATAGCACTTTCCATGTCGGGAAGGAAAGACAGTTGTCACCCTCGGATCATACGATGCTTTTGTGCAGTTCCACTAAAATTGACCTGAGCATCCCTGATGGCAAAGATATTGAAGAAGTGTGATTAGAATAATAGTACTCGCACTAGTTCATGAGACATAAACTCATCACAAATAGAAGCCGATAGAAGTAGAGAAAGATCGACATGGAGATGGAGCTACGGTAGTGGAGCAAGCCGGCTCCAAAAGGAAGATGGACTACCTGGGACGTCGGGCTGTAGCTAGAAGGGTGGTTGGGACGCGGCATCGGCCCATACCACGGTGACCCCCGATTGGGACGCACCGACTGTGGGTTTTCTCCCTCGCCGATGTCGACCGTGTCTACGGAGAACATTGTTCCCTTCCCCCACCTGCGGGATCAGGCCAATCGTTCTATGCTTGTGAAGAGAGCAACCTAAGCAAGCAGGCTTGTAGCTTAGGCTCCTGGTATTGTATATATAGTGGTTTTCTTTTTCTCTCCATATCAACCATTTTATATTGCGTACGTGTCATTCAAGAGTGAAATGATGGTTGCTTCTTCCGACTAACTTATTGTGTGATTTGACTGCTCCTTAGTGGCCCCTACACGTACTCCCCCTACGTGTATGCAACAATCACACGTACACATGGATGCAAAAATGCGCGCGACGCCCTAATGCATGCATGTCCGAGCACACGACGGAGCACACACGGTCACGCTCAAGTGCTCAACCTACACGTGCATGCACACACATACTTAGTCAGCGTGAGCTAGTGACTGTATGAACACCAGAATATATATATATATATATTGAGTGCAATGAGCGTATTATGAAGTCCACTGACCGTATTTTTACAAATATACAGTGATAGACAGTGTATTTATCTCGTTTGAAATTAGGTCATATTAACCGGAGAGGAGGCAGCATGGACTAGCATTACTTTGTTGTGTCCCGTCAACTTGCCGAACGAGGAGAAGGTTGCAGGGCGGGAGAAGCTTGCGCGGTGGCTCGCAGGACAAGGAGAAACTTTTGACTAATGCAAGCTCTCCCTCGCTCAGGCGGTGGACGTGCAACAGTTAATTCGGTGTCAGATTGCCAGAAGCATACACTATACTACTAGTGCTATTATTTTTCGACTTCCCGAACAGCCAAGCGCAAAGTTTACTAGTACTACTACTATAGTCCATAAAGGTACGTACTATACTAGTACTAGGAACCGGATGGAGGAGCGTCTGCACTCTTATTATAATTTTAAAATGTGATAAAGCAATCTTCAACACATTTGGTTCTCTTTGAGGGTTCTCGCATGTGATAATGGAAGTTGATTGCATGGAACACTCGCCACAATTCTCGCTTAATTCTGGCTCATATCCTGTTACAAATAGTAGCGCTTAGTAATATTTCCTCTTTTTTTGTTGTTCAGCATGTAAACAGGTCAACAAACCTTGCGGCGCATCTTCGTGCGAACCGTGCTTGCTGCACTTTGAATGTGGCCGAGAGCTGGCTCGATGAAACACCTCGCTTCCTACTTCTTTTTTTGCGGGGTACCTCGCTTCCTAGTGACCAGTGTCTTGGCTGATCGTCCTAAGAATGCTTATATATGTATAAAGCTCTCTCATTTACCCGCAAAAAAGATTAAGCCATATTAACCGAAAATGAGGGAGTATGGACTAGCACTACTTTTTGGTGTGTCCCGTCAACTCGCAGAACGAGGAGAAGCTTGCAGGACAAGGTGAAGCTCGCTTACGCCTTTTGACTAATGCAACCTACCCTCGATGGACATGCATCAGTCCATTTGGTGTCAGATTGTCAGAGGCATACACTGTAGTACCCAACTTGCGCAGTACCATCATTGTTCGACTTCACGAAGGTGCGAAGAGCCAAGCGCAGTAGTACGTGTACTTGGTTTTGCACCTTCATACTACTCCACCCTCCGTCATAGTTTACAGGGCGTGCTTCATTATGATGCATTTCTCTCAATGCATTTCCACCACCAGAGAGACTTTAGACGCGTTTGGTATAATGCTCAATTAATTAGGGCGTGGTAACCGCAATCAATTCCACAATTTTCTCTCCATGTACTGTACTACTATGGAGTGCATGCATGTGTGTACCCGGGGTGGAAGCACTGCATGCATGTGTGTACGCATTATTACCTCTAGTAATAGACGCCGTGGTATAACTACCAATGCTATTTTTCAGGCCGGTCGCTAGTCGCCTTGGTCCCACAGATTTTTTTTCTTTTTTTGAAGCGCGCTGTATAAACAGTGACGGATGGAGTAGTATGAGCGGATTCAATGAAGAGCATATTGATGGTTGCTTCTTCAGAGCAACTTACAGTGGGAAAGGTGGGGCTTATGATTTGACTGCTCATTACTCACTATTAATGTGGCGCAACGACCGGGCTGAGCCTCCCATGCGGTTGTGCACTACCCCCTCGGTTCTTAAATATACTCCGGAGTATTTGTCTTTCTAGAGATTTCAATGAGTGACTACTCAAATATTTGTCTTTTTAGAGATTTTAAATGGACAGGCACATACGGATGTATATAGACATATTTTAGAGTGTAGATTCACTCATTTTGCTCCATATGTAGTCACTTGTTGAAATCTCTATTAAGACGAATCTACACTCTAAAATATGCCCGTTTGAAATTTGTAAAAATACAAGTATTTAGGAACGAAGGAGTATAATTTTGTGCAGGGCACATGGACCCAGATGATGAAGAGGCTTCTGGCAATGCTATCAAGCTTCCATCATTTGTTTACATAATTGACATACTATACAAATAATTTTCTAGCGACATGAAATTGTACAATGGTGTGAGCTTTCAGCTTTTGTTTCGCGTGTCTTGCCATCGATGCTCTTTCGGAAACAATAAAAAATTAACTTCCTTGCTAATGCATGTCAATTATTAGCAGGTCAGAGCTAATAATTACATCACAACTGAAGACAAAGTTGTGAGAAGGTGTTAAATTAAAATTGATCCATGCTTTCATTGGCAGCAAGATCCCCCCAGCTCTGTCTAAATCAACAAGGCGTGTTGGGAAAAAAGTAGCTGTCTAGAGCATGCAACATTTCAATCATTTTGTGCAGTTCCGCTAAAATAGAGCTGAGCATCCCTATTCCAAAGATATCAAGTGTGATTACGATAATAGAGGACTGCTGATGAAACAATAAACACACAAATAGAAGCCGGTCACCTTTGCAGTCTCTCTAAGACTAACTAGTTGGAGAAGATTAGGCTCGGAGTTGGATGAGGAGGATAGAGCAAAACCAATCTCCCTTTGTGCAGTCGCACTGAAATGTAGAGACGTTGCCCGTGTGACATTTTAGTACAACTACACAAAAAACTCTTAAGAAAAAAATGATTTGTGCAGTTCACCAAAAGGTCGCAATAGCAACGATGTGAAATGGATAGCCCTGTTTGCAAAAAAGAGGTATAAAGGAAACAATTACTGGCCAATAACAGTTGATGACACATGCGACGACAAAAAAGAAGCATATTCCTTGTCCTAAGGGAAGATAACAACACGGTTGTGTTTGTCTAAAATGGTGTGAGGACGAGAATGCAATATGGAAAGTACGCCGGATGAGCTACGTTTTGGGCAAAAAACTATAGAAGATCCACATGCAGCGACGTGGGAAAACGGGCAGTGGAGCAAGGCCGGAGGGGATACTTGGAGGTCGTCGAGATGTAACTAGGTGAGCGGCGGCGGGCAGAATCTGCGAGCAGGTGGCGTAGGCCCTACCGTGCCGGAGCTTGGTCAGAGAGAACGGCATGTACCGTAGATCGGGACGTGCTGCCTCGGTGCCGTTGAACGGAGAAACGATGCACTTCCTCCCTTTCCCCCGGTGGACGGGATGCGGCCGGATCAGTGACCAACGGTGAGAGAGAGAGAGAGAGAGGCCACTGCACTCCCTTTCCCCCGGCGGACGGGATGGGGCCGGATCAGTGACCAACGGTGAGAGAGAGAGAGAGAGGCCACCGCACTCCCTTTCCCCCGGCGGACGGGATGCGGCCGGATCGGTGACCAACGGTGAGAGAGAGAGAGGCCACCAGAGCCTTGTGTGAGATACTCTGAAGAGCGGACTAGCTTTTCCTCCATAAAAATCGTTTCATATTCTGTGTACGTGCCATTGAGCGCTATAACTTTATTTAAAAATAATGCGGCAACGCGTCAAGTCGAACTTTCTTTAGTGCACGCGTGGTACACGACCTCCCTAGGTAAACAACCGCTACAGGCGTTCAAATTAGCATGTGGGCTGCCATTTCGTAAAGAAATGAGCTCCACCGTGTACCCGCGCAGGTGTGGCTGGGCACGAAGCGTGAGTACATGCACGGTGCACCTATTCTCTTCTTGTATACGTACACCACCTGTGTGGGGTTGTGTGAGAGAGATACAAACCTAGAGAGATATAGTGTGTGGGTTCTTGAGAGTTTTTTGTGGGGGGGTGGGGGTCAATCAAAAAATTTAACATATGCAATGTGTGTGAAATAGAGTCCTGGATATAACATATATATAGAGGGGGCGATCCACAAGAAGAGAGTGGAGGTATCATCGGCTTGAGGTGTCCATAGAATCGAAGAGAGGGATGATGTGTGTGTGTGCGCGCGCACGATCGATAAAGAGTGCCATCGAATTTGTGTGTGCCCACGTCAAAGATATAGAGTGGTTGGCCTAATGGAACGTGAGATGGGACATGTGCAGTTTTTCTCTGTGGCATGGATACGTACCTGCAGCGCTCGACTATCGGTGTGTGGTGGGGGAAGAGGGAGGCCCAATTAACTATAGAGGTACAATGGCTGGTATATGTGTGGAGGAGGAGAGAGGCCTACCTCATGTATTAAGGAGATCGATCTGCCTCATGTATTAAGGGAGATCGATCGGCATCCATGCATATGTGCAGGAGATGAATAAGGTTGGGAGAGAGACAGAGCTAGAGTGTTGGAGGGGGTGGTAGTGGAGTTGCTTCTAACAAATGGTGGGATATGCTTGCTAGACAAACGGAGGGCACGCCCACAATATCAATAAGAGTGGAGATGGCTGCTTGTTGTCTGTGCACGTGCGTGTGAGAGACGGGTCAGGAGGCATACACGAATGATGAGGGGGGACGATGTGGCTGTGCTAAGCACACGTAACTACATAGGAAGATCAATCGCCCTTTGTAAGAGAAAGGAGAGACATAACTTGTGAGGTACGTCGATCGATGGGGGGTAGTTAAAGTCGATCTAGGTATATGTTGGGAGATCGATCGGTATACATGCATGTGTGTGTTAGAAGCAAATGAGGCACGAGGAGAAGGATAGAGAGAGAGAGATGCATGTAGGAGGTGGTACGAGAGGCATACTATATTGAGGGGGAGGAGTGTGCGAGTACGAGAACGATGAAAAGAGTGGTGGGAGTGAGGCATGGACGGTGACAAGAGAAGAGGGGAAGCTTGTGTTTGTGCTAGGCACACCTGGCTAGAGAGGCATATCGATCGATGTGTGCCATAAAGAAGGAGATGGGGGGCCTACACACACCATGGGTGAACGACCTAAAGTGAAAAGACGAATTTGCGCGATGGAGCTAGAGTATGCTGAGGGAGGGTGAGAGGGATGCGGGCGTGTGTATGCACAAGAGAAAGTTAGCGCTAGCTACAAAGATAAGAGGGTTGTGTGGGTGTAAAAGACGAATAGAGATCATATATACTTCATTATAAAAAGCGAATTCAGATATTTGAAGAATTTATCATAGTGTTTCAAACTGATGGATGTGCGAATATATATATATAACGGTGATACACATGGTGTGGTTATGAACATGGTATACTACATTTAATATATTTTATCTCTACTCTTATAAAAAACGGAGTTGTTGATGATGGTGTGCCTGCCATCCTGCATTATAGGCCATCTGATTTATATCTGGCGGATAGCAAGGAAACTATGATGGTTGAAGTTGGCAACAATCATGATTGTAGATTCTTATTGAAATAGAGAAACGAATTCAAATTTAGTTCGAATTGCAGCGGCAGTATAGACATTTGGAATGCACTAAAATGTTGGTATGAGTAGGTTACATGCATTATACAGCAAGCGGAAAAAATTTAATCGGACATAACATGGATTCATACTCCCTCCTTCCATCTATATAGGGCGTAATGAGATTTTTAAGACCGCCTTTGACTATTGACAAGATTAATAGTACATGACATGCACAATGTGAAAATTATATCATTGAAAGAACCTTTCACAGACGAATTTAACGATGTGCTTTGTGTAAGTTGCATGTCATATATCATTGCTCTAATATTTGGTCAAAGTTAGCATCGAAAAACGCATTAGGCCCTATATAGATGGAAGGAGGGAGTAGCTTTGAATAGCATTTGTATTGTAAAACGGGGCAAGACTCTCTCTTTGTGTGGTGTGAATAGTTTTATTTTTTTGTTTTCTTTTTGGTTGAGGGAAGTGCGAATTGATTTGGTATGTACAAGTACAATATTACTACATGTTAGGCTTGTCCCTAAATTTCAACCCGCGTCTTCTTATATCCCGAAAATTCAGATATCGTGCTCCCAAAACTGGCGCCTTCACAACCCGCACCTTGCTATCCCGGAATTAGCACGCGAAAACTCCCTCCAGCTGCCAAATCCCGACACGCGATGTAACGCCCTGGACACACCCACCGGTGGTCGTTACTCCTGGTGGGATCTAGACTGGCCCCACAGATCAATACTAGTCTTTTCTGTGCACTTTGTCCTCACTCATGCGCACCCGGGAGCAACTTCCCGGTCGGTCACCCATCCTGACACGACTACAAGCTGAGCACGCTTTACTTTGGAGTTCTGTCCGAATGGGCTCCCGGAAAAGAAGGAATTCCTTATTGATATGAGTAGTCTAGCATCCCTAATAAGCCAGGCTATCACACGCGAAACTCCCTTCTAACCCTGAGCCAAAAGGGCCGCTAGTTCAAATCGGTGGGGGGGTACTTTTGTAACACACCCTACATTTTGGACAAGCGTGTTCCTAAGTCATGCTTCACCCCCTCCCATCGTCCCCTTTTCGCCATTCGAAATCCCAGGCCGCCATAACCTCTCCGCTCCAGCCGCGAAACCCCACCCTGCTCCGTCCGCCACGTCACCGCTGCCCAGCCGGAGCCTCTTCCCCGACGACGTCGTCCAACACAACAGCTCGACGTCCCTCGTCCACCTCCCCGGATGAGGAGCCGTCGTCCATCTCGCCGTCCCGCCGGTTCAGCCGCCCCGTCCTCCACCTCCAAGGAGTTGCTCCGACGATCGCCTCGTCTATCGTGGCTGCTCCATCCCCACAGCGCCACCTTAACCTGCTCCACCGGAACCGCAGCATCCTCACCGACTCCTCGGACGAAGCCGAGGCCTACTCGGTGCCACCAAAGAGGTTGTACACTCATCGCATTGCACCTTCTCCTTAACTAGACCTCCCGGCGCCGACGGTGCTCCATCCCGCACCCCCATGGAGTGGCTACCTTGAAGCCGGCGCCGCGGGCGACATCTCCACGGCGGCTCTCCCCCAGTGCGAGGCCCCTTCGGCGGCGGCATCCATACCAGCCGGATCTTCTGCTGCTGCTCCAGTTCTCGCTCGATCGCTCGCTCGCCCAGCTGCTGCTGCTGCTGCTCTCCCCCTCGCTTGTGCTGCTGCTCTGCTTCGATTAAGCCACACTTCAGTCGACTGAATCGACTTTTGGGTCAGTCGATTTTCAGGGGTTGGGGGGGGGGCTCACCGAAGTTAAGGAAGAACCACCCGCAGCGGGGACGGGGGCTCGCCGGAGAGGTACCCCACTATCTATCTTAGGGTTCAGGGTGGGGGTGGGGGCCTAGAGGGCTGGCCGGGGCGGCGGTGGCGAGTTGTTTCGGGGCGGCGAGGCGGCGCTGGGGCTAGCGGTTCAGCCGGTGGTGGCTGGCGGCTCAGGGGGGTGCAGGTTGAAGATGAACTGCAGGCCCTCCCTAAACTACATGTCAAGTGCCTCTCTGCTACCATTGAGTTCAGTTTCGACAGTAGCATTCAGATTCCACAGTAAATTTCAGTTTCGACAGTTAAGTTCAGAGTCAACAGTTTTTACCTCATCTGTTGTAGTCAGGTGGTTTTTGGTGATGTTAATTTTACATCCATTTACATCATCTATTAGAGATGCTATTAGAATCCCACTTGAGATTGATGATGTCTGTCTTGTGCTGCTTCAGCCTTGACGTCTTACGGCTCACCGGAGCTGCTCCAACAGAGCAGTGCCCTGGACGCCGTCTACATCGCCCTCAGATCTTCCTCCACACCTCCGACAACCACCTCTGCCTCAACTGCTTCAACGACCAACCCAATGATGCTGAGGTCGACACGGCTACAGCAAAGAGGTTGTACACTTGTTGCATCACTTATTACTATACATTCACGTCGATCCATTAGGGCTATTTTGGTTCAACGGAAAAACATCGATCCACTGGTTGTTACCATCACTCTAAATTTCTGGATGCTCTCCTTACATAATCTCACCATATTTTTTTCGTATGCATGTCAGATATTGTACACAGTCATGCTGAACATGTAGAGAAAAAGAGAAGAGTTTTGCGCGGCACTACAATGTCATGCAGACATCGCTCCGTGGTGGGTTCAATGGCCAACCCTCCCCACCCCTCTCCAGATTGTAATCCAGAGGAAGATATCTGTTCTGAGGCGGATTTGGGCGCCGCTGACCACTCCTATTTACCCCGAAGGTGTTTGCTCTACCTTGGCATGATGATGTTAGTCATATCATGCATATGTTGCCTTGCAGTGCCTACTTTTGACACCATATATGTCATCTGCTTAGTTTAGACATGTTCTGTAATGCCACCTGTTTAGTTTCTATATCATATATGGTAATTATGCAGTCTCATGTCTTTTAGCTAGCCATAATATATGTGAAATGTGCAATGCCATCGTGTTTAACCAGGCATCATATATTTGAATGATATCTTGCCCATCCTTTTCTTCATTACATTTCCATTTGTCGATAATGTTTGTATATTAAACTACTATTCCTATGAATCAGCCATTTGGGTGGGAGATGGAAAAATCTGGAGTGAAAACAAGGCCTTCAGAGCAGACAGTGCTACCTGTCGAAGCAGATCTCTTGTTGGGTCCCGATAGCTCCTCAGAGATGGATTCAGAGACAGATGACCAGTCCTATTCCCCCACTGAGGTGTATACTCTAACTTGGCACGGTTATACTTCTCATATCATGCATACGGTGTCTTGCATTGCATAGTTTAGACATCATATACACAATATTCAACACCATGTTCTTAGTTCAGACATCATATCGAATGCCCTCTGTTTAGCATATAAATCACATATGTGAATTAAATGATGCGATCCTGATTACTTAGATAACATGTAGGTGAATTATGTCATGCGATCCTGTTTAGTTATTCATCATATATTTGAATTATGTTATGCTATGCTATCCAGTTTAGATAGACATCATATATGTGAAATTATGTCATGCTATCCGTTTTAGTTAAACAATATACATGTCAACTATTTCATGCCCTCTTTTTTCCACACTATCTATTGCATCTGTCTCTCATACAATGTCTGTACATTCAACTATGTTTCCTGTTTATCAGCCATTTGAATTGGAGCGGGTGATGCCAGTATCTAGCGGACTAAAAACACGGTCTTCAAATAAAACAGTGCTACCTCTTGGTGGAGATAGCACCCCGGTTGTACATGCACAAGAACCAGCCCTAGCACACATAACCCAAACTCTCGCAGATTGTACCCCTACTACGATGGACAGAGAACCAGCTTCACCCAATCTAACCCCAAGCCGATAGTAACCCAGTTCCTGTTGACACAGCACCATCTCCACCACAGAGCTCCCAAACAAGAGCAGTTAATAAGGCAGCTCCAGTGCCCAAAGGGCCAGTACTATCACGGCGAACCCCAACTCCACCAGTTAGTACGCCTATTCCTGTGGAGGAAGCACAACCAGCTAGTCGTAGTTTAGCATCTATCGCATTTGATGTTGTTAAATCGTATGTGTGTATCTTCCCATCTTGGAAGTATTATACAGAAGATGAAGGAAAATGCCAGTTGCAGGTGTTTGTCCAGGAGTTATGTGTTAATAATGTTATTCATGGCAATTACTTTGCTTCGTCCCATACATCCTACCTCCATGATGGTTATAATACAGAAATTTTTCCCATTTTTCTCTATAGAGAAGGACCGATTTGGAAACTCAGGATGAGTTAACCTGTGCTAATACATCTGCTATCTTCAAGAATGCTTGGTGGCAGTATCGGAACTACCTGAAGAAAACGTACTTCACTGGCAAAGAAACTCATCAAATTCCCTTACGTTCTCCTGAGACACATTTACTGGACGATGACTGGGAACGCCTTGTTCTGTACTAGTCCCGAACCAAGAATGTGGTAAGGTCTATAAGCTCATGTTCTATTTTTAAGTATTATATTCTTGCGTCTTACTGTACTCTGTTCATGTAGAACAAGTGCCTAAACCTGAAGAACAACTGTTCTAATTTAAGATTCCATTGCTATCATAGGACATAGATATATGTTTGTTTGATGCTTTTATTATGTACTAGTACTTGGCAATAGAAGACTTGGTAGTTTAATCCTGTCCACCTTACTAATGAACTGGTTCACCGAAATGAGTTTCATATACTAGTACATGCTAAACTTGTTATGTGTCTGCTTTTTCATTCTTTTAGAATGCTGACAGAATATTGGGGAAGAGTGCCTTATTAAGCAACGGTAAAGGAAGTAATGCAGATAAGGTTCAGGATAGTGACACATCCTGTCTTGGTATAGTGTTGGAGTTACTGGCCACTACCGCTTGCACAAGCTATTCAAACTCACTGTCTAAATCAGTTCGGTTTCTTGAGTCTCAACTACAAGCTGAAAGTCATCGACCAGCTGTGCTGAGACAAGAAGCGGAAGGACTGCGGAAGTCCCTGGAGCATTCAGATGCATACTTTCTGGTGCAACAGCAAGCGTTGGAGGATTTTAGCACCAAACAGGACAAAGCTAATCAGCTTGCTAAGCTTATTGCCAGCATGGTGGATACCCAGGATAACGTTTCTTGAGCTCTTCTGAAGTTGTTTCAGTTATGCTCTTGTTTTGCTTCCGCGTTTATTTGCACTGGTGGCCAATTTTAACGGCCAACATATATGATATGCTGCTTTGTTCCCTATATTTGCACTCGTGGCGAACTTTGATGCCCAGTGGATGTAATATGTGTAATAGCCGTGATAGCCTAGCGTTAGTTGCTTGCTTATTTATCTCCTTGTTGTCTTGTTTATTTTTTGCTTGTAGTCATTGCAGTTCTTTTTCCGCAGTTAACTAGTGGCTGCAATAACCTATTTTTTAAAACAAGGCCACAATAACCATGGGCTAATATTTACTGTAGTGACACTGGGCCTCCTACGGGCCGTAGAAACAGTGGGCCTTCTACGGGCCGTAGAAACATTAGGCCTTCTACGGGCCGTAGAAACAATGGGCCTTATACGGGCCGTATCATCAATGGGCCTTATACGGGCCGTATGATCGATTGGCCAAACATGGGCCAATAACAGGCCGCATTATGGTCGTAAACGGGCTAGAGTTGGAATTGTCCGTTCATGGGCCGACTGTAACGGGCCATCGTTAATAGGCTGTATTTGATGACATTATGAAAACGACCCAACGTATTAACGGACCACAAACGGGCTGACTGTAACCATGGGCTGAATTTGGCCCACAAGCACAAAATGACAGTAACGGGCCATAAGTAAACGAATGCTGGAAATGAGCCCAAGAATAAATGGGCTCTAAGAAGGCCGAAAGATAACATGGGCTGGAAACGGCCCAACGGAATAATGGGCCGTTAATGGGTGTAAAGTGATACACTGTTCATTACGGGCCAGTTTCACCACGGGCCGTTAATGGGTGTAAAGTGATACACTGTTCATTATGGGCCAGTTTCACCACGGGCCGTTAATAGGCCAAGAGTTACATAGGGCCTCATATGGGCCGAAAGACGTCATGGGCCATACATGGGCCAGAAGTGAAAATGGGCTGGAATCATATTGGATGGCTCAATTGACGCTACTGGGCCTAATTTGGATAGGGCGTAACGGGCCTTGGGTTAGCGGGCTATAAATGGGCTATATGCGAACAGGCCGTTAACAGGCTTTCCATTGGCCGACCCGCCACCTTTTGAACAAGTCAAACGGGCTGGCCTTTTCACAGGAATGGGCCTCTGTTGGGCCGTGCCATGTGTCGACGTATCATAGGCGCCTTCCGTCCAATGAGTGGTTGACATCTGTCCCAACGATGAGCCGACACGTGTTTGCTCCAGCCAATGATGATTTTACACGTGGAAAATCCCCATTGGTCGGGGCTGTTAACGGGTTATCGGATCCAAAACCCGACCTGATAGCTTAACGGCATTCCGTTACAGTGGATGCCACGTGTCAGTCACTCTTGACGAAAGCACTTCTGTGACGCGCGATTTATCGTCATGGAAGTGGACACTTCCGTGATGATAATTTTGGTAATGTCATGGAACACTTCTATGACAGCATAGGTATGGCTATCTTGATTCTGTCATAAATTTGTCATGGATGTACATGCATGACAAAAAAAAGCGACCTACTATGACAAACACGTATCATCACGGAAGTGTATTTTTTTGTAGTTTATCCGGAATACGGTGCCATTTTTCCATGCAGCTGGACGAAGACCAACCCCTCGTATAACACGGAGTGAATCGGGAACGATTTTAGTATAAGACTAAGTCACTGAATCACCAACCAGCTCTCACTTTATCATGACAATCATTTTTCAGCTTTCTCTACGGAGGTATTTGACGGGACGAACCAGAAATACAATCGCAGTAGTTCTCCCTTTACTACCTTAGCCGAACAAGCGGAACATAAGGTGGTAAGCACAGGAGCCGGGCAACCCAACTATAGACCAAAGACATGATTTAGAGTGATGCATATAATGCAATATTCAGGACACTGAAGAGTACGCTATAGGTGTTCGGACTTAAAAACGTGTGGAGCCGAATACAGCCCCCGGCGTTAAGGTCGGACTAAAGCACATGTGGCAATCGGAAGTAAGGAGGGAATACAGATGTTCAATATGAAATGAATCAGTACCAAATGGAAGTGGTGTCCAACTGTTTCCTTTATACCCTGATTAATATGTCGAGACGTTTATTATAGATAATGCCATAAATATCGAGGCTATTTCACATGTCGCGGGTTTACACAAGGGAAAGTTTACACATGCCCTAAAAGTTGTGGTTGAAGATCCCAATGATGCACTACCGCACGTCTGTGCCATTTTTCCTTGGTGAGAAATCCTTTGAGAGGAGAGGTCGATGGTCGTTTGCAAGAAGGAATTACCAAGAATAGAGCCCTTGTACAACTGTAAAGTAGGCGGGTTTTTACTGAACCTGAAGTGGGAAAATATTAAGGTCCGAATAGGGTCAAGCAGCACTATCGACCTTTTCCGTGGTGTGCCTCCAGCGTTGCCCAAGGTATTTGAAGGGCGTAATTATGTACGCGCGATACGTATGCTGCAACCTTATAGGGCGATCGGCGGAGGCTAAACTACTAATCCAGCTTCGAGTCCGCTGAGTTGCTGCCCTGTAATGCAGATTAGACTCGCCTAGCAATGTCGTAGGTCTTGTTGACCGATGAGCTATTCGGCTTAATGAGGCCTCTCTGTTCCTCGGCTGCTAGGGCCGTAGTGTGCTCCTCGATATGGAGGGAGCACTCCATATTTCCATTTACTGTGATGGCGCTGCACAGTCCGGGCATTTTGAGATTCAAATCAGCATAGTGTGGGACTTCATTAAAGCGGGCAAAAGCAGTTCGTCCAAGTAGCGCATGATAACCACTGCGAAAAGGGACAATATCGAAGATCAATTCTTCACATCAAAAGTTATCTGGAGAGCCGAATACTACTTCCAGTGTTAAGGAGCCCGTGCAGCAGGCCTCCACGACGGGTATCACTCCTTTAAAGGTAGTGTTACTAGGCTTGATTCTTGACCGGTCAATACCCATCTTACGGACAGTGTCTTGATAGATCAAGTTGAGACTGCTTCCGCCATCCATAAGGACTCTAGTGAGATGGTATCCGTCGATGATGGGATCGAGCACTAGGGTCGCCGAACCTCCGTGACGGATACTAGTTTGGTGGTACCTGCGATCGAAGCTGATCGGACAAGCTGACCATGGGTTGAATTTTGGGGCGACGGGATCTACGACGTAGACGTCCCTTAATGCACACTTGTGCTCCCTCTTGGGGATGTGGGTGACATATATCATTTTCATAGTTTTCACCTCAGGGGGAAACTTTTTCGGCCCCCCTGTGTTCGGAAGGCGGGGCTCATCATCATCCTTGCTTTGGTGTCCTTTCCCCTTGTGTTCGGTGTTTAATTTACTGGCCTGTTTAAAAGCCCAGCAGTTTGTGTTGGTGTGCTTGGCAGGCTTGTCGGGGATGCCATGAATCTGGCAGGGCCTATCCAGTATTTTGGCCAAATTGGATGGACCGTCTCTATTTTCTTTGAATGGCTTCTTGCACTGACTGGGCTTTAAGCCACTGAATCCGACGTTTACTGCCATATCCTCGGTTTCTTCGTTGTTGTTCCTATGCTTGTTTTTGCTACGTCATGGCCTTCCATTATCGTCCCTGGCCTCGGAGGTGCCGGGGTCGCTGGTACTGTTGCTTCTACGAGCCAACCAGCTATCTTAGCCTGCACAAAAGCGGGTCATAAGTGCAATAAGAGCTGCCATAGTCTTTGGCTTTTCCTGACCGAGGTGTTGGGCAAGCCATTCATCACAGACGCTGTGCTTAATGGCTGCTAAGGCTTCGGCATCTGGGCACTCGATGATTTGGTTCTTTTTAATTAAGAATCAAGTCCAGAGTTTGCGGGCTGACTCTCCGGGTTGCTGGACTATGTGACTCAAGTCATTAACGTCCGGTGGTCGGACATAGGTGCCCTGAAAGTTGTCCCGAAAAGCATCCTCTAAGTCCTCCCAACTGCCAATGGAGTTCTCTTGGAGGCTATTCAACCAGTTCCATACTAGTCCTTTTAGCTTTAGGGCAAGGTATTTGATGGCGTGGAGATCATCTCCGCGAGCCATGTGAATGTGGAGAAGAAAATCTTCAATCCATAAGTGAGATCTTTCGTGCCATCGTAAGGCTCGATGTTCATCGGTTTAAGCCCTTTCGGAAACTGATGCTGCATTACCTCATCGGTAAACACACATGGGGTGTGCGGCACCTCTATACCGGGCAACATCACGATGGAGTTCGGATGACATCTGTGTTGGGGGCTGACCCCGGGTTTTGTTATGTTTGTCGTGCCAGGCCTGATGGCCATCATCTCGCGCTGGAGTGCGTCCTCTTGACCCATAGATTGATCTTGTGTGGCCGGCTCTATTGTCCAGGTCCTGACGTAAGTCATATGTGTAGCCCGGGTCCACTGTGTCTTTGCCTCTGTGACAAGGTGGCGCAGGCTGGTATTCGGCATAATTGGCCGCTTTGTCCCGTTTACGTGGTGGTCGGTCCTGTTGGTCAGCCTGATTGTATTTCGACGGAATTGGCTCAAGGGCCTCGTCCTCAAACTGTGGCAGTAGCCTGTGTTTTGGGTAACTCTTTGTCGGGCACTCGAGGCCGTATTTTTTTAGCAGACATGACCTTGGGCCAAATGTCGTTGAGCATATCATGTTCGGCTTGAAGCTGTTGCCATTTCTTTTTCAGGCTTCGCGCGGTGGCGATGAGCTGTCCCTTGAAGCGCTCTTGTTCAAGGGGTTCCTCTGGGATGATAAAATCTTCGTTGCCGAGGCTAACAGCCTCTTCGGAGGCCAGTAAGTAGTTACTATCCTCCGAGTCTTCGTGATCGACGTGTTTGGGGCTGTATTGACCTTCTTCCCTTTCATCATGCTCAAACGTAGGCTCAACGGGGTGATCGGGATCTTCGATGTTGTCCGGAGTGTTATTATCTTTGGTGTCCGTATTGCTTTCCCTTGCCCGACGCGATCATGAGCAGCGCCGATGACGCTGGTGCTTTGGTGGTTCATCGACGGGCTTATTCTCATCTGGGTTTTAAGTGCCATCATCGCCCTTCTTTTCAGGTGTGTCCACCATGTACACGTCGTACGTAGAAGTGGCCGTCCAACGCCCAGTGACGGGCAGGTCCTGGCCTGGTTCGGCCTCGATATCGTTGTCCATGCCATCAATGTCTTTGGAGGCATAGTCTAGCATGTTGGTTAGGTCCTCGACAATGGCTATTAAGTGGGTGGTGGGTGTGATGTAAAATTCCCTACTCTCAGCTCCTAGTTCGGGCTGGGCGTAGTTCGAAGGTGATACTTTCGTGATGGCGAGAGATCGCATTAGATCTAGTGTCTTGTTTAGGAGCGAAAGCTAGACGGGTGTCTGAGGACCTGCAGAGCTAGGTTCGGTGATAACCACTTGACCGAGCTCCATTGACGCAGACCTCGAGAGTTCGGAGTTAACGTCCAGAGGTTAGTCCAGTTTTTCGATGACAATGAGGGTCCCGTTTGACTCCGGGCCTGCTGACGGTAGGGTCGCTTCCGGGTCTCCGGCGGCGAGCTCCGTGATGGGATAGCGTCCGACGGGGTTTAACCTCCCGTCTTTGGACGAAGTGATTAGCCTCGGATCTAAGGCCGGGGCGGGCGGGGGTGTCGGCTGCTACCTCTTGAGCTAGCGTTGGTTTTCCCTTGAAGAGGAAAGGGTGATGCACCACAGTACCATAAGTATTTCTCTCAGTTTTGAGAACCAAGGTATCAATCTAGTAGGAGGCAACACACAAGTCCCCTAGTACCTGCACAAACAAACAAGAACCTCGCAACCAACGCGATAAAGGGGTTGTCAATCCCTTCACGGTCACTTACGCAAGTGAGATATGATAGAGATAATAAGATAAATATTTTTGGTATTTTTGTTGTATAGATTGGAAAATAAAGATTTCAAAATAGAAATAGGAAATTGATAGGAAAATAATATGATGGAAGATAGACCTGGGGCCCGTTGGTTTCACTAGTTGCTTCTCTCAAGATAGCAAATTCTACGGTGGGTGAACAAATTACTGTCGAGCAATTGATAGAAAAGCGCATAATTATGAGAATATCTAGGCATGATCATGTATATAGGCATCACGTCCGCGACAATAGATCGAAACAATTCTGCATCTACTACTATTACTCCACACATCGACCGCTATCCAGCATGCATCTAGAGTATTAAGTTCATAAGAACAGAGTAACGCATTAGGCAAGATGACATGATGTAGAGGGATAAACTCAAGCAATATGATATAAACCCCATCTTTTTATCCTTGATGGCAACAATACAATACGTGCCTTGCTGCTCCTGATGTCACTGGAAAGGACACCACAAGATTGAACCCAAAGCCAAGCACTTCTCCCATTGCAAGAAAGATCAACCTAGTAGGCCTAACCAAACTAATAATTCGAAGAGACTTGCAAAGATATTTAAATCATGCATAAAACATTTCAGAGAGGAATCAAATATTGTTCATAGATAATCTTGATCATAAACCCACAATTCATCAGATCTCAACAAACTCACCACAAAAAGAATTACATCGAATAGATCTCCTAGAGAATCGAGGAGAACTTTGTATTGAGATCCAAAGAGAGAGAAGAAGCCATCTAGCTAATAACTATGGACCCGATGGTCTATGATAAACTACTTACACATCATCAGAGAGGCCATGGTGTTGATGTAGAAGCCCTCCGTGATCGATTCCCCCTCTGGCGGATCGCCGGAAAAGGCCCCAAGATGGGATCTCGCGGGTACAGAAGGTTGCGGCGGTGGAAATAGGGTTTCGTGGTGCTCCTGGATGTTTTTGGGGTATATGGGTATATATAGGAGGAAGAAGTATGTTGGTGGAGCCGCGAGGGGCCCACAAGGGTGGGGGGCACGCCTACCCCCCTGGGCGCGCCTCCTTGCCTCGTGGCCTCCTCGCTTCTTTCTTGACGTCCACTCCAAGTCACCTGGATCATGTTTGTTCCAAAAATAACTCTCCCGAAGGTTTCATTCCGTTTGGATTCCGTTTGATATTCCTTTTTTGCGAAACTCTGAAATAGGCAAAAAACAACAATTTGCACTGGGCCTTTGGTTAGTAGGTTAGTCCCCAAAATAATATAAAAAGGTATATTAAAGCCAATTAAACATCCAAAGGAGGTAATATAATAGCATGGAATAATAAAAACGTATAGATATGTTGGAGACGTATCATCGGCCCTTGAGCGGAATCTGATGGTGGATCTGACGGGCCTCCTTCATGTGGATGAAGAACGGCGGACGAGGTGGAGAACCCTTCAAAGACCAGGTCTCCTCGGATATCGGCGATGTAGTTCAAGCTTCCAAACCTGATCTGGTGACCAGGGGCGTACCTGTCGATCTGCTCGAGGTGACCAGTTGGATTGGCACGAAGAGCAAAGCCGCCAAACACAAAGAGTTGACTAGCAAGAAAAGTCTCCCCGGAAATAGCATCGTTACCTATGACAAGGCGAGCCATCGATCCTTCTGTCGACGACACAATGGAACTCTCCATTATAGCACCAATGTCAGTGTCAAAACCGGCAGATCTCGGGTAGGGGGTCCCGAACTGTGTGTCTGAGGATCGATAGTAACAAGGGACGATGGGGACATGAGTTTTACCCACGTTCGGGCCCTCTTAAAGGAGGTGGAATCCTACGTCCTACTTGATTGTATTCAATGGGTATAGGGGTTACAAGAGTTGATCTACCTCGAGATCGTAAGGGCTAAACCCTAGCTGTCTAGCCTATGAGAATTATGATAGCCTCTACGTACTAAACCTCTCTGGTTTATGTACACACCGGATAGGCCTAGGGTTTATATAGAGTCGGTTTGCAGGGGAAGGAAATTACATATCCGTACATCAAACTTGCTACCCACGCATATAAGAGTCCTACCCGGACACGGGGGAAAAGTCTTCTGCTTTTATCTTCACGACCCATCAGTCCACCCATGTCAAATAGTCCAGACACCCGAGGACCCCCTAATCAGGGACTCCCTCAGGCCCCTCGAGGCCCATCTTAGCGTGATACCCACACCAAAAAATCCTATAAATACGGAAACCCCTAGAAATAACCCTATATCAGAAGTTCCGCCGCCGCAAGCCTCTCTAGCCACGAAAAACCAATCCAGACCTTGTTCCGGCACCCCGCTGGAGGGGAAAATCATCACCAGAGGCCATCTTCATCTTCCTGGCGGCCACCATGATGAGGAGGGAGTAGTCCACCCTCGGGGCTGAGGTTTTGTACTAGTAGCTATGTGTTTAATCTCTCTCTCTCTCTCTTGTGTTCTTAATTTGGCACAATCTTGATGTATCGCTGATGACACAAAAGTGTAGGGGATCTATCATAGCGTTTTTGATAAGTAAGAGTGTCGAACCCAACGAGGAGCAGAAGGAAATGATAAGCAGTTTTCAGTAAGGTATTCTCTCCAGGCACTGAAATTATCAGTAACAGATAGTTTGTGATAAGGTAATTTGTAACGAGTAGCAAGTAATAAAACTAAATAAGGTGCATCAAGATGGCTCAATCCTTTTTGTAGCAAAGTACTAGCCTGGAAAAACTCTTATATGAAGGAAAGCGCTCCCGAGGACACATGGGAATTATCGTCAAGCTAGTTTTCATCACGTTCATATGATTCGCGTTCGGTACTTTGATAATTTGATATGTGGGTGGACCGGTGCTTGGGTACTGTCCTTACTTGGACAAGCATCCCACTTATGATTACCCCCATTGCAAGCATCCGCAACTACAACAGAAGTATTAAGGTAAACCTAACCATAGCATGAAACATATGGATCCAAATCAGCCCCTTACGATGCAATGCATAAACTAGGGTTTAAGCTTCTGTCACACTAACAACCCATCATCTACTTATTACTTCCCAAGGCCTCCCTCTAGGCCCAAACAATGGTGAAGTGTCATGTAGTTGACGTTCACATGACACCACTAGAGGGATGACAAGATACATCTCATCAAAATATCGAACGAATACCAAATTCACATGACTACTTATAGCAAGACTTCTCCCATGTCCTCAGGAACAAACATAACTACTCACAAATCATATTCATGTTCATAATCAGAGGGGTATTAATATGCATAATGGATCTGAACATATGATCTTCCACCAAGTAAACCAACTAGCATCAACTACAAGGAGTAATCAACACTACTAGCAACCCACAGGTACCAATCTAAGGTTTGGATACAAAGATTAGATACAAGAGATGAACTAGGGTTTGAGATGAGATGGTGCTGGTGAAGATGTTGATGGAGATTGAGCCCCTCCCAATGAGAGGATCGTTGGTGATGATCATTTCCCCCTCTCGGAGGGAAGTTTCCATGGCAGAACAGCTCTGCCGGAGCCCTAGATTGGTTCCGCCAAGGTTCCGCCTCGTGGCGGTGGAGTTTCATCCTCTAAGATTGCTTTTGATTTTTTCCTCGACGAAAGACTCCGTATAGCCAAAGATGGGCATCGGAAGGCCACCAGGGGGCCCACGAGGCAGGGGGGCGCGCCTAGGGGCATAGGGCGCACCCCCACCCTCGTGGCCAGGGTGTCGGCCCCCTCTGGTTCTTTCTTCGCTCAGTATTTTTTATTAATTCCAAAAATGACTTCTGTGAAGTTTCAGGACTTTTGGAGCTATGCAAAATAGGTCTGTAATATTTGCTCCTTTTCCAGCCCAGAATTCCAGCTGCCGGCATTCCCCCTCTTCATGTAAACCTTGTAAAATAAGAGAGAATAGGCATAAGTATTGTGACATAATGTGTAATAACAGCCCATAATGCAATAAATATCAATATAAAAGCATGATGCAAAATGGACGTATCAATCGCGAGCTTTGTTTATATAGTTGGATCATATGGTGTTTCTCCCTCTCTATCTGGTTGTGATGGATTGGATTTTACCTTTGAGATTTCGTTGTTATTAGATTGAATACTTTTATGGATTTGAGAACACTCGATGTATGTTTTGGCACCCAACTCGCAGATGCCCAAGGTGACATTGGGGTAATCTATGCATAGGGGTTGATGCATGTTCTTTTCCTTGTTCCTTTGGTAGAAATCTTGGGGGTACTCTTTGAGGTTCTTTGTGTTGGATTGAGTATTATGAATCTGAATTTTTTTTGATGCATATAGTATAATCAACTCACGGATACTCGTGGTGTCATTGGAGTATCTAGGTGATATTAGAGTTGGTTGATGTGTATCATATGGTGTTATTTTAATATGAATTCTTGGGTTGTTTGTGACACTTATAGGGATAGCTCAATAGATCGATCAGAAAGGATAACTTTGAGGTGGTTTCGTACCCTACAAACAATTTCGTCTTATGTTCTCCGCTAAATAAGAACTTTGGAGTGATTCTTCATCGCATGTTGAGGGATGGTTATATGATCCAATTATATTAGCATTGTTGAGAGATAGCGCTAGTGAAAGTATGAACCCTAGGCCTCATTTTCAAGTATTGCAATACCGTTTGTGCTCACTTTTGTTACTTTCTACCTTGCTGTTTTTATTGTTCCTATTACAAAAATCAATATCTACTATCATTACCACATGTGTATCACCATATCTTTGCCGAACTAGTGCACCTATACAATTTACCATTGTATTTGGTGTGTTGGGGACACAAGAGAGTCTTTGTTATTTGTTTGCAGGGTTGTTTGAGAGAGACCATCTTCATCCTATCCCTCCCACGGATTGATAAACCTTAGGTCATCCACTTGAGGGAAATTTGCTACTGTCCCACAAAACTCTACGCTTGGAGGCCCAACATGAGTCTATAAGAACAAGTTGTGTAGTAGACATCAAGGTGGCGGTAGCAACATCTACAATGGGGATAGCAACTGGTGAGAATGGCACAACAACTGTTCGTTCCACAGCAACCGCCTTAGCCCTGATGGAGGCCGCCCATGCCCAGTTCCTGGTAGTCACCGCACAAATCGCATGAAGCTTCTCCGATAACAGTCGGCAACCCATGGTCGAAGAGTTGGCAATCGCCATGAGCGTTCGAGCAGTCGTTCGTTCGTTCACGGCATACCTTGCCACGATGGAGCCCGTCCAAGCCCGGACCGCGGCCGCCCACGCCCAGCTCATGGTGGCCTTTTCCAAAGAGATGGCAGACGCGGATGATGATATGCTTGCTGAGTATGGTGCGATGGATGCATTGGAGCCCCTTCCCTAGGAGATCGTTGGGCGCGAGCTGGAGATGGAGGAGGCGGCGGAGATCGACAAGCGCCAGCCGGAGTAGTACTCTTTTTTTAGAGCGTCGGTCTTTAATTTGTTAGAGTAATGTTCAGGTCAGCTAGCTCTGTTTAATTGCTGAACTTGCTCGATTAAGAAGTGTGGGTGTGCTGTAGGCTCTTTTATCCACCCAAATTTTGCAACGACAGGGATGACCACTGTAACCAGGGAAATTCAAACCAAAATTTGCATGTTCAAACTCATCGCACACGGGGTAAGCTATATGAATCATTTGCGATGTTCACATATCGTGCATAGTGCTTAATAAGGGTCCGTGTCTGATGACACTCTGCACGCCAGTTTTTCACTGCACCGAGCGAATTTTTTGGCTTCTGTGGAAATATCTACCTCCCCGCCCCTCCCATTGACTAAAATCCATGATTCCCCTATTTCCTCCTTAATTTCCAAGTTTGGACCTTCACTGTTTGCTTGCAGCGCCTCCTCCTCGCCGGTGACCCTCCCTCACGCTGCTTGGCCTCGTCGATCTAGGCAGGTAATCCACACCCGACCCCCATACTCCTCCTCCTATATCCCACATGCCTGACTGCCGGTGCGACACCTTCCACCCAAATCATAGACCCATCCTCCAAATAAGCGCCACCCTAAGCCATGGTGCACGCAGTATAGCCAGGGGGTCAAGGAGCATTTGGCAGTAGAGAAGCAAATTGCGGCCGCACGCGCGGATGAAGTCACAATGGCTACCATCCGTGCTGACCCCTAGATCATGGAGGAGCACCTTGCCATTGAGGCCACCTTTGACACCTCGCGTGCCGCCGCTGCCACACGGTTAGTTGTTTTAGCGATGGTTCGTGGCATTTTCTTAGGTCCATCGTCGGTGCCTTTGATGAAGACTGCGAGGTGTTTTCTTAGCGTGCCCGTGGTTACCTCAACTCAAGAGCCAACATGTTGGTGCCCGGAGCAGCTCAGGCAACTCACCACTATGAGGAGGGCCCCCATGATGTGGAGGCCTCGCCCTCTTCCAATCTAAGGGGCCAATCGTCATTGATATCTCTGAAATTGAGGAGTGGCTTGTCTTATTAGCTCACTATAAGGACCTATGTTCAGTTAGCTAGCTATGCCGGTTAAGCACGTTCGGTTTACCTGTTGCATGTGCTGCTCCTACCTTTCCTTAAAAAATTCTAGTTAATTGTCCTATATACTTTTACCATGCAATCTGATCCTCTAGTATATATGTTCTATGTGTCGTCCAATGTGGTGCCCACTTATTAACTGTCTGGTTAATTTGTTGTCGTGTTCAGTTAATTGTTTGCTTCAATTCTGCAATGTGATGTTCAATTCCTATGGGTGCAATTTTGTATTGTCTTCCATGTGAGAAATAAATCGAATTTGGCTGTACAAAATACACGAGAAACAAATACAATTGTTATATTTCCAAGTTGTCAAGCATGCTTGGTTTGGTTAACTGTCTGATCTTCTAGTATGTTATATATTGTGCAATGTGGTGCTCAGTTAATGTTTGGTTCATTTGTTGTGGTGTTTAGTTAACTGTTTGGTTCAATTCTGCAATGCGATGTTCAATTGTTGTGGGTGCACTTTTTTAATTGTCTTCCATGTGAGAAATAAATCAAATTTGGATGTACTAAATACATGAGAAACAACTACAATTGCTATATTTCCAAGTTGTTAAGCATGCTTTCTTTGGTTAACTATCTGAACTTCTATTAAGAGTATGTTATATTGTGCAATGTTGCTCAGTTAATGTTTGGTTCATTTGTTGTGGTGTTTAGTTAATTGTTTGGTTCAGTTCTGCATTGCGATGTTCAATTGTTGTGGGTACAATTTTGTATTGTTATGCATGTGAGGAATAAGTCAAATTTGGCTGTACTAAATACACGAGAAACCTAAACAATTGCTATATTTCCTAGTTCTTAATCATGCTTGGTTTGGATAAATGGCTTTTCCATGTGGCTCGAATTAATCTGTTGAACCTGCAATGTGTTTATTTTCCATCAACATATTCTAATGATAGTATGCCAACCCTCACTTAACTTGATCAATAACTACCTTATATGTGTTGCAGGGAAACAATGGGAAGCACCAAGGTTTATAATCGAGGTTTGCACATGGATGGTCCTTTGTCTACTAGCACATTATTGTGCAATTGCAGGAACCATTATAATATTTAGGTTTTAACAATTTGGTCTTGCACATGAGGTCCTTCTTTTAGAGGTTTTGACCCACTGTTCGACCCGTTTTGCATATGGGGAAATGAGTTGTCCATGAATATCAGTCAAGTCAAGAAACTCAGAAAGATTGTTCGGATAAGGAAACTAGCAACAAAAAACAACAAGATCTTTGTATGCACAATGAAGAAAACATCAGTGCACTACACGATGGTACTAACTGTTATACCTTGTCTTTTTATTCCTTTGCGCCATTTCCAAATTTAGAGAAGATATTTATGCATATCTTTGTTTTCAGGCCTTTCCAAAGTAGTTCACTAATGATTACCTCTCAAACCACATGTATGGTTAGGAGGTGAGGAAGGTATTCATACAACACCTACAGTAAAATATTGACGTCTCCCTCAAGAGGACGAAGGATGGACGACCAATCATCCACAAGCACTGGGCTAAAGTTGCAAGGACCTTCAACATCAATGAAGGCTCAATATTCGCCTTCCGCTTCAGGAGATTCATCAGTCTATCCACCGTCTATGATGCTAATTTCCAAAGTTATAGATGTTGCATGTGAAACTTGGTGTTGGTGCAGTTGTGTAACGGGGTAGCTATCTATATGCCTATATGGTGTAACTGAGTGCTGAAGCTATATGATGTTCTACTCTGATGTATTTCAATTATGAAATCCTGGTTCCGTAATACAAAAATGAAATATATTGTGTGCTTAATATGAAATGTCAATTTGATTAATAAATGGATTATTAACAATAGGCCAATTAGCCTGATTATTGGGTTTTTCTATTGCAAACGGTTATGGACACAACACCATGGGCCATGACCTCAGACAACCCATACAGTTTCTAGGAAGAAAATGTGTTGGATCAATGAACAATCACACACGACTTCCCCTTGAAAACTGTTTGCGTTAGGCCACCTTGCGCAAACATTTTCCACATAAAAAGTGCGTGTGATGGACAACCTATGCCACATAGTTTCTTCAATGCACCGTGTGTGATGCATTCAATATCGCAAATGATAAAAATTTTAATATCGTCTGCAATGGCAATGGTATGAAAAACGATTGATGGGGAAAATTGTGTGTGATGTACATGCAAACGGAAAAGTTTGTCTGGGATTCATTGTGTGGGATGTACATATGAACAAAAACATACTTCTTGCATTGACTGTGTGGGATGTACATGCGAATGGAAACTTATTCCTTGGATTGACTATGTGAGATGTACATATGAAGGGAAACGTTTCTCTGGGATTGGCTTTGTGGGATGTACTTATGAATGGAAACGATTGGGCCTGTATAATTGTATGCGATGGCTAGCCCAATCGCACACGAGCTCATTTTGCCCAGCGTGAGTGACCAGAGGGCCTATCACCGACGGTTTCTGGGTCGTGTGGGAAGGACCCCCCCCCCTATCGCACACACTAGCAAGGCGACGGTTTAAAATGCCGTCGGGAAAAGTGGTTAAAAACCGTTTGTATAGCAGCTCATTGTACCAGTTGTTCCTTAATGCTAACAGGAAATGGAGGTTTATCAATATAAGCAGTTGGCACAATTGGATCAACATTGCAAATGATCATTTCATATTTAACTATAACAGGTTCCTCAATATTTTGTTTGATAGGGGGATGGTATTTAAACCACTTCTCCTTAGGGAGATCGACATGAGTAGAAAATGATTCCCAGAAAGAGGCTACTATCTCAGAGTCATGTCCATATTTGGTGCTACACTTATGAAACGCATCGGTGTCCATAAAAGATTTAACACAATCAAACTCAAGTTTTATACCTGACTCTTTGCCTTTATCGCGTTCCCAATCTTCAGACTTGTGTTTAATTCTTTCTAGAAGATCCCATTTGAATTCAATAGTTTTCTTCATAAAGGAACTAGTAGAAGAAGAATCGAGCATGGTTTGATCATTATGAGAAAGTCAAGCATAAAAATTATGTATGATAATTTCTCTTGCGAGGTCATGATTGGGGCATGTGTACATCATGTACTTAAGCCTCCCTAAAGCTTGATCAATACTTTCTCCTTCACGAGGCCAAAAATTATATATATAATTCCTATCAAGATGAACCAGATGCATATGGTAAAACTTCTGATGAAATTCCAATTCCGATCAGTTCTAATCCCAGGTTCCAATATCATCACATAGCCTATACCAAGTCAATGCCTTTCCCTCCAAAGATAAAGGGAAAATTTTCTTTTTAACTCCATCCTTGGATAAACCTGCAAGCTTAAATAATCCACAAACTTCATCCACATAGATTAGGTGCATATTAGGATGATTTGTCCCATCTCCTGCATAAGGATTAGCTAACAGTTTCTCTATCATACCCAAAGGGATCTCATAATAAATATTTGTAGTAGGTGCCGTAGGTTGAGGGGAAACTATTTATGCCTCCGGTCGAGGTGAAGATACCCCGAACAAACCCCTCAAAGGATTATTTTCCATACTAACAATTGAGAGTAAATTTCAACATGTAATATAAATGTTTCTGTCGGTGTCAAAACTGGCGGATCTCGGGTAGGGGGTCCCGAACTGTGCGTCTAAGGCGGATGGTAACAGGAGGCAGGGGACACGATGTTACCCAGGTTTGGGCCCTCTTGATGGAGGTAATACCCTACGTCCTGCTTGATTGATATTGATGATATGAGTATTACAAGAGTGATCTACCACGAGATCGTAGAGGCTAAACCCTAGAAGCTAGCCTATGGTATGATTGTATCTTGTCCTACGGACTAAACCCTCTGGTTTATATAGACACCCGAGGGGGCTAGGGTTACACAGAGTCGGTTACAAGGGAGGAGATGTACATATCCGTATTTCCAAGCTTGCCTTCCACGCCAAGGAAAGTCCCATCCGGACACGGGACGAAGTCTTCAATCTTGTATCTTCATAGTCCAACAGTCCGGCCAAAGGATATAGTCCGGCTGTCCGGAGACCCCCTAATCTAGGAATCCCTCAGTAGCCCCCAAACCAGGCTTCAATGACGATGAGTCAGGCGCGCAGATCGTCTTCGGCATTGCAAGGCGGGTTCTTCTCCAAATTCTGAATATCTGCTGAGTAGTGTCCGGCTCCCCATAAATGTTGCACTTCTTGGCTTCTGCGCCCAATAAGGGCTATATCCCACGTGTCGAGCGAATGCGAGGAGCCGAGGCATTTTTACATTCGCCACCCTAGCCATGTAAGTAAACTGTCTATTAAAGGGACGGGGATTCTTAGATCCAAACCACACCATCCTCCCACGGCGAGTATCCATCGGAGCGTGCTCGGAAAAATCCATTCCAACATGGCCGGCCATTGCAGCTCCTCATCCCGCTCCCGTAGCCCTAAGACCGGTGATTGGGAGAAGTGTTCTATCCCACACAGCCAATTAGTAGAGCTGCAGACCCCAGGATTTCTCGCTCCAGTATATTTGGTTCCTGTTCGAGTCGGGCTCGCCACCTATAATGGCGGGAAGCAAGCGGAGAGCTTCCCCAATCCCTCCACGGGGGAGTGGGTATGCCTTGTCCCTTATTTATTAAGGGGACTTGGATTTCCAATCCATCCGTTCCTCCACGGGCTCCTGGAGTTTTACGGCCTCTAGTTGCATAATTGTACCCCCGCTTCCATATTACACATCGCTGGTTATGTTGCCCTTTGTGAGTTGTTTCTGGGCTGCGAGGCTCATTTTGAACTATGGAAGAGGCTATTCTGCCTTGTGTCCCGTACACAGGAGGGGTCACTATATCAAGTGGGCGGAGTCGAAATATGGCGCATCACCGGGACCAGATACCTGTCCGGTACCCCGAACAAGACGTCCAAAGACTGGCCTTCAGAGTGGTTTTACATGGAGGACGTCCCCCTTCCAGATCCTATTCGGAGGGGTCTTCCCGAGTTCAACAATGCTCCTCTGAAGAAATGCCAAAGCTGGCGCCCATGGAGCCCCCAGGAGGAAGACAACGGAGAAGTCCTTTACATGATGGACCGGATTAAAGTGCTGGCTCAATCATGATTGACAATAATCGAGGTTATGTCGATATGCTTAATGCGGGCGGTGCAGCCACTCCAATACCGAGGGCACCCCCTGTGGCGCTTTAACGGGGAAGATGATGCCACCCGCTGCGGGCGTAAGGTACCGGACTCCGCTGCCGCTCTAGCAAAAATTCTGTCCGAGTTGTTCAAGGGAGAGGAAGAGGAGTTCATCCGTATTAAGCCACGGGATGGATTCTCTATGTACAACCCTCCAAGCTGGGTAAGCTGTCACTCTTTACTCCCAACCTTCCCGCTTTCTTCGTCGTAAATACTCACCTTGCCGTTTCACGGCAGGAACTGCGGAAAGCTGTAAGGGAGGTCAACAGCCCACCTCCACAACCGAAGGACCCTGACCGGGCCCTCTATCCCGGACTCGAAGAGGATCCGGACATATTTGTGGAGCTGATAGACAAGACATTCTATCAATTGAGCTGCGATGATGCCATGGTGGCCATCATGGCCGACTATCCTGGGCTACTCCCTGCATCGCAGGTAAGGAAAAACCAGAGTCCCAACTTCCAAGAAGGATCCCCTTTTATGCACTTCACCTACCGTACACATATGGTGTTTTACAAGGAAGGCCTTCGGGACGCCATGCCGAACCCGCAGTGACTCGCCAACAAGGGGCACCGAAGCCGGGTAGGCCAAAAAGGAAGGCGGTCAGGACTGAGACACCGACGCAGAGGTATGATACAAAACCTTGTTCCGTGGTTGTTGTCTTTCTTTAAAATACAATGACGTCCATGTTTCCTAGTAGGAAAAACGCTCGCCGGACTATATCTGGAAAGGCCGTCGATCACGCCTCCACCAGTCGGGCTCCAGGGCCGGACATAGAGGCGGAAGCTAACACGGGGCGGACGCCGGATGCTCCTCCTACAGAGGATGCGGATAGACTATCCGCTACAAGTTCCGAAGTGGAGAGCGCCATGAATCAGAGGCGTCGTCGGGCCGTACTCTGTGACGCTTGTTTCTCCCAAGAGGCGTTCGATGCCTTCAACCCAGGAGACGCGTACATCCGTGCTGCTCAAAATGGTCTTGCCAGAGCCACGGACCAGTATGTAAAGGATATACGGGTAGGAAAATACGACGATTATATATATCAGTAGCCCCTGAGACTTGAAACAGTTGACACAACTGATTTAAGGATCATTATTTGTGCAGGTTCTTACAGAGAAGAATACCCAATTGTCTCAAGAGATGGAAGAGTGCAAAGCCCAGCTATAGGTCGCGGTGATCGCGTTGAAGGAGTCCGAGAAGGCCCCCTCTGGCAACATTTGCTTCTATTGCAAAGAATTACAGGTACCAGATAGTATGCAACATACATGCAGATCTTAACAGTAGATGTTGCAGATGACCCTGGAGTGAATCCGGAGGCCGTGCCGGAGGATGCACAATGTGCTAATCGACAGCTAAATGCTGGCGAGCGCGTGCTTATGCGGGTCAGGAAGGAGAAAAATAGTCTCTAGGACGCCAATATCCGGCTGGACGTGGAACTGAAAGACGTCCGAGCCCAGCTTGCAGACTCCGTAAAGGAGAATAAGCGGCTTCAACGCGACATTTTTAGTAAGTGCTTGAACGAACTTTTGAAGGAGTTCGGCGAAGAAGTCGGCTAACAGAGTTATGTCTGCAGGTATGCTGACGGGTCATCCCGCGGAGGAGATGCCCGGGTCTGCGGGTGATATTCTACCAGAGCTCTCACAACTGTACGAACAAGTTCGGCAGGTGATGCAGGGTATTGCCCAAGCCTTGTGGCCTTCCGCGTCCCCGCCAGGAGGCATGGGGGAGCTTGTAGAGAAGCTCAAGGGAGCGCGGCGGCGCTTCCAATTATGGAAGATATTAGCCTGCCGACAAGGTGCAAGGGAAGCCTGGGCTATGGTGAAGACGCGATATACCAAAGTTTACCCAAACCACATGGCCGAGGTCAGACCTGTGGGGGCCTGATGGGAAAGAGATCCCCGTCAGTTTGGTGTATGACCAAGTAGAATTAGCCGCAAAGTATTCCCAACAGGATTGTAGGCTAGACAGCCTGTTGGATGGTATAGAAGAAGAATTTAATCAGTCTTAGTGACAGTGTACTTCAAGTGACATATATAATGTCCCTAGCCGGATTGTAAATCATTTGTCATGGTGGACCTTTTCGCTTCGACCTCTGGACCCGATAGTCCGGAGTGTATCCGAATACCCACTTGGTTATGTAAAAACTGGGGTATGCATGGAAACCAGGCGTAGGGGTCATAAGTGCTTGAACAGACAAGTACCCAAATAGCTATGTTATATTACATGCATAGTAAGAAACATCTTCCAGGGAGAATAGTTCCATTAAGGGTTCCTTTCCCTGGGTACGCATACCCTAATGTGCATGTCCGAACTTCGAAAAGAGACGCAGGCTATAAACATGTGTAGGCATGTGTGAAATTAAATAAAAGTCATCTTTTGTTCACCGACCGAATATTCCCTTAAGAACGCTAGCTTTCGGCTTCACCCAGTCCGAGGTACACATTCGGCTGACCCACCAGTAACAATCGCAGAGGTGCTCCCCTTATGCCCTAGCCGAATTAACGGGAACGTAGGGCATAAATACAAGAGCCAGACAACCCAGCTTGGCCAAAACTTAAGTCATATCAATGCATATAATGGCGAAAAAAGGTACATGCGGAAGAGTAACACATGTGTGGGGCATAAATCCCAGAAAAATAGTTATATTAAGCTTCTGTATAAGAAGCCCCCAGGTATAATGAGCGCGGTTAGCGCGTCAAGATTGTGTAACCAAGACACAAGTTTAGCCTTTTAAGGCCTTGAGGAGAATAAAAAGAGAGAAAGAGAGAAAAGACAGATAATTGATATGCAAAAAATTGACGGAGGTAAGGAGACGAACATAGAGTCCGACACTAGGTGTAGAATCTTCGGAGTTTGGATGCGTTCCATGGGTTTGGCTCGAGTCGATTGTCCGATGCATCTCGCAAACGGTACGCTCCACCGGTCAGAACCTGGTCAATAATGAAGGGACCTTTCCATTTGGGCTTGAGCTTGTTCTTTTTCTTCTTCGGCAGGCGTAGAACTAGTTCGCCAATGTTATAGGTTTTGGCCCGTACTTCTCTGCTTTGATACCTTCGAGCCTGTTGCTGATAGAATGCGGAACGGGCTTTTGCCACGTCGCGCTCCTCCTCCAGGGCGTCCAAACTGTCCTGTCGATCGAGCTCGGCCTCTTTTTCTTCATACATGTGCACTCGAGGTGAGTCGTGAATTATGTCGCAGGGCAGAACTACCTCTGCGCCGTACACCATAAAGAATGGTGTGTATCCAGTAGTGCGATTCAGCGTGGTCCGCAGCCCCCATAGTACGGAGTCGAGCTCCTCTACCCAGTACGTGTTTGATTCCTTTAAGGATCGCACTAATCTGGGTTTGACGCCGCTCATGATGAGACCATTTGCTCGCTCGACTTGACCGTTAGTTTGTGGGTGATAGATAGAAGCATAATCTAGCTTGATGCCCATGTTGCTACACAAAAGTTTCACCTCGTCGGCTGTAAAGTTCGTGCCATTGTCAGTGATGATGCTGTTGGGGATGCCGTAACGGTGTACAACCCCAGATATGAAGTCTATCACCGGTCCGGATTCAGCCGTTTTAACAGGTTTGGCTTCTATCCATTTGGTGAATTTATCCACCATGACCAGTAAGTATTTATTCTTATGGGTTCCCCCTTTAAGGGGTCCAGCAATATCAAGCCCCCAAACAACAAGGGCCCAAGTAATGGGGATTTTTTAGAGAGCGGTGGGCGGCATATGGCTGTGGTTTGCAAAAAGCTGGCAACCGACGCAATGTTGGACGAGATACTGTGCATCTGCTCGTGCCGTCGGCCAATAAAAACCTGTACGGAAGGCCTTGCTTACAAGAGCCCGGGCTGCAGCATGGTGGCCGCCGAGTCCAGCATGGATTTCTGCCAAAAGCTTCCGCCCTTCCTCTTCGGAGATGCACCTCTGAAGGACTCTGGTAGTGCTTTTCTTATAGAGCTCTCCCTCGTGGACCTTGTAGGCTTTAGATCGCCGCACTATGCAGCGTGCCTCATTTTGGTCCTTGGGTAGTTCCTGCCTAGTTAGGTAGGCCAGGAAAGGTTCTGTCCACGGGGCGATGATGGCCATTATCACGTGGGCTGATGGTGTTATTTCGATGGAAGAGCCTCCGATTGTGTCAGAATGTACAGTATCTGGTGTTGTGGTCGGGTCCAGACTATTCTTACCGGTGTCCCCTTCACATACCACTGATGGCTTAAACAGCCTTTCCAAGAAGATGTTAGGTGGGACAGGGTCGCGCTTAGCGCCGATACGGGCGAGGATATCCGCCGCTTGATTGTTTTCCCGAGCCACATGGTGGAATTCAAGCCCCTTAAACTGAACTGACATTTTGACGACGGCGTTGCGATATGCCGCCATTTTCAGATCCTTGGCATCAAAGTATCCATTTATTTGAGATATTGTGAGGTTCGAGTCCCCACGCACCTCCAGGCGTTGAATGCCCATGGAAACTGCCATCCGGAGACCATGTATTAGGGCCTCGTATTTGGTTGCGTTGTTGGAGTCTGTATATAGTATTTGGAGTACGTATTGGACTGTATCTCCGGTGGGGGACGTCAGGACGATGCCAGCCCCCAGACCAGCCAGCATTTTAGAGCCGTCAAAGTGCATGATCCGATTGGAGTATGCACCGTACTCTTTAGGGAGTTCGGCTTCTGACCATTCGGCGATGAAATCGGCCAGTACTTGCGACTTAATGGCTCGCCATGGTCTATATGTTATGTCGAACGGGAGGAGCTCGATAGCCCATTTGGCAATCCGGCCCATGGCATCTCGGTTGTTTATTATGTCATTGAGTGGTACTTCTGAAGCCACCGTGATTGAACACTCTTGAAAGTAGTGTCGTAATTTCCGGCATGCCATAAATACCGCGTATGCTATCTTTTGATAATGTGGGTACCGTGATTTGCGTGGAGTGAGGACAGTGGACACATAATAGACCGGCTTTTGAAGTGGGAATTTGTGTCCGTCTGTCCCTCGTTCAACGACGAGCACTGCGCTTACAACTTGGTGAGTTATCGCTATATATAACAACATTGGTTCTCTGGCATTTAGCGCGGCCAAGATTGGGTTGGTGGCCAGGATGGATTTTATTTCTTCCAATCCGGCTGTGGCTGCGTCCGTCCACTCAAAGTGTTCGGTGCGCCGAAGAAGGCGATAAAGGGGGAGTACTTTTTCTCCTAATCGGGAGATAAAGTGGCTTAAGGCCACCACGCATCCAGTTAACTTCTAGATTTGCTTGAGGTCAGTTGGGATAGCCAACTGCGACAGAGCTCGGATTTTAGCCAGATTTGCTTCAATTCCTCTATTGGAGACGATAAAGCCCAGGAGCTTTCTGGTGGGTACGCCGAAAACGCATTTTCCGGATTGAGCTTAATGTCGTATGTTCGGAGATTGTCGAACGTGAGCCTCAAGTCGTCTATTAAGGAGTCGACGTGTCTGGTTTTAACGACCACATCGTCTACGTATGCCTCCACTGTTTTGCCAATCTGCTTTTCCAGACATGTCTGAATTATGCGCTGATATGTTGCGCCGGTGTTTTTGAGCCCGAAGGGCATTGTGTTAAAACAGAAGGGGCCATATGGAGTGATAAATGTCATTGCGGCTTGATCGGACTCCGCCATCTTAATTTGGTGGTAACCGGAGTATGCGTTTAGGAAGCACAATGAGTCGTGTCCTGCGGTAGCGTCGATAATTTGATCGATGCGAGGGAGGGCGAAGGGATCCTTTGGGAAAGCCTTATTAAGGTCCTTGAAGTCGATGCATAGGCGCCAGGATTTGTCCTTCTTTGGTACCATCACTAGGTTTGCTAGCCAGTCCGGATGCTTTATTTCTCTAATGAATCCGGCCTCTAGTAACTTGGCTAGCTCCTCTCCCATGGCTTGTCGCTTAGGTCGGAGAAACACCGAAGAGTCTGCTTGACCGGCTTGAATCCCTTTAGAATGTTAAGGCTATGCTCGGCCAGCCTGCGTGGGATTCCTGGCATGTATGAAGGGTGCTAGGCGAATATATCCCAATTCTCGCGCAGGAACTCCCATAGTGCGACGTCTACAGCGGGGTTTAACTATGCCCCGATGGATGCTGTTTTTGTGGGGTCCGTAGGATGGACTTGGAATTTGACTATTTCATCCGCTGGTTTAAAAGAAGTGGACTTGGATCTTTTGTCTAGTATCACGTCGTCCCTGTCCACTATGGAACACAGCGCGGTTAATTCCTCCGCCACAAGGGCTTCGGATAATGCCTCTAGGGCCAGTGCGGCTGTTTTGTTCTCGACGCGGAGTGCTATGTCCGGATCACTAGCTAGATTGATGATTCCGTTGGGCCCGGGCATTTTGAGCTTCATGTACCCATAATGGGGTATGGCTTGGAAGATCATGAATGCCTCCCGCCCTAGAAGGGCATGGTATCCGCTACTGAACGGGGCCACTTGGAATGTAATTTGTTCAGACCTGTAATTCTCCGGAGTGACGAATACCACATCTAGTGTGATTTTCCCAGCGCAACGTGCCTCCCGACTAGGGATGATACCTTGGAAGGTCGTGCTGCTTTACTCAATACGGTTTCTGTCTATTTCCATTTTTTGAAGAGTCTCCTCATAAATGAGGTTTAATCCGTTGCCGCCGTCCATGAGCACTTTAGTGAGCCGAAAGCCATCCACAATTGGACTGAGGACCAAGGCGGCTAGTGCTCGGGCTGTTCGGAATTTAGGTTCGTCACTGGCATTGAAGGTGATTGCCGTGTCGCTCCATGGATTTATTGCTGCCACATGGCAGACTTCGGCAAGGCTGCGGAGTGCTCTCTTACGCCTATTATTTGAGGCGAAGGTCTTGAAGACTATCAATACTGTATTGTTATCCACGGGAGGGTGCTGTGAGGTGTTTTGGATGAGGAGATCCTCACCGCTCTTGGCCACCTGCCGGAGTACCCAACATGCTCTAAGGCTATGTGTTGGTATAGTATCCACTGTACTATGAATTTTGCAGGGCCCATTAAGCCATCCCTCCAATACGGTTCCACGCCCTGTAGTGGGCTTTTGCTTCTTTGTAATTGAGTCGGGTGACTTATGAGAGTGCACCCTTTTAGTTCAGACTAGGAGTTTTGTCAGAGCCGGATTATCCCAAAATATTGTTTGGGTTTTCCAGGCGCATTCCATCGTACAGTACTTCCGTACTATGGCCGCCAGGTCAGCGAAGTGCGCTATGTCACGGCGACTTATGGCATTGAGGATTCCCTTGTCCGTGCAATTGTTGCAAAAGAACGAAATTGCGTCTTCATCACGGCAGTTCTTGACCTTGTTCATTACAAGGAGGAATCTGGCCCAATAGTGATGTACTGTCTCTTGGGGCTCTTGCCTGATGTGGGAAAGATCGTTTGTATCTGGGTGGGTGGGTGGATTTAAGTCCGGACCTTGACCCAATATGAGACCCCGGGGCGGGGGTGTTTCCGATCTTGGAAGTTCGGGTTTCGGGATGTTGCCCCACATGTTCGGTATGCAGCCTGATTCTAGGTTCAGGGTTAGGGCGATGTCCTCCCGTGAGCGGGTATCCGGCTCGGAGAGCCCAATAATCCGGACATAGTTCATTCTCAAGATAGAGGGAGAATCGCCGCATTGCTCCTCCACCACCGCTATCTGATGGGTGACCGGCGGAGAGTTAATTTCCCTTTGGTCAGGTTTAAGCCCAATCCGATCCTAGTCCGTAGCGACACCCAAAGAGGCGATGCGATCCAAGAGCTCGTCCAAATAGGAGAGCTCCATTGGATCCATCTTCTCAGTGAATTTCGAGCCGATGTGGAGGCTATTTTCGATGACCCGAGAAGTCATGACGAAGCCGCCTAGTTGGAGAGTTTGGCCTACAGCCAGGGCTCCCCCAGAGGTGATGTTGTCCTTGACAACAAGACGAGCCATCCTTCCCTATGATGATGACATAGTGGAACTCTCAATGAAAGCACCAATGTCGGTGTCAAAACTGGTGGATCTCGGGTAGGGGGTCCCGAACTGTGCGTCTAAGGCGGATGGTAACAGGAGGCAGGGGACACGATGTTACCCAGGTTCATGCCCTCTTGATGGAGGTAATACCCTACATCCTGCTTGATTGATATTGATGATATGAGTATTACAAGAGTTGACCTACCACGAGATCGTAGAGGCTAAACCCTAGAAGCTAGCCTATGGTATGATTGTATCTTGTCCTACGGACTAAAACCTTCGGTTTATATAGACACCGGAGGGGGCTAGGGTTACATAGAGTCGGTTACAAGGGAGGAGATGTACATATCCGTATTGCCAAGATTGCCTTCCACGCTAAGGAAAGTCCGATCCAGACACGGGACGAAGTCTTCAATCTTGTATCTTCATAGTCCAACAGTCCGGCCAAAGGATATAGTCCGACTGTCTAGAGACCCCCTAATCCAGGACTCCCTCAGTTTCCTTTCCAGACTCCACTCACCAAAGGCGCTTCACTCCCCAGCAACGGTGTTAGAAAAGAGTCTTTGTCACCCACAAGTATAGGGTATCAATCATAGTTCTTTCAATAAGTAAGAGTGTCAAACCCAACAAAGAGCAGAAGGAAATGACAAGCGGTTTTCAGCAAGTTATTGTCTGCAAGCACTGAAATTATCGATAACAAATAGTTTGATAGCAAGGTAGTTTGTAATGAGCAACAAGCAGTAAAAGTAAAAAAGGTGCTGCAAGGTAGCCCAATCCTTTTTTGTACCAAAGGATAAGCCGGAACGAACTCTTATAGTAAGCAAAGCGTTCTTGCGGACACACGGGAATTTCATCTAGTCACTTTCATCATGTTTGTTTGATTCGTGTTTGCTACTTTGATAATTGGATATGTGGGTGTACCGGTGATTGGGTGCTGTTCTTACTTGAACAAGCCTCCCACTTATGATTACCCCCTCTCGCAAGCATCCGCAACTACGAAAGAAGAATTAAGATAAATCTAACCATAGCATGAAACATATCGATCCAAATTAGCCCCTTACAAAATAGTGCATAAACTAGGGTTTAAGCTTCTGTCACTCTAGCAAACCATCATCTAATTACTAATCCACAATGCCTTACCTTAGTCGCAAGTATGGTGAAGTGTCATGTAGTCGACATTCACTGGACACCACTAAAGGAAACGACAACATACATATCATTAAAATATCGAAGAATACCAAATTAACATGATTACTTATGAAAAGACTTCTCCCATGTCCTCAGGAACAAAATTATCTACTCACAAGTCATATTCTTGTTCAAGATCAGAGGGGTATTGAATATTATCAAGGATCTGAACATATAATCTTCCACCAAATAAACCAAATAGCATCAACTACAAGATGTAATCAACACTACTAGCAACCCACATGTACCAATCTGAGGTTTTGAGACAAAGATTGAATACAAGAGATGAACTAGGGTTTGAGATGAGATGCTCCTGGTGAAGATGTTGATGAAGATTACTCCTCCCGTGATGAGAGGGTTGTTAGTGATATCGATGGCTTCGATTTCCCCCTCCCAAAGGGAAGTTTCCCTGCCGGAATAGCTCCGTCGGAGAAAAAAAGTGCTCCTCCCAGGTTCCACCTCGAGACAGGGGTGCTTCGTCCCAAAAGTCCTCTCACTACTAGGGAAAAGCCTAGTAGTAGCGCGGGTCTAAGGGCTATCAGTAGCGCGGGGCACCGCGCTACTGATACGGCACTACAACTAATGTTTAGTAGTAGTGTGTTTCTGCTACTACTTTACCTCACTACTGCAGGATGCTACTAATGCGACACTACGATCAAAGACCCTTCAACAAAACTTTGTGCGATGCCATAATCGCAAACGGTGGTGTAAAAAACCGTCAAAAAAGGTGCAAAACATTTGCGATGGAGGATGCATCAAACACGGTTCAGATTTTAGTTGCGTGTGCGATGCAGGGCATACGGTTCAGCTCAATTAACTGTTTGCAATGTAGAGGAACAAAAGAAATGGGCAGACAGATGAAGGTGTGTGCGATATATAGCATACGTTCACTCGGATGAACTATTTGTGATTAGGCAACACAAAAGAAACGGGCCGCAAAATGAAGGTGTGTGCGATATACGGCATGCGGTTCACTCGGATGAACTGTTTGCGTTGAGGCAAGAGAACATAAACGGTTCAATATGACAAGATGGTTGTAATACGCGGCAAACAGGTCTGTAATCAGAAATGTGTGCGAATACCGATAATAACAGAAACGGTTCCCTAGTGTGGTCCGTGTTCATCTGATCATCATCTCCTTCTTGTGCTAGCTCGATGTTCCTTCTATGCTAAGTTTCCATTAATTGATGCCGTTTTATGAACACGCCACCATTTCCCGCCATTTCCTCACCTGTTACCCGCCACCCAGTGATATTGTGCATAGGAGGCGCGCGACAGACGGAGGCGACAAGCGCAGCCTGTAGCACATCCACCTTTTCCAAGAATGCCAACCCACCAAAGCGCCGCCTCTGCCATCAACCTCGTCGACGAGGAAAACAAGCATGCGCCACGACCTGTCGAGGCCGAGGCGCTCCCCGGCAACGCGATGGACGATGCCGTGATGCGCGTCATCTCCAAGGTTGAGCAGACCTTTGGCGCATGGCGCTTGACCATCGCGGATCAAGATAGGCATGTCAGCGCCGACAGGCTGCAGCTCGCCGCACAACATGATCGATGGCACGCCGGAGTGCAAGCTAGGCGCGTCCGCACAGATAGGCTGCGGCTCACCGCATGGCGAAACCGTTGGAGCACTACAGAGCGAGAGGTGTGGCGCGCCGCACAACAAGAGCAGATCCATCGGTGCTTGCCTGCTGTCGACATGACATCGCAGCTTGGTACACGTCCGGTCAGTACCCCCATTCCTCGCCAGGAGTGGGCAGAGGCCCTCAGCGCCGTACTTGCACTAGAGGCCGACCTCACCGTACTTGCATCGGACGCCCACCGCGCCGTTCGCATGGGTGCCACCATTCTCCTTGTCCGCGGCCCGCTGGATGCCAACGCGCTGGTCCATAGGATCGACCCCCTCCTTGGCCCAGGTGTCCACCTGGGCGCAGTAGAGGAACATGGCCGTCGCATCCTCGAGCTGGTGTTCTCCGATGAAATAGCCAACTTGAAGCTCGAGATCGCGCTCCAGATCACTAAAAAAAGACACATCCGTGACATTTTGGCCGAACGAAATTTTTTTCTGTCATACTTATGACACTTCTATGACAATAATTGTGACAAAACCCGGTATCATCATAGATATGGTGGGGTCCTATTTCTATGACAAAAAATCATGACAAAAAATGGGCTTTTCATCCTGGGCGGGCTGGAGACGCAGCTGCATGAAATTCTTTGGGCCGTCCATGACGAAAAAAACCATGGTAGAAGCGAGGGCGAGGAAAATATCGGGGTGTTCCCGGTTACGGTGGGTGGTCGGGGCTGAGCGATGCGCGTTTATCTCGTACATGCACACGCGTGGGTGCGAGGCATTTGGCTCTAACTAAACCCGAGCGAGGCATTGGGCTCTAACTGAACCCGAGCGGTTGCACTACAGGCTACGCATTACTGAACCCGAGCGATCGATCGATGGCTGTTAACTGAACCTGATCGAGCGATTCCTTCGCTACTGCTGCTAACTGAAGCCACTCGATGCTGCCTTCAGATGAAAAGTGAGCGTTGCTGGGTGGTTTGGATGAACAGTTCTCGGTGGGGCTGGATGAACAGGACCCCGTGGTGTTGCCTCTGGATGAACAGGACCCCGATCGATCGAGCCGGTTGGGGCCGGATGAAGAGGACCCCGTGGAGGGCAGGATGAACAGGACCACCCCGTGGAGGGCTGGATGAACAGTAGACGGTGGAGGGCTAGATGAACAGTAGCCCGTGGAGGGGTGGTTGAACAGGAGCCCGTGGAGAGGGCTGGTAGAACAGGAGCCGGTGGAGTAGCGCGCGGTGGAGGGTGGATGAACAGGAGCCCATGGATGAACAGTCGCAGGTGGAGGATGGAGGAGGTCGATGGTGGATGAACAGTAGCCCGTGGAGGCTGGAGGGGGTCGATGGTGGAGATGAACAATATCTCGTGGAGTCCGCCACAGCCCTCCTGATGAACAGGACCCCCGTTTTGACCGTAGCGCTCCAACACAAGTCTGTTTTCTCCGTTTTGAGGTACGCCACACCCCTCCCGATCAACAGGACCCCCGTTTCGACAGTACGAGGTCTGTTTCCTCCATTTTTGCGGTTCTCTAGACCCCTCCCGATGAACAGGATCCTGTTTCGACCATGGCCGGTTGAACACAAGGCCGTTTCCTCCCTTCTGTGGTATGCCAGGCCTCGTTTCCATCAGTTGTTCCGTCCAAGCCCTCCCGATGAACATGACGACGCATTCCGTTCTGACCCAGCCGGTTGGCTCCCCATGAACATGACGACGACGCAGTTTCTCCGTTTCGACCCATCCATGTACACGAGCCCTGGTCGTACGTATGCACGAGTAGGTGTTTGAGACCATGCCCGTATGTACGTACGTGGCCGTATTTTCTTTCTTGCACACTGGCCGCTGTACGTACGTGTACATGCTACGTGCGCACCTCTACATCAACCAGTATGTACGTACATGTTAACGACCAAAATGACAACGCTACGTACGCTTCGACCAGGTGGGTCCCGAATGTTAGGCACTTCCTTGCATGCGAAGATGTAGCTGGTGGGTCCCAGCAGTCAGGGAGGTGAATCGTTTTTTTGCCCGTACGCACTTTCTTGCGTGCGAAGATGTAGCTGGTAGGTCCCAGTAGTCAGGGGGAAACGTTCTTTTCGCGAAATACAGTTGCCTGTCCGGTGGGTCCCTGCTGTCAGGTGGAGGAATAATTATTTTACGCGTAATAAGAAGGCACTTCCTTGCTGCGGTCGTGGACCCAGCTGTCAGCCTCTCCACGTATAGTCCACGTCCGATGGAAGCCGTTCCTTGACCATGTTGACCATGCCGCGCCAAGAGCATCGGGGCAGTGGACGATGGGGAGGCCTAGGAAGGGGATGACGCGGAGCCGGGGAAGACGCGGCAGTGGAAGCCCACGCGGAGAGGAGTACGAGGGTTCACTGGTTCGGCTGCGGTGTGAGGCTGCCATCGCCACAAGGCATGGCCAGCGGTGGGAATATAGGGGGCGGTGAGGCCTCGCGGCAGCACAGTCGGCCACAGGAGGCAGGAGCATGCGGCACGACCGGCGCTGCTGTGGGCGGCTGGAACAAGAAGTTGAAGAAGCACTACGGCCGTTGGATGGACATCGTACGGTCATTGGAGCTAGAATCGTTCATATTGACTAAGTTGACAAAGCACTCCATCCCCGTCAACTTAGTAGGACCACAAGTCAGCCTCCCACCGAGGTAGGTCCCAACTAGTAGGGGGAGTATTCATTTTTTTTGTGTAATAAGGAGGCACCTCTGGTGGGTCCGAGCTGACAGCGGGGGGAACGTTTTTTTGTGAAATACGTTGGCCCGTCCGGTGGGTCCTAGTAGTCATGGGGGAAACATTTTTTTGCCAAATGCGGTGGCCTGTCCGGTGCGCCCCTACTGTCAGGTGGAGGAATAATTATTTTCCACGTAATAAGGAGGCACTTCATTGAGGCTGTCGTGGACCCAGCTGTCAGCCTCTCTACATACAGTACTCTTCCGATGGAAGTCATTCCTTGACCACGTTGACCATGCCGCGCCGAGAGCACCAGGGCGGTGGACAACAGCGAGGCCTAGGAAGGTGACGACGCGGAGCCGGGGAAGACACGGCAGTGGATGCCCACGCGGAGAGGAGTACGAGGGTTCACTGGTTCGGCTGCGGTGTGAGGTTGTCATCGCCACAGAATAACAGGGGGTGTGCGTGAGTGAAGGGATGCCCTGGCCAGCGGTGGGAGTAGTAGGGGGCAGTGAGGCCTGCGCGGCAGCATTGCTGTCCACGGGAGGTAGGAGCAGGCGGCACGACCGGCGCTGCTTTGGGCGGCTGGAGCAAGAAGACTAGAGGTTGAAGAAGCACGACGGCCATTGGATGGACATCGTATGGTCACTGCAGCTAGAATCGTTTATATTGACTAAGTTGACAAAGCCCTTGGTACGCGTCAACTTAGTAGGCCCACAGGTCAGCTTCCGAAACGGTGCGCCCCAGATGTCAGGGGAGGAATCATTTTTGGGCGGGTGAAGCTAGAATATCCGAGATTGAAGAAGAAGCACGGCATCCGTTGGATGGACATCCAACGGCCACTGCTGCTAGAACCGTGTGTTGACTATAAGTTGACAAAGCCTTGCATACACGTCAACTCTGTTTTTTTAGGGGACGCGTCAACTTACTAAGGCCACAAGTGTGTGGCAGAGAACTTATAGCCCATTTGAGATTTGTAAGAATGTGCAGCCAATTTCTGAATTCTAATGGAATTTACTACAACCCATTTACAGTTTGTTAAAATTACAGCCCATTTCAACCAACCGTTCAAAACAGAATTCAATAAAATTTCCCACATTTTAATGGGATCTGAAATATTTTTATCCCGAAATTTCTAGTCAGATTAAATACAATTTCAATATAAATTTATGTTACATAAGAATCCAACGAAACATTGCGCTCACAACAATTAATGAAATTAAAATTTTCAATATCCAAAAATAATATTTTATGAAGTAATTACGTGTTTGGTGCATTTTTTATAGTTACTGCCCAGTTTTAACAATTACATCCCATTTATTATTTCTTAATGCCCATTTTCTTGTTAAGCCTAATGCATCCCTCCTAGGAAAGATTTGCAACCCAGCGGGGCGGATAATAACAACTTGACCTTGCCTGGGTATTCCTAAAAAAAGTATAACTGGGCTAGCCATTTTCAGATTAAAACATTAAGATCTGGGTTGGATATCTGGCCTGGGCTAGACGGGCCACAGCCTGCCCAGTTAATAGCTGCAATGATGTTTTCGTTGTTGTTCAGAGGAGAAAAATTAATATCTGGGCTAAACATCGCTCAAGAAAACTCTGTAGTGCTCACACCTCAAAAACACAAATACTGCTCGAGCTGCTTGGTCCCAGCTGTCGGCCGCTTCTTGTGCAATTCTCTCGTCTGTTGACTACATAGGTTGACAATGGTGTGGGACCGTGATGTCAGGAAACTAGGAGGAAGCAATTTTTTATAGTTTTACATACTAATAAGGAGGCAGTTGCATACGTGCGGCTATGGCCCTGGTGGGTCCCCACTGTCATCCTCTGCAAGTAAAGTCATCTCCTCATCCTCATGTCCGTTGACCACGTTGACAACGCGAGACGGCGGCGCCACGGCAAGCGCAACAACTCGAAGGACGACAGAGAGGGCCTCACGGGCCCTACGGATGGTCTGATACAACACCCGCTGCTCATTCGGGAAGCTAGGATCATAGGGCCACATGTCCGCGATGGCATTGTCGTTCGCTTGTTCATCGGTGCTCGTTGAGGAGACAGAGGTTGCAGCACAGGTCCTCCTGCACTGTTAGCTCTTCCGCCATTAGGGCGTCGAAGTGCGGCCGCACCTGCTCTATGGTGAAAACGGCATGAACCGGCTTGGACAGTGGCGCCGGCTCCTGGTCAGAAGCTACGTCCATAGTTTGATTGTCGTCGCTTAGCTCGGCGAGGTAGCTAGCGAGCCAGCATGTCCGGCTGCAGGACCGACCCCCTACCAAGCACGAGTCTGACTGCCCTGGCCCACCTAGACCGCCTCCCTCGCCCGCGTGTGCTTTCCGCCCAAAACGGTCAGTGCCGCCTTCAAACGACACAAGTGTCGTCCGTCCGTCCTTCTGTCGCCCACATTAATGATACGCGGTTGCCGAGGCGGCTACTCCGGCGCCACACGTCCGTCCCTCCGCCGCCCACCATTGCTATATAAACTGCTGCGCTAGCCATAGCTGCAGTCATCCGCATCCGTTCCTATTCTCCTGTCCACACCACTACTGCCCACCATGGCTTCCTCGCGTTCCAGCGCTCTTGGGACGGGCGAACGATGGACCACAAGGAGATGGCAGCCATTGCTGCCGACTGGCTGGCCGGAAGCCAGCTGGAGGACGACGATGTCCTAATGGAGAACATGGTAGTCGACGATCCGGCGCCAACCCCCTCCTCCGCGCCATCCTCGCCGGTGCATTGCACCATGACCATCGGCGAGGCCCGTGCCCGTTATATGGACACGGTGAGGCAGAAGCGTGAGGAGCAGTTCCGGGAGGCGCAGACCGACGCCGCCAACAACCACCATCTCCTCCAGGAGCACCTGCAGGAGGAGGAGCAGATCGCCACGGAGCGGGCGGAGCAGGAGGCGCTGCTTGACTCGTACCGCTCCGCTCGCGAGGGCCGCCTCAAGCGCCGGCGGTACCGCATGCGGGTGGCGGAGGCTGCGGCCGCCTACAAAGAGGGCGATGAAGCGGGCGAGGTGCCGTTTGGCGAGACCGAGGACGAGGCAGAGGACAATGTCGGTGCCAATGAGTCCCTGATCCGCTAGCGTCGATGAGGCCCTGCTCCGCCGAGGCCCCGCAGCGCCAACAACGAGGCAGAGGACACCACCGGCTCTACTGAGGCCCCACCCTACTGGCAACGAGGGGGGGGGGATTTCCCCCGCTCCACCGAGGCGCCGCACGTCGGCAACGAGTCAGAGGACATCGCCAGCTCCGCCGAGGCCCCGCCCCGCTGCCAACGAGGCCGCGCCACACAGAAAACAAGGAAGAGTAGAACACGGTAGGTTGCCGCCGCTCGGGTCCAAGTAAGGCCACCGCTGCTACCCTCCAGTTGTTGGCACTAAGCTGTACATCATGGAGCAATTCTATGATTACAGGATGATTGAAGAGCGCTCCGTGGTTGAGCAAGCTCAGGAGATATAGTCATTTGCTAGAGAACTAGAGCACTTCAGTTGTATGCTACCGGACAAGTTTGTTGCCGGAGGTATCATCACTAAGCTTCCTCCTTCGTGGATCTCATTGGCACTCTTGATGTGGAAGAAAAGGCAAGAGCAAAGGACACACGTGCTCGAGGAATTGAGGGAGGATCTAGTGCCAATCTGGTACAGAAGAAGAACTTCCAGCCCCACAAGTTCAAGAACAAGGGCAAGTTTGATGGTAAAGCAAAGTTTGATGGTAAAGCAAAGTTTGATGTGAAGAACAAGGTTGTGCAACACACGAACTTCAAGAAGAAGAATGACAAGAAGAAAGGTGTTTGTCATGTGTGGATCCAGATCGTTGGGCTCCTAGTTGCCCTATTCGCTACGACAAGCTAGGCGGGTTGACCACCGACGGCCAGTTAGCTTGTTGGCGGCGACGTGGAGTCGAAGAGCTATGTTGGAGAAGGATGCTGCTTCTACTTAACTGCTGGTGCAGTTGGCTGACTGACATGTGGGCCTAAGAGGCATCTGGGCCACATGTCAGTTACACAACTGCATCTGCAGTTAAGTCACTGAAGCTTCTGTTCAGCTCAGCCGGACATAGGTGGGTAGCTTCGGTTAATTAATTATACCTCCAGTGCACCCCTTTTTAGTTGAAGAATGTATGAAATGTAATGAAATCCAGCATGTTTATATGAAATCCGACCGTGTATGAATGATTTTATTTCGATTAGTTCGAATTCTTGTATCACTGGCATTGGATGAAGATGCAAAACGATATGTACTAGCATTATTCCCAGGGTGATCACCTCGTTTGCAGCAGTTTCACATGTACTCCTTCCGGTCCTTTCTAGTCTGCATACAAGTTTTGTCTCCAGTCAAAGTATCTCTACTTTGACCAATCTTATAGAAAAAAGTATGCACTTTCACAATATGCAAAGTAAAAGGGAACATAAGGAGTACAAAGAGTTTGAACAGCTTTTTAGCGTTCCTGTACATTGCAATCAAACACACAGGCCTGGCAATTCATAGAGAAGATTCAAAACAATCGATGATGATGCATCTCAGCGATTCACATGTCAGAGCCAATATTTACATCACAACTAAAGAATAAACAAAAAATGGATTGACGCTGCTGACAGCAAAGGGCGTCCCATTCGAAAATATCAAACGCATGTCTTCTTGCTAAAATCAATGAGCAAAATTTGACAAGGTTTTCCCATTCCAAAATATCAAATGCCTACGATTGTGGAATGGGCAGGGTTTGCCATCAGTTTGGACATTGACATGGCACCTCGTGCTAAATAAACCAGCTGTTCTTTTTGTGCAGTTCCACCAAAATCAACCAAATTCACGCGTAGCTTGTATGATTTCGCCCTTATATGTTGCAACGCCTTGAACTTATCGGCACCTCCTTTCTTGTGGTGGAAATGAATGATTCTATGTATTCATTAACATTTTGTTCAGTTCCCATTGAAATCAAGCTGAGCACCCTTGTTTGCACAAATACAAAAAAGTGATTAGTGTAAAGCAAACTGTACTATGAATTGATAGTTTAAACAGGCACCTACATGGTCCATGTAGAGCACACTTTTAGAAAAATGGAACTCACCGGAAAGAATCCTAGAACAACATTGTACTCGTGCATCACAGCAAGAAAATGGAGATTTGTCAGTCCTTCTGAGCTGAAGTTAGTTTGGTCTTGTGGGGGGTAATGTAACCATCCTTCAACTGCTCTTTCTGATGAGAAGATAGACACAGCTTCTTCATCCAGGCATAATCAGAACTAGTCACTTCACGTACTCCATATTCTTCTTTAGAGGAGGATGATCCTGTTGTGCAAAGACAATAGGATAACTAAATGCTAGCATCCCTGTTTTCTTGAAAAAAAAGGAAAGGAAATATTTAAAACAACACAGATGAAGCACTTCTCAAGGACAATACCACTTTTTGATGAAAGTATCTAAATAGAAGCACAACACCAATAGAGATGACAAAGCTCAATCATATGGATGAAATCAGTGGATGAATACCAACCTTTGTCAGGAGGCTTATTGTGTAGAGCATACAAATGAAGCACTTCTCCGGAACCATTTGTTGCTATTTATTGTGGTGGCCATGCTTACTATATACTCCTCGATTAGATTAATGTATCCAACATATTCTTGTGCAGTTCCACTAAAATATATGGTATCTTCAAAGAAGATCCCTGTTTGCACAAGTAGAGATAATTACGTATTACATTAAGAGTGGCATCAAATCAGTGGCAAAAAAATTGCTCGTTATAGCCATAGCAATAAAATAAGATGCAAAACTATATCATTACTTGTGTCATCACAGTTCCAGTGCTTCATTACAGCACCAGGAGTTGATTTTTGTTTTTCTTCCGCTTGTTCTTCCCCTTCATCACTTGGTTCAATAACAGACAAGCTTCGCCTTCAATGTAAGATTTGGCATGTCAATTAGGTTGCACAAGTATAGAACTAAACAATGATATTAATTTTCTGACGTAAGTGGCAAAATACAGCCAACAGTTGTGAAATATCCTTATCTTACCTCAATGGGATATTGCGGTGCACATACAGATTGGAAGTCTTGTCTCCATTTGTGCAGTTCACTAAAATCAAGCAACATTACCGTACAAGTAGCACAACATATGAAAGCACACTGCAGAATCATGTGAAGGAAGGCTAGTACTGACCTCTCATGACGCGGAATTCAAACAACTCACAAGAAGAAGATCTGAACTAAATTTGCCAACACGGATAGGAAGTAAGATCTCCTCTTGTGCAGTTCCACTAAGATCAAGCAATCAAGCAACATTATCGGTGTGACACTTTGGTTGAACTGCACAAAACACTCTTAAAAAAAGTGTTTTGTGGTGGAGCAAAAGATCACAATGGCAACGAGGTAAAGTAGATAACCCTGTTTACACAGAGGTGCAAAGGAAACAACTAGTGGTCAATAACAGTGGATGACACAGAAGCCAACAAAAAGAAGCATCTACCTTATCTAAATGGGAAAGAAAGCAAGACAGTAGCATTTCTCAAACGATGGCATTGATTAATATTAACAATAAAATTCGTTAAACATGTAATTTTCTTTTAACTTAGGCATTGCATCAATTTTCCAGTGGCATTATTAGAGGGTGCTTGTTTACAGTGACTTTTTGGTGGAGGGACTAAATAAACTCCATGTCAGTCCAATCTAAACCAAACAGGAGGGACTTTTAGGGACTAAAAGTGGGCATTTGGGACTAAAGAAAGAAGACCCCGAGGGAGAGTATTTTTGGGACTTTTTCCAACAGTTGCCCCTGCCACGCATCGCACCTTGTCTCTATTAGTTCATTACTAGGGGTAACATGGTCTTTTAGCATGTCATTTAATTATCTTTAGTCCATGTTTAGTACCTGGAACCAAGCAGGTAGGGACTGGGGAGTTTTTAACCAAACATGGCCTTAGATTAATAACAACTAAAGAGTTGCACGGGACAGTGGACACACCAGCACCATGTGCATCTACTAATGTACTGGGGTGATGCACAGTCTGTTGCAACAAAGAACAAACAACCAAGGAGCATATTTGTGTTGGTCCCAGTTTTGTTATCTTTAGAAACCTTTCCCTATGTGAGCGGCAACAAATCTAGTCCTACTCAAACTCTACAGCCTTGTCCCCCAAAACAAAAGATCAGTTCGTTACAGATGTGTGTACTGCGTTTGTCATTGTTTTCCCTTTTCGACCAACGTAGGTGCTGGATAGCCAGTCTATACTAGTACTTTCCCCACTTCCTTTCCTCTATGAACCACGTCTTAGATTTGTGCTATACAACTTCCCCCACTACTTTCCCCCATTCCTGTCCTCTTTGAACCACGTCTTAGATTCATGCGATACAACTTTCCCCACAACTTTCCCCCTTCCTTTCCTTTTTGAACCACGTCCTAGATTCATGCTATACAACTTTTCCCACTACTTTCCCCCATTCCTTTCCTCTTTGAACCACGTCCTAGATTCATGGTATACAACTTTCCCCACTACTTTCCTGTTTGATCCAACACCTAGATTCGAGTGCAGAGGCGGAAAAAGCCCACATGCAGCTAGAGCAATGCATGTGTAATAAGTAAATTATACCTTAAGGTTCTTGGGGTGTGGTTCGGTGGGCGACCGGAGGCCGTTCGACCCACACTATGTACGGCAGCAAAGAAGAAGGGGTCAGAGGCCCTCCCGTGCCGCCGCTGGGTGAAAGTGAACAGCTGCGCCGGTAGTGGATTCCTTCCCTCACTGACGGTGACTGCGTTAAGCCTCCTTCCCTTCCCGGCGGACTGATCCTGCCGGCACTTTGACCAGCAGTGAGGGGAGAGAGAGGCCAACGAAGTCTTGTTTAGATCTGGAGAGGGTGAGAGAGTGTGAAGAGAGCAATTACAAGCAGACCAGCAGTGAGGGGAGAGAGAGAGGCCAATGAAGTCTTTTTAGATCTGGAGAGGGTGATAGAGTGTGAAGAGAGCAACTACAAGCGCTGAGGCTCCAGCGTGTATATATATACTGGAGAGAGTGTGAAGAGTGCAAACCCTAGAAAACAAGCGCTGAGGCTGCAGCTTATACGTGATGAGGTGATTATACGGTCACTACAAGATCGTATAGCTCCGTATCCATCCATTTTGACCAGTCAAAGAATCCTCCTGGCACGAATTATGCTCAAGTGTAGTTATCGAACCCGAGACCTCAAGTTTGATGAGTGAACAGGCCAACCATCTACACAACCCTCCGTTATGTTCAACGAGAGGAAAATAACCTTTTATACATTCCTGCATTCGTGTGACAAGCATGTCCTGTTTTTTTGTGTGTGGGAGTCATTGGGATTTAAATCATAATCGTGTCATGTGGCTTTGGTGGTAAGACTATCCATAGTGGTGCAGAAATAATGCAGCCTTAGTCACCTTACCTCTCTCCACGTAGTACGTTGGGTCCCACCAGTCAGAGGGTGAAACAAACAAATTAATAAGAAAAATTTAAAGCGCCAGCGGTGTATCTTACCTCACACATCTCGCTAGTGCTCGAGAACACTGTCCAATTGATCCCTCTGTTCGCTCACGTACTATTTTAAGTGAATCCTTATTATAACATGCACACAAGTTTGGGCACTTGTATTCGACCTAAGTCAGTGTGCCACCGTATCTCGTACGACTCCCTCCGTCTAGGTGTAATAAGCTATGTTAGAAGGTGCAGCGGGACCAAGGTGCAAGAAGATTGGAGGAGAAGGAGAAACTTGACCGGTCATTCCTCCAATCAAAGCCCTGATTTCTGTCTCTAAACGCAACAATTAATCCAAACAACTAAGAGATGTCGTTTTAGCTACCATGTAGGGCCACGTATTAACTCGCATGCAAGCCGACTTTGATTTCTTGACTGATCAACGCGTAGTTGCGCTCCATGCATTGGGTTTCCGAGGGAGATAACAAGGCAGAGTAAGGAGCATTTGGTTACATTGCTTACGCTGGTCATAGTGGTGAGTAACTTGGACTGGTACAACATGCAGATGTTACTAGTCTATGTTACTACTACGCGAAGTTTTCCGTCGGAAGCGAGCCGATCTGGCTCTCCTGAGCTAGCAAGGTTTTTCTAGCCCACCCAAGCTAGCTGGCCCACAAAAGCTAACATATTTTAACAGTTCCAAACGCCTAACCTTGCCTGGCTATGCTATAAGTTGTTCCTGCTAAGGATCCAAATGCTCCCTAAGTAACAATGCTCGCTAGCAACGAGGCCAGGAGGGGATTGAGATGCGAAGTTAATGGACGACGCCTAAACGTTTTGGGAATATCTAATTTCCGTAGGATGACTTAACACCTAGACGGAGGGAGTACTACTCCTTAGTCCAGGTTTGATGGAATATTCATCACCTCTTCTCTTCTTGTACGTACTCCATTTGTATCTCACTTCCTGTGGCTTCGCACTCGCATGATTTTCCTATTCTATGAACCTGTGTGTGCATGTGCAGGTGTGTGTGTGTTTAACAACATGTGTGTGTTAGAGAGAGCGATCGATCGACCTACTCCTACAGAGAGATGGTGTGTAGTGTACGATTTTAGCCGCGAGAGTCGGTGCATCCTCTCGTTTCTAGGCGTCCGGTAGGGACAGGCGGACAGCTGCCACACCCGCTCCTGACCAACCTGGCCCACCCAAAGCCCCTCAATCGCCCACGCGCACTTCCCTCCCGAAACGGTCAGCGTCGCTCCAAAGAATCGGTTCCGCATTCATGCCCGGGCAAAGCGGATGCGACATCTCACTGGCGCCTACATTGAAGGGAGAAGCGGATTCAAGAGTGATGGTTTCTTCGTCCATCCAACTTACTGCTGGGTCTATGTGATTTGACGGCTCATTGGTCATTATTACTGAGGTGGTAGGACTGTTGGATGTCCCACGCTTTTGGTGAAAGGAGGTACTACTAGATTACAATTTTCTCCATTCTTACGGCGGAGGAGTGCAAGAGGAGTGAAAACACGCAGGCTCAGTGATTACATGGCCCACCTCACACTACAAGTTTATTTATTAATGACGCGGCACCTACTACTGGTTCTCCTATAAACCTTGCGCTTGGCATCTCCAAACTATTAACCTTGCGATTGGCTCTTCGCCTCTTCAGGATGTCAAGCAATAATGGTACTGCAGTATATCTCGTTTTGGCTATATGAGACCGAATGAATTGCTGCACGTCCACCATATGGAGAGGGTCGAGGGGCAAGGGAGAGTGCGTAGTATTACGTCCGTTTCAATATGGACTACATACGAAGCAAAATGAGTGAATCTACACTCTAAAATACGTCTATATACATCAGTGTTTGGAGTATGTACTAGTAGTTCATATTGAAATCTACTAAAGGACATATATTCGAAACAATATGATAATCTATCTAACCAAGGTAGGGACGAGGAGTAAACGGAGGGAGTACTAGTAAAATTTTCTCCTCGTCCAGCGAGCCACTGCGCGCGTGGGCGAGGGTGCGGGCGTAAGGCGTAGTAAGCAAGCTTCACCTCATCCCGCGAGCCACCACGGCCGTGGGCGGGGGAGACGGCGTACAAGCAAGCTTCTCCTCGTTCTGCGAGTTGACAGGACACACCAAAAGTACTCCAGTGTATAGAGCCTTGCCTCTAAGGTAGGCCCCACATGGTTTGCCTCTTTTTTAACATAAGGCGTCAAGTCGCAATTTGTTCGTTCACCCGTGGTAGACGATCCTCCCTCCATCTAGTGGACAACCAGTACACGTGTCAAATTACCATGTGGGCTGCCTTTTCTTACAGAAATGAGCTCCATCGTGTACCCGCGCGGGTGTGGTAAGGAAAGAGACGGGAGTACGTGCGCCGTGCGTGCACCTCTTCTCTTCGTGCACGTCCCCCACCTACGTGGGTGTGTGTGAGAGATACAAACCTAGACAAATGGCTTGTGTGTTCGTGAGTGTTTTTTGTTTTGGGGGGGAGGTTGATTTTGTGAATGTATTTGTGGGAATATGTGTCGATGACATCTCAAACAAAATTTTGCATGCAATGTGTGTGAAATGGAGGCCTATCCATATCATATATAGAGGGTCGGGCGATCCACGAGAAGAGAGGGAGGGGTCATAGATATCGATAGAGTCGAAGAGAGGATCAAGTTGGTGGGCGTGAGATCGATGCAGAGAGCCATCAAAATTGTGTGTGTGTGCAAGTCAAAGATATAGGGCGACTGACCTAGCTACCGGAACGTCAGAGGGCACAGGTCAAGTTTGTGTGTGGCAGGGAGACATGGCTAGAGCGCTCGATGTATCAGTGTGTGTGTGTGGGAGGGGGTGGGGGGAGGGGTAGGCAGATGCCTAACTATAGAGGTAGAACGACTCGTATATGTGTTGAGAAGGAGAGACCCAGCTATGCCTTGAGGGAGATCATTCGACATCCATACATAACTGAAGGACGGGAAATAGGATGGGACAAAGAGAGAGAGAGAGAGAGAGAGGAGAGAGAGGGGAGGGAGAGGGGTAGAGTGCTGGATGGGTGATGGAGTTGCTTCTCGAAGATGGTGGGAGAGGCCTACTAGACAAACTGAGGGTGGAACTGCAATATTATCAATAAGAGTGGGGATGTATTTCTGTGTGTGCCTGTGCGTGATAGATCTGTCAGGGCACATCCATGGATGATGAAGGGGAACCATGTGTTTGGTAAGCAAACCAAACTAGATCGGTAGATCAATTGTTGTTTGACGGAGGAAGGGAGAGACATAACTAATGAGGTAGATCGATCGACGCGTGGGGAAAAACGAGTTATAAGGACCTAGCTAGCTATATGTATAGCGGGAGATCGGTCGATGTACGTCCATTTGTTAGAGGCAAATATGGCCCGGCGAGATGGATAGACAGAGAGAATGGATCTAGGAGGTGGTGCGAGAGGCCCAGCTACTAGCTAGATAGGGGGAGGAGTGTGCAGTTGTGAGATCGATGAAAAGAGGGGCGAGATTTTACATGTGTGTGGGACCGTATGAGAGACACGAGGCAAGGACACATAAAGGAGGAGATTGAAGGTGCGTGTGTATGTTATAGGCAGACATCGCTAGAGAGGTTTATCGATCAGTGTGTGTCGGAAAAGGGTTGTGGAGACTGTGGGAGAATGACCTAAAGAAAAAAATGAATGTGCACGATGGATAGAATGCTGAGGGAGGGGGAGGGCGAGGAGGGAGTGTGCATGCACGAGAGAAAGCTAGTGGTAGCTACAAAGGTTAGAGGATTGTGTGGGTGTAAGAGACTAACAAAGATCATAATTTGATATGAAAGTGGATTCATATATTTGAATAGGAGATCATAGTGTTTTAAACATACGCATGCATGAATATAGCGATGATATGCGTGTTGTGGTTTTGCACATGTTATACCATAATGTGATAATGCATGGCGTTTGCAACTCATAGCTAAATGTCGAACAATCTGAACCATACTATACATCGAACAATCTCACATTTGTGTGGCGTTTGCAGCTTACAACTAAATATTGAACAATCTAAACAATACTATATATCGAACATTCTCACATTTTATTTGAATTTGTGGTAATGTGTGGTGTTTGCAACTCACATCTAAATACTTGTAGGCGTAGGGGGCGGGGCACCATACATAATGTGATAAACACATTATACATATGAGACATGGTTTAGTTTGTGAAGATCTAGATAGAGCTTGAAATGTACTATGATTTGAAATCAACATAAAGTGGATTCAAAAAATCGAGTTCGAGTTCATATAGTACACATAGTTCATATGTAACTCGAGACTAATCATGTGGTGTGCTATGAAGATAATACACAAACGATGGTTTAACTTGACAATAATGACAATTGTATATCTTATTAAAATGGATAAATGAATTCAAATGCTTTCACTTCACAACAATCATTATTGTAGATCTTATTCAAATAGAGAAACGAATTCAAATTTAGTTCATATTGAAGCGGTAGTATATACGTTTGGAATGCACTAAAACGATCATTTGAGTACTAGGTTGCATGCGTTATACACGTAGCGAAATATTTTAATTGAACATAACATGAATTCAAAGTTTTGAATGACATCTGTAGTGCGAATTGATTTGGTACAGTACACGTTAGGCTTGTCCTGAAATTTCAACCCGCACCTTGTTAGCCCGAAATATTTAAGATATATCTTTGTCTCGTTGTGCTCCGACAACCCCCTCCATCTCAACCCGCGCCTTGCACTTCCAAAATTACAATGTGCGCGAAAACTCCCACCTCCTATGAAATCCCGACACGCGAAATGCCCGTGATACCCCTGAACCAAAAGAACCACCTAAAATCGTTGGGGGTACTTCCCTAACTTACCCCACATTTCAGACAAGCGCGTCCCTAAGCCATGGTTCCCCACTCCCATCCCACCCGCCCACCCATTTGTACACCGATGCCGGCAAAACCAGCGAAGCCCCACACCCTCCTCCGTCCGCCACCCAGCCGGAGCCTCTTCCCCGATGACGTCGTCCACAGCAACACCTTGACGTCCCTCATCCACCGTAGCAGATGAGGATCCGTTGTCGATCTGGTCGTCCCGTCGGTTCAGCCACCCCGTCCTCCACCTCCAAGGAGATGCCCTGACGTTCCCCTCATCTTTCGCGCCACCTCCATTCCCACACCGTTGTGTTCACCTGCACCACCGGAAGAGCATCATCATCACCGTTTCCTCGGATGAAGCTGCGGCCTAATCGGCGCCACCAAAGAGGTTGTACACTAATTGCCGCATTTTCTTCTTGATTCGATCTCACGGTGCTGCCGGCGCTCGGTCTCGAGCCGAAACGGCGCGGCTCCATCCACGGCGGCGTCGCCGGCCACTTCCTCCACGGCGTCGCTTCCTCGGCGCGACGTCCACATCAGCAGGAGCTGCTGCTGCTTTGGCTCTCGCTCGCGCTGCTGCTCTGCTCTTGCTCTCGGTCCCCTGCCTGGTCTGCTCTTGCTCTTGCTATTGCTCGCGCTGCTACTCTCGTTCTTGCTCTTGCTTGTGATGCTGCTCCGATTTAGCTACGCTTTAGTCGACTGAATCGACTTTTGGATCAGTCGATTTTCAGGGGGTGGGGGTGGGGGGCTCGCCGGAGTTAAGGATGAACCAGCCATAGCGGGGAGGGGGGCTCGCCGGAGAGGTACCGCACTATCTATATTAGGGTTCAGGGTGGGGGCGGTGGTCGCTGGCGGTGGTGGGGCCGTGGCATGGGGATCGCCGGAGAAAAATCTCGACACGGGGGGGGGGGCTACAGGGATGGCCGGGGCGGCGGCAGACCGGTGGTGGGAGTGTTTTCGGGGTGGACGGGGTGGCGCACCGCCGGCCGCGGGCGGCGGGGGCGGCTGTTTGGCCGGTGGTGGCTGGCGGCTTAGGGGGTGGAGGTTGAAGATGAATTGCAGGCCCTTGATTTCGTATCCAACGGCTGCAAAATCGACTGACCAGAGATGAAAAAATCAGTCGACTGACTTTTGGCCTCACCTCTAGTGCGTCCAGTTTCGACCGTAAAATTCAGTTTCGACAGCAAAATTCAGTTTCGACAGTTAAGTTCAGTTTCAATAGTTAAATTTAGTTTCGACAGCTAAGCTCAGAGATGAGCGGCTGATTTATACATCTAGCAGTTTGTGGTTATGTATTTTATGTCATCTATTAGAGATGCTATTAGAATTCCACTCAGGTTAACATTGTCTCTCTTGTCCTGCTTCAGCCTCGGCGTCGTACAACTCACCGGAGCTGCTCCAACGATGAAACCCTCCATCACAGTGGAGCAGTATCGGGCTCCATCTCGAGACGCCTAAGATCTTCTTCCCCTCCTCCGACAGCTAAGTCAGCCGAAGCATCGTCACCGGCCAACCCAATCACACTGAGATCGACATGGCTTCGCCAAAGAGGTTGAACACTTCTTGTGGTTTGACTTAATCTCACCATGCTTCGTTTCATCCTATGATCTTCCAATTCTTGTGAACCAAACACCCGGATTGGCAAAAATCATGTGTTTTTAAATTCTCTATTTTCTATGTGCATTCCTATCCTATTCCTATCTATTTCCTATCCCTGCATTGTTAGAACCCTCAAATTCAAACAAGCCCTTACACACTTACTTCTGTTACAGATATGTGTCAAATAAAACATTGTGTGGTTTGTCCTGCTCCTGCGGTGATGTGTTCCACCCCAGCTCAGCAGCTCCAATGATGGAAGGGTTCACCACAGCAGGGACTTGCTCTCCAGAATGTCTTTCGCCGCCTTAGATCTTCTTCCCCGCCACCGGCAGCCACGAAAACTGCATTACCATCATCAACTGAGTAGATGACCTTGAAGACTACACGGGTCCGCAACACAGGTCGCACTCTTCCGTGTCTGCTTACGTTATGCATCGCTTAATATGATGACATGCTACTTTATCGTCGTGTTCACCTATTAGACTCCGACTCAGGTCCAAACTTATGCTGAAACTTGAGTTTTTAAGTGGTTGTGGGGTACATATTGGGGAAGCAATCAGTACTATCTATCTACTATCTGGTTAATCTCGGGTGTCTACTATGAGTCTCATGTTGTGTGCAAACAAACATTAAAGGAGCCATTATCTGTATTTTTAACTAAAGCTATTATCTGCCTGCTATCATTGGTTTTGGGTCTATCCATAGTTTGCTACCTTCACTCTGGATTTGTGCATGCACTCCTTACATAATCTCATTATGTTTTATTCCTATGCATGTTAGTTATTGTACACAATGGAACTGAACATGTAGAGCAAAATATATGAGCCTTGCGTGGCAATAAAATTTCATGCAGACGTCGCTCCATGGTGGGCGCAAAGGCAGCCCCCCTCCACCCATTTCGGATCGGAATCAAGAGGAAGATAACTATTCTGAGGGGGATTCAGAAGCAAAAGACCACTCCTATTTACCCCATGAGGTCTTCGCTCTAACTTGGCATGCTGATGTTGGTAATATCATGCATATGGTGCCTTGCATTGCTTACTGTATACATCAAAGATGTCATCTGCTTAGTTTAAACATTTTTTGTGTCAATGCCATATGTTTAGTTTCTTTATCGTATATGTGAATCATGCAATGCCATCTTGTTTAGCCAGGCATCATATATGTGAATTTTGCAATGCCATCTTGATTAGCCAGTCATCTTATATGCAAATTATTTCATGACATCATTTTTTTATTACGTGTTAAATTTGTCAACAATTTAGTACATTCAATTACTCTTCCTGTGCATCAGCCATTCGGCACGGTCATGGAAAAATCTGGAGTGGAAACAAGGTCTCCAGAGCAGACAATGCTATCTGACGAAGCGCGTGTCTTGTTAGTTATAGATAGCTGCTCAGAGGAGGATTCAGAGAAAGATGACCAGTCCTATTCCCCCCTCCCCCCCGAGGTGCATGTTCTAACTTGGAAGGGTTATGTTGCTCATATCGTGCGTATGGTATCTTGCATTGCTATGTCATTTGCTTAGTTTAGACATGATTTGTATGAATGCCACCTGTTTAGTGTCTAATTACCATATATGTGAATTATGCAATGCCATCTTTTTGCAAGACATTATATATGTGAATTATGCAATGCTATCTTGTTGCGAGGCATTATATATGTGAATTATGCAATGCCATGCTGTTTTGCCAAGCGTCATATATGTGAATTATATCATGTCGTCCTTTTTTGTATTTCTCATTGCTTTTGTAGACAATGTTTGTATATTCAACTGCTCTTCCTATGCATCAGCCATTTGAATTGGTGATGGAGAAATCTAGAGTGAAAACAAGGTCTTTAGAGCAGACAATGCTACCTGGTGAAGAAGATATGTTGCCGGTTACAGATAGCTCTTCAGAGGCAGATGACCAGTCCTATTATCCCCCTGAGGTGTATGCTCAAACTTGGCAGGGTTATATTACCCATATCATGCATATGTTGTATTGCAATGCTTAGTTTTTACATCATATACACGATATTGAATGCCATCTCCTTAGTTGACACATCATATATGTGATTGCCCTCTGCTCACTTCCTTAGTATATAAATCATATATTTGAATTATATCATGCCATGATGTTTACATAGACAGCATGTATCTGAATTATGGCATGCCAGCCCATTTTCTAAAGACATAATATAGTTATATCATCTCATCTTGTTCACATAGTCATCATATTTTGAATTATGTCATTCTATCCGTGAATTATATCATGCCATCATGTTTCCATCGACGGAATGTTTGTGATTTATGGCATGCCAACCACTTTAATAGACACATCATATAGTTATATCATGTCATCCTGTTTACATAGCCATCATATTTTGAAGTATGTCATTCTATCCTGTTTAGTTAGCCATCATACATGCGAAATTGTGTCATGCTATCCTGTTTAATTATCCATCATATATTTGAAATTATGTCCTGCTATTCTGTTTGGTTAGACAACATAAATGTGAATTATTTCATGCCCTGTTTTCTTCCCTACTATCCATTGCACCTGTCTATCTTACAATGTCTGTACATTCAATTACTTTTCTTGTTTATCAGCCATTTCAATTGGAGGGGGTGATGGCAATATCTGTGGGAGTAAAAACAAGGTCTTCAGAAAATATTGTGCTACCTGTCGATGGAGATAGAACCACGGTTGTACTTACCCAAGAACCAGCCCCACCACACATAACCCAGACTCACGCAGATTGTACCCCTACCGAGTTGGACAGAGAACCAGCTAAACCCCTTCTAAGCCCAACCCCAGCAGATAGTAACCCACTTCCCGTTGACACAGCACCGTCTCCACCATAGAGCACCCGAACACGAGCAATTAGTAAGGCAACTGCAGTGCCCAAAGCACGAGGACCACCACTCCAAACCCCAAGTCAACGCTTAAAGCAGAAGAAGAATTGTTCTCAGGTCAGGTTCTGTAGCTATGGTTCATACTACTTTGCTCTTGCATCACTGTATTTACTCATACCAACTAATTTCAAATTTGAAGGATGCAATTGAAACTCCAATGGTGCAACAGGTATGTTTTAAACTTGTTTCTTTAACGTGTTTGCTGTTGTAACTTGCTCTATGTTGATTTCAGTTTCAATTGAATAAACAGTTATGTTCTCATGCCATGCACATTACAAGTGTTGTTATTGCTATGTAGTTTCCCACACTTATATTCTGTCTATGCTGCTTTGTCTTAAATAGATATTATTCGAACTGTATCTATCTTGATTTGGCAACATAAACTAGAATTATATAGACCATACAGTGACCATACTACATGGATATATGTTTGTTTCATGATGTTATCATGTCCACCTTACTACTGAACTGGTTTACCAAAATGAGTTTCATATACTACATTGTAACCTGAGATGTGTTTGTTTGTTTCTCTTTTAGAACGTGGATAAAATATTGGAGAAGAGTATCCTGTTATGCAATGGTAAAGGAAGTAATGCATATAAGGTTCAAGATAGTGAGACATCCGTGTTGGTCTCCAAGAAAGCTGATAAAAACTATATTGAAGACACTGAGACAACCCCAAAGTCCTGTCTTGATGTAGTGTTCGAGTTACTGGCTACCACTGCTGGCACCAGCTCTTCGAACTTGTTGCCTGAATCAGTTCGGCTTCTTGAGTCTCAACTTCAAGTTGTAAGACATCGATCAGATGTTATGCGACAGGAAGCCGAAGAACTGAGGAAGTCCTAGCAGAATTCAGATGCATACTTTCTGGTGCAACGGCAAGCGCTGGAGGACTTAAGCGCCAAACAAGAGAAAGTTAATAAGCTTGCTAAGCATCTTGCCAGCATTATGGGTACCCAGGATATTGTTTCTTGAGCTCTTCTGAAGTGGTTTCAGTTCTGGACTTGTTTTGCTGCGGCGTTTATATGCTATTGTGTTCCCTATATTTGCACTGGTGGTGAACTTTGATGCCCAGTGGATGTAATATGTGTAATAGTCGTGATAGCCTAGTGTAAGTTGCTTGCTTATTTATTTCCTTGTTGTCTTGTTTATTTGCTTGCTTGTAGTCTGTGCAGTTCTTTTTCTGCGGTTTGCTAGTGGCTGAAATAACCTATTTTTTAAAACTAGGCCACAATAACCATGGGCTAATATTTACTGTAGTGACACTGGGCCTCCTACGGGCCGTAGAAACAGTGGGCCTTCTACGGGCCGTATAAACAGTGGGCCTTCTACGGGCCGTAGAAACAATGGGCCTTCTACGGGCCGTAGAAACAATGGGCCTTCTACAGGCCGTATCATCAATGGGCCTTCTATGGGCCGTATGATCGGTTGGCCAAACATGGGCCAATAACAGACCACATTATGGCCGTAAATGGGCTAGACTTGAAATCGTCCGTTCATGGGCCAACCATAATGGGCCGTAGTTAATAGGCCATATTTGATGACACTATGAAAACGGCCCAACGTATTAACGGGCCACAAACGGGCCGACTGTAACCACGGGATGTATTCGGCCCACAAGCAGAAAATGAAAGTAACGGGCCGAAAGTAAATGAATGCTGGAAATGAGCCTAAGAATAAATGGGCCCTGAGAAGGCTGAAAGATAACATGGGCTGGAAATGGCCCAACGGAATAATGGGCCGTTAATGGGTATAAAGTGATACACTGTTCTTTACGGGCCAGTTTTACCACGGGTCGTTAATGGGTCGAGGGTTACTACGGGCCTCATATGGGCCAAAATACGTCATGGGCCATACATGGGCCGGAAGTTAAAACGGGCTGGAATTATATTGGATGGCCCAGATGACGCTACTGGGCCTAATTCAGATAGGCCGTAAACGGGCCCTGGGTTAGAGGGCTGTAAATGGGCTATATGCGAACAAGCCATTAACAGGCTTGACGTGGGCCGGCCCGTCACTTTTTGACCAAGTCAAACGGGCTGGCCTTTTCACAGGAATGGGCCTCTGTTGGGTCGTGCCACGTGTCGACGTATGATAGGCGCCTTCCGTCCAATGAGTGGTTGACATCTGTCCCAACGATGAGCCGACATGTGTTTGCTCCAGCCAATGATGATTTTACACGTGGAAAATCCCCATTGGTCAGGGCTGTTAACGGGTTATCGGATCCAAAACCGGACCGGATAGCACGTGTGGATGCCACGTTACAGTGGATGCCACATGTCGGTCACCCTTGACGAAAGCACTTCTGTGACGCGTGATTTATCATCATGGAAGTGGACACTTCCGTGATGATAATTTTGGTAATGTCATGGAACACTTCTACGACAGCACAGGTATGACTATCTTGATTCTGTCATAAATTTGTCATGGATGTACATGCATGACAGAAAATGTGACCTGCTGTGACAAACACGTATCATCACGGAAGTGTATTTTTTTGTAGTGGATGTACCGCGAGCGTGTCGACCTCTTGGACGAACGCCTGCACGAGTTCAGGCAGAGCCAAGAGCTACCATAGGCAAGGGCTGCTAGTCATGGTCTCATGGACGCGTTTTATTTTGAAAAGTGGTTTCGACATGGATAGCTATGTATTCACATCAATCGTAGTATTGCTCTGTTTATTGCTCTGTTTCAATGTGTGTACTCTGTTTTCCATTTTTATATGTTCTGTTTTAATGTGTGTATATACACTTTCCATTCTGTATATGTGGATGATAACATCTAGACTCAAATTAGTATTCAAAAACAGATAGAAAATGGACTTCATAATATATATTAAATGTTCATTAGTTCATCACATAATATATATATATATATAATATCATCACATATACGTGATGATACTTAACTACTTGGTACAATGCATAAAATTGAAAACGAACAATACTAAAACTAATAATCCCTCCTGGGCTAGTATTCCGACAGCCCCTCGCCAACAGCTCCCTGGTGCGCGGTGTCTTCCTAGTGCGGAGGCAGTACTCCGCCTCCTCCGCCTCACAGCGCTTGACGTACCGATCTGCCTCTTGATGGCGGACGCACGTGGCCAATCTTTCCATTTCATTGGGTGCCCACCGGAGCTCCTCGTCGGTGGCACGCTAGAGCTTATCGACCCACCTCCATGCAGCGACTTGGCGCCCAGCGCCTATGACCTTCCTGGCAAAGTACCGTCTTCGTACACCTCCTCGGCACGACGACGCACCCGCCCCCAAAGCTCCGCCGCTTCCTTTTTCCATGCGGCATCACGGGATTCATAGGCCACCTGGTACCTATCTTCCTCCTCCTCCATCTCCTTCTTGAACTCCGCTTGCCTGGCTTTCTCAGCCGACGGTAGCGACTTCCACAGACAAAGATTGTACTGGCCCCAAAACCAATCCAAAGTTGGGGGGTCCAGCGCAACCTCGTTAGGCGGTGCGTAGGGATCCTCGTCGCTGCTAATCTAGTGAGCGTCCTCGGGGGACGGCGACTCCTCATCGGCGCGTGGGCAGAACGGCGGCACCATGGCAGAGATTTGAGAGAGAGAGAGGGCGAGCGAGGGGAGGATGTAGATGAGAATGCAGGAGGGATGACGTGAGCAAGCTATTATTTATTGGCGGCCGGAATCTAGATCAACGGGGACAGTACACACGCTGGTCACCAGAATTTACGAGTACTATAGTTCGAATTACACATGATTCCCGCAACAAAATCCGTGTGTGAACATAATAGCTGACGGTTTCCAATGCATGCAGAACCGTGTCTAATTAATGATCCCCGCCACTCACCTATGAAACCTCGAGCCACGAGATAGAGTGCCAATCGTGTGGGGGCCGGTTGTCTTGCCAGATCTTTACATTTTCTTTTTGAACACTAGATATATTACTTAAATGTCTTTAAAAGGTCAAATGACCCCTGAAATTTTCCATATTTTCACATGACAGTTGTATTAGTGCACGTTAAACGTAGAAATTTTTTTGAAGGCCGTAAGTGGAAGCTATCTCCTGTTCATCATCAAACATGCATTGTTCCCTCTTGGAACCACGAACCTTCTAGTGAGTTGCTCCGGTTTGTGAGGGGTGTGTGTCCAAACTTTCGTCAAACATGCCAATTTTTTTTACCACATCATCTTGGTGGCATAACATTAAATCAAGCAAGGTTTCATGTTTTCTGATAAGTTTTTAATTTTTTGGAATTAAAATGCCATGGCACTCCATGCATGTGTGCCCATGCCTTGAGACCAATATGTTTGAAAATTCCTTCTAATTTCCTGCACATGGAATTAACTCGCACACAAGTACACAGAAATATGATTTTTCAAACCATTATGATTAGGCGTTGCATGTAGATGTAGTTCAAATTTGAATTACGGTCATTAAATGGTTAGAAGATCACTTAAATGTCTTTAAAAGGTCAAATGACACCTGAAATTTTCCAATTTTTCACAAGATAGTTGTATTAGTGCACGTTAATTGTAGAAAAAAATTGAAGGCTGTAAGAGGAAGCTATCTCCCGTTCGTCATCAAACATGCATTGTTCCCTCTCGGAACCACGAACCTCCTAGTGAGTTGCTCCACTTTGTGACGGGTGTGTGTCCAAACTTTCGTCAAACATGCCATTTTTTTACCACATCATCTTGGTGGCACGACATTAAATCAAGCAAGGTTTCATGTTTTTCTTATAAGCTTTTAATTTTTTGGAATTAAAATTCCATGGCACTCCATGCATGTGTGCCCATGCCTTGAGACCAATATGTTTGAAAATTCCTTCTAATTTACTGCACATGGAATTAACTCGCACACAAGTACACAAAATATGATTTTTCAAACTGTTATGGTTAGGCGTCGCATGTAGATATAGTTCAAATTTGAATTACGGTCATTAAATGGTTAGAAAATCACTTAAATGTCTTTAAAAGGTCAAATGACCCGTGAAATTTTCCAAATTTTGACAAGACAATTGTATTAGTGCACATAAACGTAGAAAAAAATTTGAAGGCCATAAGAGGAAGCTATCTCCTGTTCGTCGTCAAACATGCATTGTTCCTCTCGGAACCATGAACCTTCTAGTGAGTTGCTTCGGTTTGTGAGGGGTGTGTGTCCAAACTTTCGTCGAACATGACAATTTTTTTACCACATCATCTTGGTGGCACGACATTAAGTCAAGCAAGGTTTCATGTTTTTCTGATCATTTTTTAGTTTTTGGAATTAAAATGCCATGGCACTCCATGCATGTGTGCCCATGCCTTGAGACCAATATGTTTGAAAATTCCTTCTAATTTATTGCCCATGGAATTAACTCGCACACAAGTACATAAAAAATATGATTTTTCAAACGGTTATGGCCAGGCGTTGCACATAGATGTAGTTCAAATTTGAATTGCGGTCATTAAATGGCTAGAAAATCACTTAAATGTCTTTAAAAGGTCAAATGACCCCTGAAATTTTCCAAAATTTCACATGACACTTGTATTAGTGCATGTTAGACGTAGAAAAAAATTGAAGGCCATAAGAGGAAGCTATCTCCCGTTCGTCATCAAGCATGCATTGTTCCCTCTCGGAACCACGAACCTTCTAGTGAGTTGCTCCGGTTTGTGAGGGGTGTGTGTCCAAAGTTTTGTCAAACATGCCAAATTTTTTTCCACATCATCTTGGTGGCATGACATTAAATCAACCAAGGTTCATGTTTTTTTGATCATTTTTTTAATTTTTTGGAATTAAAATGCCATCTCACTCCATTAATACGTATGCATGTATCCATGTCGTGAGACCAGTATGTCTGAAAATTCCTTCTAATTTACTGCACATGGAATTAACTTGCGCATAAATACACAGATACGAATTTTCAAACCGTTTTGGTTAGGCGTTGCATGTAGATGTAGTTAAAATTTGAATTACGGTCATTAAATGGCTAGAAAATCACTTAAATTTCTTTAAAAGGTCAAATGACCCCTAGAATTTTCAAAAAAAATCACATTACAGTTGTAGTAGTGCACGTTAGACGTAGAAAAAAATTGAAGGCTGTAAGAGGAAGCTATCTCCCATTCGTCATCAAACATGCATTGTTCCCTCTCTGAACCACGAGCCTTCTAGTGAGTTGCTCCGGTTTGTGAGGGGTGTGTGTCCAAAGTTTCGTCAAACATGCCAAATTTTTTACCACATCATCTTGGTGGCATGGCATTACATCAACCAATGTTTCATGTGTTTCTGATATTTTTTAAATTTTTTGGAATTAAAATGCCATGTCACTCCATGCATACATATGCATGTAGCCATGTCATGAGACAAATATGTTTGAAAATTCCTTCTAAGTTACTGCACATGGAATTAACTCGCACACAAGTACACAAATATGATTCGTCAAACTGTTATGGTTAGGCGTTGCATGTAGATGTAGTTCAAATTTGAATTAAATGGCTAGAAAATCACTTCAATGTCTTTAAAATGTCAAATGACCCATAGAATTTTCCAAAATTTCACATTACAATTGTAGTAGTGCATGTTAAACATAGAAAACAATTGAAGGCCGTCAGAGGAAGCTATGTCCCGTTCGTCATCAAACATGCATTGTTCCCTCTCGGAACCACGAGCCGTGCTCCGGTTTGTGAGGGGTGTGTGTCAAAACTTTTTTTCCACATTATCTTGGTGGCATGACATTACATCAACCAAGGTTTCATGTGTTTCTGATTTTTTTTGGAATTAGAATGCCATGTCACTCCATGCTTAATTAATTATGTCATAGCCTTGAGACCAATATGTTTGAAATTTCCTTCCAATTTACTGCACATGGAATTAAATCACACACAAGTACACAAAATATGAGTTTTCAAACCGTTATGGTTAGCTGTTGCATGTACATGTAGTTCAAATTTCAATTATGGTCATTAAATAGCTAGAAAATCACTTAAATGTCTTAAAAGGTCAAATGACCCATGAAATTTTCCAAAATTTGACATGACAGTTGTATTAGTACTACAAAATTTCTCATACATTTAAAACACCATCCGTTGCCACTGTACTCCAAATTCGTCTTTCACAGCTAATAAAAATATCTACAACATCACACACAGTTGTTTTCTAGGAACCGTTTGCGATGAAAATATCTGGGTCTATTTAAGTCTCCCTCCTTAAGCTTCGCCAGCTCGTTTGCTCCAGTGTCGGCAACCCCCGAATCCATGAATCCCGACCCCCATTGCCGCACCCCCTTCTGGCAAAGATGTCATCATGGAAACGCTTCCTGAAGGCCCGTTGTCGGTGTCAAAACCGGCGGATCTCGGGTAGGGGGTCCCGAACTGTGCGTCTAGGCGGATGGTAACAGGAGGCAGGGGACACGATGTTTTACCCAGGTTCGGGCCCTCTAGATGGAGGTAAAACCCTACGTCCTGCTTGATTAATATTGATGATATGGGTAGTACAAGAGTAGATCTACCATGAGATCAGAGAGGCTAAACCCTAGAAGCTAGCCTATGGTATGATTGTTGTTCCTACGGACTAAAACCCTCTGGTTTATATAGACACCGGAGAGGGCTAGGGTTACACAGAGTCGGTTACAATGGTAGGAGATCTACATATCCGTGTCGCCAACCTTGCCTTCCACGCCAAGGAAAGTCCCTTCTGGACATGGGACGAAGTCTTCAATCTTGTATCTTCATAGTCCAGGAGTCCGGCCGAAGGTATAGTCCGACTATCTAGACACCCCCTAATCCAGGACTCCCTCAGTAGCCCCCGAACCAGGCTTCAATGACGACGAGTCCGGCGCACAAATTGTCTGCAGCATTGCAAGGCGGGTTATCCTCCAAATTCCGTGTACCTGCTGAATAGTGTCCGGCTTCTTGTAAATGTAGTGCTCCTTGGCTTCCACGCCCAATAATGGTCGTCTTCCATGTGTCAAACGAATACGAAAAGTCAGGGTGTTTTTTATATTTACACCCCTAGCTGCGTGAATGAGCCGCCTATTTAAGGGGATGAGGATTTAGATCCAAACCACACCTTCTCCCCTCCGCGAGTATTCATCAGAGCGTATCCGACAGAGGTCCATTCTATCATGGCCGGCGGCCGCAGCTCCTCCTCTCGCCCTTCCAGCCCTCAGCCTGGAGATTGGAAGAGGTGCTCCATCTTGCACAGCGAGCTAGTGATGCTCCAGACCAAGGGATTTCTCCCCCCGGCCTATATGGTCCCGGTTTGAGCCAGACTTGCCACCTATAATGGCGGAGAGCAAGCGGAGAGCGCCCCCAATCCCTCCAAAGGAGATCGGGTATGCCTTGTCCCTTACTTAATAAGAGGGCTCGGATTTCCAATTCATCCGTTTCTCCAGGGGCTCCTGGAGTTCTATAGCCTCCAGCTGCACAACCTCACGCCTGCCTCCATATTGCATATCGCGGGCTTCGTAGCCCTCTGCAAGCTATTTTTGGGCTGCGAGGCTCATTTCGCGCTGTGGAAAAGGCTATTCTGCCTTGTGCCCAATTCTGAGAAGGGGTCAATATATCAAGTGGGCGGAGCCGAAGTGTGGCGTATCGCCGGGACCGGATATCTATCCGAAACCCCAAAGAAGGCGTCCGAGGACTGGCCATCGGAATGGTTTTATATAGAGGATGTCCCGCTGCCGGATCCTGTCCGGATCGGACTCCCTGAGTTCGACAGTGCTCCCCTAAAGAAGCGCCTAAGCTGGCGTCCACGGAGCCCTCAGAGGGAAAGTGACAGGGACGTTCTTTACCTGATGGGCCGGATAAGATTGTTAGCTCATTCCGGACTGACCATGATTGGGGTCATGGACGCATGCATCATGCGAGGGGTGCAGCCACTTCAATATAGAGGCCGCCCCATGTGGGACTTCAATGGGGAGGACGACGCCACCCGCTACGGCCGTAAGGGCCGGATTCGGCTGCCGCTCTAATAAAGACCTTGTCCGCTTTGTACAAGGGAGAAGAGGAGGAATTTCTCCGCGTCAACCCACAGGGTGGATTTTCTATGTACAATCCCCCAAGTTGGGTAAGTGGACACTTTTACTTGCCCATCCGTTTTATATTCCCATCGTTAAATATTCAGTCTAACGACTTCAACGCAGGAACTGCGCCAGGCTGTTAAAGAAATAAACAGCCCTCCTCCACAACCCGAGGGTCCGGGACGGTCCCTCGACCCGGCCTCTCAAGAGGATCCGGACTTATCTGTGGAGCTGATTGATGGGGTGTTTCATCAATTGAGCAAGGACAACGCCTTGGTGGCCATTACGGCCGATTACCCAGGGCTACTCCCAGCCTCACAGGTAACTGAGACTGAAGTCCCAGCACTTTGAAAAGGGATCTATCCTCGCGTGTTTTCGATTGTTGTATGACAACCGTGTTTAGCAGGGGAGGTCCTTGAGACGGGAGGCCGATCCTGCAGCGACTAGCCAACGAGGGGCGGCAAGGCCTCGCGGGCTGAAAAGAAGTGCGGTCCGGACTGAGACGCCGGCGCAAAGGTATAACGCGCCATCTAGTTCCCAGGTGTTATTCCTTCAAGGCATATTAACGCTCGTGCTCTCTACATGACGAAGAGACCTCGCCGGACTATATCCGGAGAGGTTGCCAATCGCGCCTCCACCAGCCAGGCTCCAAAGCCTGGTTCGGAAGTGGAGGCGAACACAAGGCGCGCACCGGACGCTCCTCCGGCAGAGGATGTGGACAGGCTGTCTGCCACCAATTCCGAGGTGGAGAGTGCCATGAACCACATGCGTCGCCGAACAGTTCTTCGCGACGCTTGTTTCTCCCAAGAGGCATTGGATGCCTTCAATTTGGGAGATGCGTACCTCCATGCCACTCAAAATGGTCTAGCCAGAGCCACGGAGCAGTATGTAAAAGACATACGGGCAAGAAAATTTTGGTAATTATATATATACCAGTAGCCCCCGAGACTTGAAACAGTTAGAATAACTGATTTAAGGATCATTTCTTATGCAGGTTCTTACAGAAAAGAATACCCTACTGTCCCAGGAGCTGGAAGAGTGCAAAGCCCAACTTGAGGCCGCACGAGCCGCGGCAGGGGAGCCCAAGGAGACCCCCTCTGGTAATATACACTTCGAAAGATAAGTATTTTGCGAAGTGCGGCGTGGGTGCACATCTGATAAATGAAATTGCAGATGGCGCCAAATTAAATCCGGAAAAGCAGCAACTCCTACGCCAGCTGAAGGCTGGTGAGAGTGTGCTGACAAAGGTGAGGCGGGAGGAGGGGCAGCCGCACCCTTGAGTCTTGGCGCCTCCCTCTCCCCTGCTACACCTCTCCCTCTCACAGAAGAACGACGAAGCCCTGCTGCGGTGACTCCTGCATCCACCACGACACCGTCGTGCTGCTGGATCTTCATCAACCTCTCCTTCCCCCTTGCTGGATCAAGAAGGAGGAGACGTCACGCTGACCGTACGTTTGTTGAACGCGGAGGTCCCGTCCGTTCGGCGCTAGGATCTCCGGTGATTTGGATCACGTCGAGTACGACTTCCTCATCCCCGTTCTTTGAATGCTTCCGCGCGTGATCTACAAAGGTATGTAGATGCAATCCGATCACTCGTTGCTAGATGAACTCATAGATGGATCTTGGTGAAACCGTAGGAATTTTTTGTTTTCTGCAACGTTCGCCAACAGGAGGTTGGACCCGTGGGGCCCGATGGGAAGGAGATCCCTGTGAGCTTATTATACGGCCAAGTAGAATTGGCCGCAAAGTATTCCCAATAGGACTGTAAGCTAGACAGCCTGTTAGATGGTATTGAAGATGAATACAATCAGTCAGATTGACTATGTAATTTTAATTAACATGTGTAATGCCTTCTGGCCGGATTGTAGATAGTTTGTCATGGCCGACCTTTTCGCTTCAACCTCGGGACCTGGCGGTCCAGAGTGTGTTCGAATACCCTCGCGGTTATATAAGAACCGAGGTATGCATGGAGACCAGGCGTAGGGGTCATTAGTGCTTGAACAGACAAGTGCCCAACTAGTTATGTTATATTACATGGTTAGTAAGAAACATCTTCCAGGGAGAATAGTTCCGTTAGGGGTTTCTTTCCCTGGGAGGCATGCCCTAAAGTGCATGTCCATTCTGTGAAAAGAGACGCAGGAAAAACATCTGGGGGCGTATAGATAAATAAGTGAAAAAAGATCATCTTTAGTTCACCGACCGAATATTCCCTTAAGAACGCTAGCTTTCAGCTTCACCTAGTCTGAGGTACACATTCGGCTGATCCGGCAGTAACAATCGCACAGGTGCTCCCTTTACCACCTAGCCGAACAATCGGGATCGTAGGGGTAAGCACAGGAGCCCGGCAACCCAGCTTGGCCAAAACTTAAGTCATATCGATGCATATAATGGTGAATAAAAGGTACATGCGGAAGTGTGACACATGTGTTGGGCATGAAGCCCGTATAAATAAGCTTTTGTTTAAAGAAGCCCCCAGGTTTAATGAGCGCGGATAGCGCATCACTTTATGAGCCTTTAAAGGCTATAAGAGAGAGAGAGAGAGAGAAGAAGAAGAAGGAGAGAAATGTAAGACAGAAAGTATATAAAAAATGGACAAAGGAAAGAGACGAACACAGAGTTCGGCGCTAGGCATAGAATCTTCGGAGACGGTCTGCGTTCCATGGGTTCGGCTCGAGTCGGTTATCCGATGCATCTCGCAAGCGGTACGCTCCATCAGTCAGGACTTGGTCTATTATGAAGGGACCTTCCCACTTGGGCTTGAGTTTGTCCTTTTTCTTGTCTGGCAGGCGTAGAACTAATTCGCCAACGTTGTAATTTTTGGCCCGTACTTCTCTGCTTTGGTATCTTCGAGCCTGCTGTTGATAGAATGCGGAACGGGCTTTTGCCACGTCATGCTCTTCCTCCAAGGCGTCCAAACTGTCCTGCCGATCGAGCTCGGCTTCTCATTCTTCGTACATGCGCACTCGAGGTGAGTCATGAATTATGTCGCAGGGCAAAACTGCCTCTGCACCGTACACCATAAAGAATGGTGTGTATCCGGTGGTGCGATTCGGCGTGGTCCGCGGACCCTAGAGTACGGAGTCAAGCTCCTCTACCCAGTGCATATTGGATCCTTCAGGGACCGCACTAATTTGGGTTTGATGCCGCTCATGATAAGACCATTTGCACGTTCGACCTGGCCGTTAGTTTGTGGGTGATAGATGGAAGCATAATCGAGCTTGATGCCCATGTTTTTGCACCAGAGTTTTACCTCGTCGGCCGTAAAGTTCGTGCCATTGTTAGTGATGATGCTGTGGGGGACGCCGTAACGGTGTACAACCCCAGATATAAAGTCTATCACCGGTCTGGATTCGGCCTTCTTAACAGGCTTGGCTTCTATCCATTTGGTGAACTTATCCACCATGACCAGTAAGTATTTTTTCTTGTGGGTTCCGCCTTTAAGGGGTCCAACCATGTCAAGCCCCCAGACCATGAAGGGCCAAGTGATGGGGATAGTTTGGAGGGCGGTGGGTGGCATATGGCTTTGGTTTGCAAAAAGCTGGCAACCGACGCATCGTTGGACTAAGTCCTGGGTGTCTGCCCGGGCCGTCGGCTAATAAAAGCCTGTACGGAAGGCCTTGCTTACAAGGGACCGAGCTGCAGCGTGATGACCGCCGAGTCCGGCATGAATTTCAGCCAGGAGGTTCCGCCCTTCCTCTTCAGAGATGCACCTTCGAAGGACTCTGGTAGTGCTTTTCTTATAAAGCTCTCCCTCATGGACTTTACAGGCTTTACATCGCCGCACTATGCAGCGTGCCTCATTTTGGTACTCGGGGAGTTCCTGCCTAGTAAGGTAGGCGAGGAATGGTTCTGTCCACGGGGCGATGACGGCCATTATTACGTGGGCTAAAGGTGTTATATCATTGGCAGAGCCTCCAATTTTGTCAGAGTGTTCGGTGTCGGGCAGTGCGGTTGGGTCCGGGCTGTTATTGCCGGGTTCCCCTTCCCATACTACGGATGGCTTGAACAACCTTTCCAAGAAGATGTTGGGGGGACTACATCGCGTTTTGTGCCGATGCGTGCCAGGACATCTGCCGCCTGATTATTTTCCTGGGCTATATGGTGAAATTCGAGCCCTTCGAACCGACCTGACATTTTTAGGACGGTGTTGCGATAAGCTGCCATTTTTGGATCCTTGGCATCAAAGTCTCCATTTATTTGGGATATTGCGAGGTTCGAGTCCCCGCGACCTCTAGGCATTGAATGCCCATGGATACTGCCATCCGGAGACCATGTAAAAGGGCCTCATATTCGGCTGCATTGTTGGAGTCTGTGTACATTATCTGGAGTACGTATTGAACCGTGTCTCCTGTGGGGGATGTCAAAACGACGCCAGCCGCTAGACCGGCCAACATTTTGGAGCCGTCGAAGTGCATGACCCAGTTTGAATATGTGCCGTACTCTTTAGGGAGTTCGGCCTCCGTTCATTCTGTGACGAAGTCGGCCAAAACTTGCGACTTGATAGCTCGCCGTGGCTTGTAAGTTATGTCGAACGGGAGGAGCTCAATGGCCCATTTTGCAATCCGGCCCGTCGCGTCGCGGTTGTTTATAATATCGTTAAGGGGCACTTCCGAGGCTACTGTTATTGAACACTCTTGAAAGTAGTGTCGCAGCTTCTGGGATGCCATAAATACCACGTACGCAATCTTTTGATAATGCAGGTACCGTGACTTGCACGGAGTAAGGACAGCAGACACATAGTAGACTGGCTTTTGAAGGGGGAATTTGTGTCCATCCGTTTCTCGTTCGACGACGAGCACTGCGCTTACGACCTGATGGGTTGCTACAATGTATAATAGCATTGGTTCGCCAATGTTTGGCGCGGCCAGGACTGGGTTTGTTGCCAATATGGCTTTTATTTCGTCGAGTCCGGCCGTGGCTGCATCCGTCCACTCGAAGTGTTCGGTGCGCCGAAGGAGGCGGTAAAGGGGTAGGGCCTTTTCTCCTAAGCGGGAGATAAAGCGGCTTAGAGCCGCCACGCATCCGGTTAATTTTTGTATTTCTTTGAGGTCCTTCAGGATATCCAATTGTGAGATAGCTCGGATCTTGGCTGGATTTGCCTCAATTCCTCTACCGGATACAATGAAGCCCAAGAGCTTTCTAGCTGGAACGCCAAAAATGCATTTTTCCGGGTTGAGCTTGATGTCGTATGTTCGGAGGTTATCGAATGTTAGCCTCAAGTCGTCTACTAGAGATTCGACATGTCTTGTTTTAACGACCACATGATCTACGTATGCCTCCACTGTTTTGCCGATCTGGTTTGCCAGACATGTCTGAATCATGTGCTGATATGTTGCGCCGGCGTTTTTGAGCCCAAAGGGCATTGTGTTGAAGCAGAATGGGTCGTATGGTGTGATGAATGCCGTTGCGGCTTGGTCTGACTCTGCCATCTTTACTTGATGGTAGCCGGAGTATGCGTCGAGGAAACACAACGAATCGTGTCGTGCGGTAGCATCGATAATTTGATCGATGCGGGGGAGAGAGAAGGGATCCTTTGGGCAAGCCTTGTTAAGGTCTTTGAAATCAACGCACAGGCGCCAGGATTTGTCCTTCTTTGGTACCATCACCAGGTTTGCTAGCCAGTCCGGGTGTTTTATATCTTTGATGAATCTGGCCTCCAATAGCTTGGCTAGTTCCTCTCCCATGGCCTGTCTCTTAGGTTCAAAAAACTCCGAAGAGCCTGTTTGACTAGCTTGAATGCTTTCAGGATATTTAAGCTGTGTTCGGCCAGCCTGCGTGGGATTCCTGGCATGTCTGACGGATGCCAGGCGAAAATTTCCTAGTTCTCTCGTAGGAACCCTCGCAGTGCGGCGTCTACATCAGGGCTTAACTGTGCCCAGATGGAAACTGTTTTATTGGGGTCCGTTGGATGGACCTAGAATTTGACTATTTCGTCCGCCAGTTTAAAGGAGGTGGACTTGGATCTTTTATCGAGTATCACATCGTCCCTATTCACCATGGAGCGCAGCGCAGTTAGTTCCTCAGCCACTAGGGCTTCGGATAGCGCCTCGAGGGCCAGTGCGGCTGTCTTGTTTTCCGCGCGGAGTGCTATGTCCGGATCACTAGTGAGAGTGATGATTCCATTAGGCCCGGGCATCTTGAGCTTCATGTACCCGTAATGGGGTATTGCTTGGAAGACTGTAAACGCTTCCCGCCCTAGCAGAGCATGATATCCGCTACTGAACGGGGCCACCTGGAACGTGACCTCTTCGGACCTGTAATTATCTGGCGTGCCGAACACCACATCTAGTGTGATTTTTCCTGTACAGCACGCTTCCCGACTGGGGATTATTCCTCTAAAGGTTGTGCTGCTTTGCTTAATGCGGTTCCAGTCTATTTCCATTTTTTGAAGGGTTTCCTCATAAATGAGGTTCAATCCACTGCCACCATCCATGAGTACCTTAGTAAGACGAAAGCCGTCCACTATTGGACTGAGGACCAATGTGGCTGGTGCTCGGGCTGTTCGGAATTTAGGTTCATCACTGGCGTTGAAAGTAGTAGCCATGTCACTCCATGGGTTTATTGTTGATACTTGGTAGACTTCGCCAAGGCTGCGGAGTGTTCTTTTTCGCATATTATTTGATGCAAAAGTCTCGAAGACTGTTAATACCGTACTGTTTTCTCTGGGGTGGCTTTCTGTGGCTTTTGGAATTAGAAGATCTTCGCCAATTTTTGCCACCTGTCGGAGTATCCAACATGCTCCAAGGCTGTGAATTGGTGTGGCGCCCTCTGCACTGTGAATTTTGCAGGGTCCATTAAGCCATCCTTCCAGTACGGTTCCGTGCCCTGTAGAGGGCTTTTGCTTTTTGGTGTTGAACCCGGGTGTCTGGCGATGATGCACCCTTTTATTTCGGACTGGGTTTGTATTCAGGGCTGGATTGTCCCAAAATTTTATTTCGGTTTTCCAGGCGCTTTCCATCACACAGTACTTTCGTACTATGGACGCAAAGTCAGTGAAGCGTGTAATATCATGGCGACTTATGGCGTTGAGGATTCCCTTGTCCATGCAATTATTGCAGAAGAATAAAATTGCGTCTTCCTCGCGGTAGTCCTTTATCCTGTTCATAACCAGGAGGACTTTGGCCCAGTAATGATGTACTTTTTCTTCGGGCTCTTGCCTAATTTGGGATAGATCTCTTTTGTACGGGTGGGTGGGTGGAATCAAATCCGAAACCTCACCCAATCTGACACCCAGAGGCCAAGGAGTTTCCGAACTCGGAAGTTTGGATTCTTGGATGATGTCCAATGAATCTAGCCCGTCGCCTGACTTTAAGTTCAGGTCTTGAGTGATGTCCTCCCCTCCGCGGGTATCCGTCTTGGAGGGATCGGAAATCCAGACATAGCTAGGCCTTAAGATAGATGAAGGGTCGCCGCACTGTCCCTCTACCACGGCAACGTGATGGGTGACCTGGGGAGAGTTAATCTGTCTCAGATCGGGTTTAGGCCCAATCTGGTCGTAATCCGTAGCGACTCCCAGGGCAGCGATGCGATCCAAGAGCTCATTTAGGGAAGAGAGCTCCATTGGATCCAGCTGCTCGGCAAATTCCGAGCTGACGTGAAGATTGCTTTCGATGACCCGAGAGGTCATCGTTGGCGCAGGAGCCGAACAGGTGGTCATAAGGAAACCACCTAGCCGGAGAGTTTGGCCGACCGCCAAAGCTCCCTTAGCAACGGTGCCGTCTTTAAAGACGGGATGAGGCATCCTTCCTGATGGCGACGGCACAGAGGAACTCTCAATGAAAGCACCAATGTCGGTGTCAAAACCGGCGGATCTCAGGTAGGGGGTCCCGAACTGTGCGTCTAGGCGGATGGTAATAGGAGGCAGGGGACACGATGTTTTACCCAGGTTCAGGCCCTCTTGATGGAGGTAAAACCCTACGTCCTGCTTGATTAATATTGATGATATGGGTAGTACAAGAGTAGATCTACCACGAGATCAGAGAGGCTAAACCCTAGAAGCTAGCCTATGGTATGAATTTTGTTCCTACGAACTAAAACCCTCCAGTTTATATAGACACCGGAGAGGGCTAGGGTTACACAGAGTCGATTACAATGGTAGGAGATCTACATATCCGTGTCGCCAACCTTACCTTCCACAGCAAGGAAAGTCCCTTCCGAACACGGGACGAAGTCTTCAATCTTGTATCTTCATAGTCCAGGAGTCCGGCCAAAGGTATAGTCCTGTTATCTGGACACCCCCTAATCCAGGACTCCCTCACCCGTACGATGGTCGCGTCCCCCCTGAGTGTCGTCGCCTGCGCCGAGAGCGCAGCCGCCTACGCCGAGAGCGCAGCCGCCTACGCCGAGAGTGCCGCCGCATCCGCATTGAGCGCGGCCGCTTCCGCCGAGAGGGCATCTGCGGCAGCCAATGAGGCACCTGCAACAGCTGAGACGGCTGCAGCTACTGCTGCGACGGTGGCTGCAAACGCCGAGTGCGCTCGAGCTGCCATTCGTGCCACTGATGTCGCCCTGGCCCGGGTCGAGGCCATCCACGCGAAGATCGAGGATGCACACGCCAAGATATTCCAGGCCACCTCGGACTCTAGCATGCAACCCACGTCTGAAAAGGCGGCGATGGCCATGGAGCACCTGCTTCCTCATGAGGTCGCTGAGCGGGAGCTGGAGATGCAGGAGGCGGCGGAGATCGAGGAGCACCGGGAGGAGGAGTTGAGTGTGGCCGATGTCGAGGTAGAGAATAGTCTGTCCATCGAGGAATCGGCGGTGGAGAACCAACGCGAGCTCTGGCGCAGCCACTACGACGAGTACTACAACCTTGAGGGCAGTGCCGAGGACGAGGACGTGGTCGACTTCAGCAGGGGGGACACGGAGTCCACCAACGGCGGCATGTCGCCAGGACAAGTCATCGACGTCTCTTCTCACATCGGCGATGCATAGGCCGGCGCTGCGGCGGATTTGTTAAAATTATGCGTACTTAGGCTTTGTTTTAATGCTAGTCTTTTGTTAGAGCAATATTTAGGTCAATTGGCTCTGTTTAATTACTAGAATTGCTCGATTTAGTAAGTGTGGTCTGTCTACTGTACGCTCTTTTGTGTGCCCAAATTAGCAAGCGATGTTAAATTATGCAATGACGTACCCGGGGAAATTTCCACCAAAATTTGAATTATCAAACTCATCCCATGCACGTAAAGTAGAAGAATCGTTTGCGATGCACACAATCGTTCAAAGTGAATGGTCCGGCGGCATAGCGCGCAAAGTTTCCCTCCACATTTCCAAAATTTTGGCCTACCGCCAAAATATCTACCCCCACCCCCTTCCTCATTGCCTTTTCTTTCCGACCACAAGTCACATTTCCCCTGTTTCCTCCTTCCTTCCTTCCTTCCTTGCTAAGCTATAGCCGCTTCCTCGCTCTCGCCGTCTCGCATCCTACCGTCGGGGTCTCCATGGTCTTTTTCAAAGACCTCTCCAGCGGTTCATCCTCCGGCGACTACTCCTTCACCACCCGAGTATGCCTCTCTTCTCTCTCTCAAGCTATGACTTGGAATAAAGGATTTTTAACCGGCGGTCGATTTGAGTCATTTCTTCCTCTTGTAGCTCCCTAAGACCATCAGTGGCAACGAATGGAGCGGGGTGGCTGAAGATCTATGTGCTCGTTGTGACCATCAATCTCCATGCGTGAAGCAAGTTGCGTTTGATTTTGTGGACAGTGGGAGGAAGTTTCTGGCATGTGCAGAGAAGGTTAGACCCTCTTTAGTTGTTACAAATCATTTGTTAGATGTGATTCAGACACTTTCATGGTCCCAACCCATTCAAACCACACCTTCAACCAAACGCATCCTAAGACAGTGTCACAGTTTGTACCTAGTATCTTAAATTGTTGCCATCTCATCAGCGGTGCCATTAGAAAATTATTTGGCACCGCTTCAGCAGTTTGTGCAACCAACTTTGGTCCACACATCCGAGCAGCCAAGTAGTAAGATACTAAATCTTTATGGCACGAAGGAACTGGGCATCGGAGCAACTACGTGCTCCGGAGTCCGGGTCCCTGATTTTTTTTCGCTGCATCGGCTCGCCAATGCAGGGCACCGGTGCGAGATGTAGCAATAGTTGTCTTTACCCCAGTTTTGGCATACATAGTGGACGGCCTTAGTGATATTAATTCTATGTTACTAAATTTATGCATGTACACACCTGTTAGTATCAATTTGTTGTCATCCAAACACTGTCGCTATGCTGTTGCAGTTATATTTACCTTCATCATAAAATGTTCAATTTGTTATTTATTGTACATGAGTAAGAACTTGTAGCGTCATTGTAGTTAATTATAGCTTCTGATGTTCCGGAATTTGGTTGTTGTCTCAGTACCAATTATTTCATTTGCACATTGATCTTTTTGAGAAGATATGTCATAATTAACATGTTTCTTCAGTTTTTCAAAATAAGCATTGGTGATTTTCTACGTTGCTATAAGCCCAGTTCCCCTACAATTGTTACTGGTCTAGTTTTAAATATTATAGGATGAACGGAAGTGTTCTTACTTGGAGTGGGTTGATCAAGAGGGGCCACAGTCTTTGAAGATGTGCCTAGCGCGAAGCTCTGGAGCATGTATGAGGAAGAGAACACACGTAGGCTCAGAGAAAGTTTTGTCAATGCTGAAGCATATTTCAAGATGCGGGATAAAAAGTTGAAGGTGGAGAATGAGCTCAGATATTTTAAATCAGGCTTTGCTAAGATGGTGTTGGCGAAGGAGGAGGCACTTTCCCAGTTGGCCCGTGCAAAACGGGTTCTTACTGAAGTGAAAGCAGAGGTGGATAAGACGAGCCTGGATGATCTCGATTAGGAAAATGAATATATTGTTCTTATGAAGTTGAACTGGCTATATGTTGTATTGTGTTGTTTTCATGTAGCTACCGTACTGTGATGTTATAATATATTTATGTGCCTGATATGAAATTCGCAAACAGCTGTTCGATATGAAATGTGAATTTGCATAATACTAGAATTATTAATTGTAAACTAATAAAACTACTAAATGAGTCATGGACCTTTGCAAATGGCTCTAGTAGAAAAAGCGCTTGCGATGGATAGCCCAATTAATGCCACATAGTTTTCTTCATCAAATCGTGTGTGATATAGTTGATAAAAGAAAATAGTTCACCATGGCAAACCGTGTGTGATATTTACACCTTTCACACACGAGACTACACATAAAACTGTGTGGGATATACATACAAACGGAAACGTTTTCCCTGGATTGACTATGTGGGATGTACATAAGAACGGAAACGTATTCCTTGGATTGACTGTGTGTGATATACATACCTACGGAAATGTTTTTTGGGATTCACCGTGTCGGATGTACATACCTACGAAAATGATTTTCTCGGATTAGCGTGTGGGATGTACGTACCTACGGAAATGATTCAGTTTCGATGCCTCGCCCGATAGCACACGGCCCCAGCCTGGGTCCCCGGAGGGCCTATCCCCGACGATTTCTAGGTCATGTGCGAAGGACAACCTATCTTACACACTTACTTGGCGACGGTTCCAAGTGTCATCGCGGAAAGAGGTTAAAAACCGTTTGTTTAGGAGCGACGAGCACCAGTACCTACTTAGCAGTAGCGCTGTCTGTACCGGCGCTACTACTAAGTGGCTTCGCAGTAGCGTTTTCCTGTCCACCGCTCAAGATCGCTACTACTATATTTTCACATATTTTTTTGCTACGTATTTGCAATGTTTTTGTACAAGTTTTATATAGTATTCTAATCATATCATAAAGATGCAATATGCTCATCATATCATACACATAATATTCTCATCATATCATCCAACACAAATCATGTCTTCACATCTTAATCACAATATAGCTATACAAGTTACATGACATGTCTCATCATACATAATGTAGTACTTCTTGAGGCGCCGGTTCGTATCCCTCTCTCGCACTAGCGTGAACCTAAACTAACTACTTCCTGCTTCGGCTCTGCTATTGAACCCTCTCTGGCTATCGCTCGGAAATTGGTACACCTGGGCCTGACACTCCGGCCACTCATCGTATACTCTTGGCGTAGCACTTCTTCGCCATGGATGATCTATGTACCTGCATCGTCACATGAGTCGATGATATGCAACATATATAGTTGAGCAACAGAAAGAGACAGACTTGTCAAACATAGAAGCAACATATCATAAGCATAAATAACAAAGTTCATTACCCAAAATGCCCTAACTAGAGTGATCTTTGCTAGTTGAGGAGGACGGTTTAATTATGATACGTCTCCGTCGTATCTACTTTTCCAAACACTTTTGCCCTTGTTTTGGACTCTAACTTGCATAATTTGAATGAAACTAACCAGGACTGACGCTGTTTTCAGCAGAATTACCATGGTGTTATTTATGTGCAGAAACAAAAGTTCTCGAAATGATCTGAAACTTCACGGAACAACTTTTCAGAAATAATAAAAACTCCTTGCAAAAGATGAAGACCAGGGGGCCCACCACCTGTCCATGAAGGTCGGGGGCGCGCCTGCCCCCCTAGGGCATGCCCCCTACCTCGTGGGCCCCCTGGATCTCCTCCGACCTCAACTCCAACTCTATATACTTGGTTTCGGGGAGAAAAAAATCAGAGAGAAGAATTCCTCACGTTTTACGATACGGAGCCGACGCCAAGCCCTAAAACCTCTCGGGAGGGCTGATCTGGAGTTCGTTCGGGGCTCCGGAGAGGGGAATCTGTCGCCATCGTCATCATCAACCATCCTCCATCACCAATTTCATGATGCTCACCGTCGTGCGTGAGTAATTCCATCGTAGGCTTGCTGGACGGTGACGGGTTGGATGAGATCTATCATGTAATCGAGTTAGTTTTGTTAGGGTTTGATCCCTAGTATCCACTATGTTCTGAGATTGATGTTGCTATGAATTTGCTATGCTTAATGCTTGTCACTAGGGCCCGAGTGCCATGATTTCAGATCTAAACCTATTATGTTTTCATCAATATATGAGAGTTCTTGATCCTATCTTGCAAGTCTATAGTCACCTATTATGTGTTATGATCCGTTAACCCCGAAGTGACAATAATCGGGATACTTACCGGTGATGACCATAGCTTGAGGAGTCCATGTATTCACTATGTGCTAATGCTTTCTTCCGGTACTCTATTAAAAGGAGGCCTTAATATCCCTTAGTTTCCATTAGGACCCCGCTGCCACGGGAGGGTAGGACAAAAGATGTCATGCAAGTTCTTTTCCATAAGCACGTATGACTATATTCGGAATACATGCCTACATTACATTGATGAATTGGTGCTAGTTCTGTGTCACCCTAGGTTATGACTGTTACATGATGAACCGCATCCGGCATAATTCTCCATTACTGATCCGCTGCCTACGAGCTTTCCAGTTCTTCGCTTATTTACTTTTCCGTTGCTATTGCTATCATCACTACAAAATACCAAAAACATTACTTTTGTTATCATTACCTTTGGCTACCGCTACCATTACTATCATATTACTTTGCTACTAAACACTTTGCTGCAGATATTAAGTTTCCAGGTGTGGTTGACTTGACAACTCAACTGCTAATACTTGAGAATATTCTTTGGCTCCCCTTGTGTCAAATCAATAAATTTGGGTTGAATACTCTACCCTCGAAAACTGTTGCGATCCCCTATACTTGTGGGTTATCAAGACTATTTTCTGGCGCCGTTGACGGGGAGCATAGCTCTATTCTTTGAGTCACTTGGGATTTATATCTGCTTATCATTATGAAGAACTTGAGAGATCCAAAAACTAAGATTTATCCCTCAACTACGAGGGGAGGTAAGGAACTGCCATCTAGCTCTGCACTTGATTCACCTTCTGTTTTGAGTAAGCTTGCGACACCTAAACCTGCTTCTGCTATTCGTTCTGATATGTCACATGTTATTGATGATGCTACTTCTGCTATGCATGATACTTATGATGAAACTACTTCTATGCTTGATACTACTGTGCCACTTGGTGAATTTCTTGATGAACAACTTGCTAGGGTTAGAGAGAATGAAAATATTGAATCTGATAATATTGATGAAAGTGATGATGAAGACTCACCTGTTATTCCTAAGGGTTATGTTTTTGATAAAGAAGCCTCTTTAGCTATTTTAGCTTGCAAAGATAGGTACGAACTCAAGAGGTTATTAGCTAAATGGAAGCAGCAATCTCTTAATGCTAAAATGAAACCTGACCCTGCTTTTGCTACTTCACATATCTGTGTTACTGATAAGGATTATTTATTCTCTATTGATCTTGATATAATTGCTTTGGTTGAATCTGATCCTTTTCGTGGCTATGAATCTGAAACTGTTGTGGCACATCTTACTAAATTAAATGATATAGCCACCCTATTCACTAATGATGAGAGAACTCCCTACTTTTATATCCTTAAAATATTTTCGTTCTCACTAAAGGGTGATGCTAAGATATGGTTTAATTCTCTTGATCCTGGTTGTGTGCCTAGTCCCCAGGATATGATTTATTACTTCTCTGCTAAATATTTCCCTGCTCATAAGAAACAAGCTGCTTTAAGGGATATATATAATTTTATGCAAATTGAAGAAGAGAGTCTCCCACAAGCTTGGGGGAGGCTTCTCCAATTACTTAATGCTTTGCCTAATCATCCTCTTAAGAAAAATGAAATACTTGGTATCTTTTATAATGGACTAACCGATGCTTCCAGAGATTACCTGGATAGTTGTGTTGGTTGTGTTTTCAGGGAAAGAACACCAGATGAAGCTGAAATTCTATTGAATAATATGTTGACAAATGAAAATAATTGGACACTTCCTAAGCCAGCTCCTGAGCCTATTCCTAAACCAACTCCGAAGAATAGGGGTGTTCTATTTCTCAGTCCTGAAGATATGCAAGAGGCAAAGAAATCTATGAAAGAAAAAGGTATTAAATTTGAAGGTGTTAAGAATTTACCTCCTATTGAATAAATACACGGTCTTAATTTACCAACTGTTGAAGAAACATATGATCTTAATCCATTACCTATTGAAGAAACACATGGTCCTGATAAACCGACACAGGTAGTAAAGGCAAATTCTCACTATAGATATGATAAAGCTGAAATCCCATTTACTATGTTTGCTAGCCCATGCTTACATGAGTTTGATAAATTTATGGCTAAGCAAGAAGATTTTAATGCTTATTTTGGTAGACAATTGAAATACAATTCAAATATGCTTGAACACTTGGGTGATTATATGGCTAATATCAAAGGTGAACTTAAACTTATTAGTAAACATGCTTCTATGGTTACCACTCAAGGTAGAACAAGTACTTAAAGCTCAAAATGATTTGCTCAATGAATTGAATAGTAAGAATAATGATTATGCTGTTAGAGTGGCTACTAGAACCGGTAGAATGACTCAGGAACCTTTGTATCTTGAAGGCCACACTAAGATAATTGAGCAAGGTTCTCAGAGAAATAATATAGATGCACCTAGTCCTTCTAAAAGGAAGAAAAAGAAAAATGACAGGACTTTGCATGCTTCTAGTGAACCTATTGCTCAACCACCTGAGAATCCAAATGATATTTCTATTTCTGATGCTGAATCACAATCTGGTAATGAACCTGAAACTAGTGATAATGTTAATGATAAGGTTCATGATGCTGCTCAACCTAGAAATGATACTGATATAGAAATTGAACCTGCTGTTGATCTTGATAACCCACAATCAAAGAATCAATGTTATGATAAGAAAGACTTTGTTGCTATGAAACATGGTAAGGAAAGAGAGCCTTGGGTTCAGAAACCCATGCCTTTTCCTCCCAAACCATCCAAGAAAAAGGATGATGAGGATTTTGAGCGCTTTGTTGAAATGATTAGACCTATCTTTTTGCGTATGCGATTAACTGATATGCTCAAAATGAATCCTTATGCTAAGTACATGAAAGATATTCTTACTAATAAAAGAAAGATACCGGAAGCTGAAATTTACACCATGCTTGCTAATTATACTTTTAAGGGTGGAATACCAAAGAAACTTGGAGATCCAGGAGTATCCACTATACCATGCTCCATTAAAAGAAACTATGTTAAAATTGCTTTATGTGATCTTGGAGCCGGTGTTAGTGTTATGCCTCTCTCTTTATATCGTAGACTTGATTTGAATAAGTTGACACCTACTGAAATATCTTTGCAAATGGCTGATAAATCAACTGCTATACCTGTCGGTATTTGTGAGGATGTGCCTATTGTAGTTGCAAACGTTACTATTTTAACGGACTTTGTTATTCTTGACATTCCCGAGGATGATAGTATGTCTATTATTCTTCGAAGACCCTTTTTGAATACTGCAGGGGCTGTTATTGATTGCACTAAAGGCAATGTCACTTTTCATGTTAATGGTAATGAGCATACGGTACACTTTCCGAGGAAACAACCTCAAGTTCACAGTATCAACTCTATTGGAAAAATTCCATCGATTATATTTGGAGGTTTTGAATTTCCTCTTCCTACTGTCAAGAAGAAATATGATATTCTTGTTATTGGGGATGTGCATATCCCCGTTGAGGTAACATAGTGTTATTCGAAATTTCTCCGGTTCCATGTTATTCGGAATGAGTTCGTTAACAAGACTTGATCAACCTTGTTAGTGGATTCCTTTTGATGACCATGAGATGGATGAAACTAGAAGGCACAACCTTCTGTACCCTCCTTTTACTTCCTGTTACTTATATTAAATAAAATAAAAATAATATTGTCTGTCTGTTATCTGATTTATCCATGCAATATAAAAATACCCCGAAAATAAAAGTTCTCCAAATGCCCTGAAATTTAAATATGATTTTTTTCTGGAATATTTGAGAATATTTGGCACTGAGAACACAACAGGAGGAGCTGGCACCTGGCCATGAGGGTCAGGGCGTGCGCTACCCCCTAGGCGCGCACCCCTGCCTCGTGGGCCCATGGTGGCCCTCCTCCACTTATCGTTTCACCCACACACTCCTTCCTCCCACAAACACGAATATCCATCTCAAACCCGAGTCCAAGCTCATTTTGCTGCCATTTTTGATCTCCTTGCTCAAAGCACCTCTCACAAAACTGCTTGGGGAGATTGTTCCTTGGTATGTGACTCCTCCATTGGTCCAATTAGTTTTTGTTCTAGTGCTTTATTCATTGCAAATTCATGCTGCCTAGGTGACCCTGTTCTTGAGCTTGCATGTCAAATTTATATGGTTCCAAGTAGTTTTGATGCATGAGATAGGCTCTAGGCACTTGTAGGAGTAGTTGCTATCAGTATTATTGAGTTTGGTTCACTTTTATTTTGAAGTTACTAAAAAATTCAGAAATTTTCAGAGGAAGAAATATGCTTAGGAAAATGTACCAAGGTGGTTCTTCAAGGAAACAAGGACCCAGGCTTGCAATGCGTAATGCCGATGATGAGCCACCAAGAAATGCTCCAGTGCGTCCTTGTGAGTGGCCTTCGGAAAGATTTATGGGTCGAGCAGGAATTAAGGAAGAATTTAACGCATATTTGCGTAACGCTGATCTTGTGAGCTTCGAGGAAGAAAAGTGCAGCCATTATCACTATCTCACTAGTTCCTTTGTGAGGAGGTTTGAATTTTCATCTTCACGTAAATCTCCAACTGTCCTATTTGATCTTTATGAAAATTCTTACACTATGGACTTAGAGGATTTTACGACTGCTTGCAAACTTCCACAATGGGGTAGTGTCAAGGAACCTCGCAAATCTGAATTTAGAGATTTTCTTGCTAGTATAACTGTGGGGAATCTAAAGATATAACACAAGCTACCATAGGGAGCATTCACTTTCCTGTTATACATTATTTTTCTCTCTTCATAGGTAGATGCATTAATGGTAAAGATGAGGCATGTGACATGTGTGTTCCTGGCCTCAATATTCTTAGGAGTGCGGTGTTAGGAGATAAATATTATAATTTGGGAGCCATTGTTGCATGTAGGTTGCATCTTAATAGATTTAATGGAGATTTCTTTGGTGGAATTTATGCAACCCGCATAGCTAATTTTCTTGGTATAGCCATATGCGAAGATGATATTGAGTTGCCTCCTGCTTATTTGGATTATGAGGCTATGGTTCACCACCAGTTTGTCGAGAGGAATGAATCACCTCTCCAGTATCGCTTAATCTTTGACAGACGCTGTGCTATCCATATTACCCTCCCTACTCCTACCTTTTTTGATTATTAGGCAAAAGAAAGATATGTTATTACCAGAGAGGAGGCAGATGAGTACGAGAGGAGGGAGGAGGCCGCTCGTCTCCACACTGCAGCTCAGGAGGCGATAGCCGCTGCATCTCAGTACGACCCCAACTATTATTATGGATATCCGCTAGGCCAGCCGTGGCCATAGACCAACTTAGGCCAAAAGCCTAAGCTTGGGGGAGTACGTATTTCCCACCAACATTATATTTATGTTCACACACTCATTTCTAGATGTCGGTGCTCATACTTTTTCATTGTATCATCCATGCTAGTTTATTTCCCTTTTTATGCTTTCTTCTTGTGTGTTTAATAAACCTTAAGAAAAACCAAAAAAAAGTAGTTGTAGCACTTAATTAGTTTACTTTCCATGCTTGTAGTAGTAATTAAAAAGAAAACCCAAAAAGATTTCTTGTTCTTCTTTTGCTTGTTGGGAGCTTTCCCGTGTAAATAGTTTTATTTCTTTTCTTTGGGGGTCGATAGGAGAAGACCATGATTAAATTGTTGAAGTAGCTCTTATATGCATTATTGTTGATCTGACAAAAGGGCCCACATTGCCTTGTCTTCTCATGTTTATTGAATGCTTGCAGATTCCAGCTTAGTCCAATGCACGTGCACTATTATTATTATCCACATCGTTCGGTCGTGCAAGTGAAAGGCAATTATGATGATATATGATGGACTGACTGAGATGAGAAAAGCTGGTATGAACTCGGCCTCTCTTGTTTTTGTAAATATGATTAGTTCATCGTTCCTGATTCAGCCTATTATGAATAAACATGTTTGCAATGACAACTAGAGATCATAGTTTCTTGTGCCATGCTTGATTAGCTAGGAGCTTATAATGGTTTACCTTGCGTGCCAACATGCTATTAAAATGGTTGTAATGTGGTATGATAGGGTGGTATCCTCCTCTGAATGATTTAAGTGACTTGACTTGGTGCATGTTCACCCATGTAGTTGAAACAAAATCAACATAGCCTTCAAAATATCCATGGTGGATTATATCCTACTCATGCTTGCATTCAGTGTTGATTAATTTTAATGCATGTTCATGACTGTTGCCGCTCTCTAGCTGGTCGCTTCCCAGTCTTTTGCTAGCCTTCACCTGTACTGAGCGGGAATACTGCTTGTGCATCCAACTCCATAAACCCCAAAGTTATTCCATATGAGTCCACCATACCTACCTATATACGGTATCTACCTGCTGTTCCAAGTAAATTTGTATGTGCCAAACTCTAAACCTTCAAATAAATATCCTGTTTTGTATGCTCGAATAGCTCATGTATCAACTAGGGCTGTCTGTATCTTCCATATTAGGCGGGTTATTCTCAAGAGGAGTGGACTCCGCTCCTCACTCACGAAAAAATGTCTGGTCACCGGGATGCCCAGTCCCATGCTATATGCAAATCAAATCAAAATAATTGCAAACAAAACTCCCCCTAGGACTCTTGTTAGTTGGAGGCACTCGTTCTTTCGAGTAAGCCATGGATTGATGCTTGTTGGTGGAGGGGGAGTATAAACTTTACCATTCTGTTTGGGAACCGCCTATAATGTGTGTAGCATGGAAGATATTGCCATCTCTTGGTTGTTATGTTGACAGTGAAAGTATACCGCTCAAAATATTATTCACCTATATTTCAAAACCGAGCTCTAGCACCTCTACAAATCCCTGCTTCCCTCTACGAAGGGCCTATCTATTCACTTTTATGTTGAGTCATCATCCTCTTATTAAAAAGCACCAGTTGAAGAGCACTGCTGTCATTTGCATTCATTACTGCTAGTTTACATTGAGTATGACTTGACTGAATCTCTCTTACCATGAATTACAATGTCTAGTCAGTCCTTGATCTTTAAAGGTGCTATGCATTTATATTTTGCGGTCTCAGAAAGGGCTAGTGAGATACCATCTTGTTATATCATATTATGATTTTTTTGAGAAAGTGTTGTCATCCAAGATTTATTATTATTGCTCGCTAGTTGATTATGCCATTGATATGAGTAAACTTGAGACCTAAGCGTTATTGTGAATGTGGTTAGTCATAATCTTTTCTAAAAACATGAATGGTGGCTTTACATATTTACAACAACAAGAGCAAACAGAGTTTGTAAAAGTTTTTCTTTATCACTTTCAGTTTGTCAACTGAATTGCTTGAGGACAAGCAAAGGTTTAAGCTTGGGGGAGTTGATACGTCTCCGTCGTATCTACTTTTCCAAACACTTTTGCCCTTGTTTTGGACTCTAACTTGCATGATTTGAATGAAACTAACCCGGACTGACGCTGTTTTCAGCAGAATTACCAGGTGTTATTTATGTGCAGAAACAAAAGTTCTCGGAATGACCTGAAACTTCATGGAACAACTTTTCAGAAATAATAAAAAATCCTTGCAAAAGATTAATACCAGGGGACCCACCACCTGTCCACGAGGGTGGGGGCGCACCTGCCCCCTAGGGCGCGCCCCTACCTCGTGGGACCCCTGGAGCTCCTCCGACCTCAACTCCAACTCTATATATTTTGTTTCGGGGAGAAAAAATCATAGAGAAGAATTCATCCTGTTTTACGATACGGAGCCGCCGGCAAGCCCTAAAATCTCTCGGGAGGGCTGATCTGGAGTCCGTTCGGGGCTACGGAGAGGGGAATCCATCGCCATCGTCATCATCAACCATCCTCCATCACCAATTTCTTGATGCTCACCGCCGTGCATGAGTAATTCCATCGTAGGCTTGTTGGATGGTCATGGGTTGGATGAGATCTATCATGTAATCGAGTTAGTTTGGTTAGGGTTTGATCCCTAGTATCCACTATGTTCTGAGATTGATGTTACTATGACTTTGTTATGCTTAATGCTTGTCACCAGGGCCCGAGTGCCATGATTTTAGATCTGAACCTATTATGTTTTCATCAATATATGAGAGTTCTTGATCCTATCTTGCAAGTTTATAGTCACCTATTATGTGTTATGATCCGTTAACCCCGAAGTGACAATAATCGGGATACTTACCGGTGATGACCATAGTTTGAGGAGTCCATGTATTCACTATGTGCCAATGCTTTGTTCTGGTACTCTATTAAAAGGAGGCCTTAGTATCCCTTAGTTTCCATTAGGACCCCGCTGCCACGGGAGGGTAGGACAAAAGATGTCATGCAAGTTCTTTTCCATAAGCACGTATGACTATATTCGGAATACATGCCTACATTACATTGATGAATTGGAGCTAGTTTTGTGTCTCCCTAGGTTATGACTGTTACATGATGAACCGCATCCAGCATAATTCTCCATTACTGATCCATTGCCTATGAGCTTTCCATATATTGTTCTTGGCTTATTTACTTTTCTGTTGCTATTGCTATCATCACTACAAAATACGAAAAACATTACTTTTGTTATCATTACCTTTTGCTACTGATACCATTACTATCATATTACTTTGCTACAAAACACTTTGCTGTAGATATTAAGTTTCCAGGTGTGGTTGAATTGACAACTCAGCTGCGAATACTTGAGAATATTCTTTGGCTCCCCTTGTGTCGAACCAATAAATTTGGGTTGAATACTCTACCCTCGAAAACTGTTGCGATCCCCTATACTTGTGGGTTATCGAATTACATCACAAATAAAGTTTCGTCATGCATAACTCAAAGTTTCGTCATAGAGAAAGTATGGACTAAACGGACAGATTGTCATATATCGTCAATCACTCCAACATGTTGTGCCATCAATCCAAGTCAGGGACATAGTCCCCGAGCGTAGTGAAAGGCTTCAGGTCGAGACGCTGAGTGGCTACACGTGCTCGGACGTCTTCTCGCGACATTTTCCCTTCTTCGTAGAACATCCCTGTTTTTTCGGGGACCTCCTTCATGATGATTTGGGTGAGTTCACGCTGGATGTGATAGAACTCAGCTCTAAGTCGATGATCTAGGATATCTCCTAGGTTCTTTGCCCATTGCAGAATATGGGCATCACCGGATCTAGGTGACATGCAAAGGTTCTGCTGATCCTGCCTGTACTCCAGCATGTGGTGGAGGACATAGAATCCATCACTGAGAGCACCACTCGGTTGCTGGATGCAGTAGAAGTCAGTCTTATGGCCGAATGCGGGCGCGCGGTTCCTTGTATTCTTGAGCATGATGTCTCAACCCCGTAGGCCATAGCTAAAGATAGCACTGTCGAGAACAGACTTGATGTGGATGTAATCCTTTTTCTTCATCTTCTTCGACGAGTCTAAGTAAAGAGCGTGGCAGAATCGGGGGTAAAGGATGATGAGGACGGCGCGCCCGTCGCTGCACGAAATAAGTACACCTCAAATTGGCCTCCACACGTGAAAATGAATGATTGAAATCGAAGGAAGGATATCCGCATGGATGACTTACATGGGATGATAAGGCACAAGAATCGTCTCCTTGTCCTTATTGCCGACCATGAAATCGGCGATGTAGTTACTCGCGTATTCACGGTGCTTTGGGTAGAATGCCAAGAAGCCCTCGTGCATGAAGTACAGGTCAGCGACACAAATATAAGGTATCTGCTCAATCCTGATGATGTAGTTCATGTACAAGGCAAAAAGGCGGACCAACGTAAAATCCATCTTTTTCAAGTGAAACATGTCGAATATGTAATCAAATCAAAGGAAGAACTTCTCCGCGAGGAATGTGTCCGACGTACAACCTTTGCTGCAGCATGTTAACCACGCAGAGCAGGTATCCTGGATTTTTGAGGCGCTCGGGCTTTTCTCTCTCCACAACCCATCCTCATGAAGTCTCCTTACACTAGTGCAGAACCAGGATGTATCACCGGTTTGTAAGGGCCTTTAGTGCCGGTTCTGCAACCGGCACTAAAGGGTGGGGACTAAAGGCCCCCCCTTTAGTACCGCTTCTGCATGAACCGCCACTAAAGGGCCACCACGTGGCACGAGCTAGCGCTGGGGGCAGGGAGACCTTTAGTACCGGTTGGTAACACCAACCAGTACTAAAATGTTTGGGGGGTTTTGGGTTTCATGATTTATTTTTTCTTTAATTTTGTGTTTTCCATTTAATTTTTTTGTTTGCTGGTATTTTACGATACTACATATTGTACACGTTATGCATATATAAAAATAGAATTTCTCGTAGAACCGATCATATATATATATATATATATATATCATTGAATGCCTCACAACCACCATTATTCACACATACATGTATATATATACAATTAGGTATATATAAAATTTCTCCTACATGTTGCCTTGGTGCCTTCGGAGCACGATGACAATTGGGAGTGGTTCATGGGGGCGGTAGCGGGTAATAGTATTCTCCTTTGGGATCTATGACCTGGTCGAGCAAAAATCCCGCTATTTCCTCTTGGAGTGCTCGTATGCGCACTGTTGCTAGGAGCTGGTCCCGCACCTCTTTGAACTGTTAAGAAGGAGATCAATATGCATGTGTATTAGTTGTGTGACTAGATATCGATAATCATGTAAAAATTGTGAATAGTGTTCTAGCAAACGTACCCATTCCTGTCTTTGATATTTGCTCCTTTCGGACGCCATCATGCGAATGTTCTCGAAAACGTAGTATGCACACATATCAGTCCCGGCGCCAGCTTCAGGGCCTTTACGAGAATAGAATATAATCAGACAATAATTAATCAAGCATGATAATTAATTAATGGTATTGAAACAAGAATTAAAGATATGGTAGCTAGTTAGTACTAATTAATTACTTACCATGGGTCGATACCAAAACAACTTTTGTCGCCATTTTCCTGGAGTCACCTTGATGCCTAAGCCGTGCCCGCCGGCAAAGAAAATTAATAATGGGGTTATTAAATAGTTCATATTTGGAAATGATGAACTAAATAGGCCAAGATATAGTTAATAATGATTGAAATTACCTGTCGAGTATCCCCTTCATGATGGTGAAGTCACTTTCTTTTTTATGTAGTGAGTCAAGTACTTCAACTTTTTGCTTCTTCAACTTTAATGTCTAACAAGACCCAGTGGTAACTGCATGCGCACACGTTTGCATGTCTTAATTAAGCGGGCATGTGCATAACACTAATCAACTACCCTAAACCCTATACACTTAATTATTAACATCTAGCTAGCTAGTAAGCAAAAACAGAATGTGTAGTACAAGACAGTGTGACTCACCAGAAGTTGTAAGGAAGTAGTATATCTTAATTACTATTGAGGCGCTTCAAGAACTCTAGCATTTTATTCTCTGCATCTTGTTTACAATATTCATATGTCCATGTCTTTTCATTAATGGTATTTGGGTCAACGAACCCAATGCCATAGCGTCCAGCTTTTTTCATTTCATACATCTTCATCCTACATAATACCACAAAAAAGAATATAGTGAGGATAATTACAGGCAATGATCGTTCAATGAGCACTAAATCTAGCTTGAGACTTAAATTACAGAAAGAAATCACTTACAGACAATAGCAACTGACGAGAGATTTGTCCAGTGCATCTTGATTGAATAACTGAAATAGTTCTGAATACTCAATAACAGAGCTAGCTTATGGAAGTAATGCTCTTCCTTGACCTTCACCACGAGGGACTCTCGATTGGAACTCTTGGTAATTTTCATGTACCAATCATGCAATTCATACATTCTCGTTGGGAGGTTCTTGACCTCCTCGGGCTTGACCAAAGGTTGGCCGCGGACATATTTCCGTTTTATTTCCTCCTCTCTAAGCAAAGACATGGGCTCGATCTCGAGGAGTTGTCCAACAGTGATATTGAGCATTTCAGCCTGCATTATATGCTCCTCGGTTATTACCAGATTGCCCAGCTGGGGAATGGTTTGCCCACATATATATAGGGCGGTGGTACTCTCACGTGTTGTTGGCACAACAAGCGGGGGGTCGACTGCGCCGCATGTTCTCCCAGCTAGGGGACGGTTTTCCCGCATTTTTGCCAGCTGCTTGGCTCGAGCTCGAGCTCGACTCCTTCTGTAGTCGTTCTAGATGTGCCTTCCTGATTTGGCCCTCATAGTTTGAGTCAACAAGCTTGGGAGCTGGTGGTCTAGCCATACGAATGAAGTGGTCAATCTTTTCCTCAGGCACTTTCTCCCTTGGGGCGGTGCCAGTTTTGGTCCAAAATGGGCGTCCACTTGGGCCTGCACTATGGCTGTGTCTTGCTCCTCGGTCATGTCATAAGGCCTCTAAGGAAGAGGAGCGAGGCTTGGACCATATTTATATCGCTTGCCTTCGCTTGTACCTCCTATACTACCTTGACTCGTAGCGCTACGCACCATAGCTACGGTGGCTCTCTTCTGTGATTGCTGATTCGGCGGAGATGGCTGACGTGGCTAAGTTGGATCAGGAGGAGTGGCCTGACACTGTGCCTGACTTGGAGGAGGAGGAGTGGCCTGATGCATTGGTGGACTTGAGGAGTGGGAGTCTGCTGACACGGTGGCGGACTTCGAGGAGGAGTCTGCTGACGTTGTGCCGGACTTGAAGCAGGAGGAGTGTCCTGACGCTTTGCCGGATTTGGAGGAGGAGGAGTGGCCTGATGCTTTGCCGGACTTGGAGGAGGAGGAGTGGCCTGAAGTGGTGGCGGACTTGGAGGAGCGGGAGTCTGCTGATGTGGTGGTGGACTTCGAGGAGGAGTCGGCTGACGCGGTGTCGGTGGCCTTGGAAAGATGATGCAATCCTTTCTCCATAGGATGATACGATGTTTGGCCTCTCCCAGTGTGTGCTCCTCGTCACCTCCAGGAATGTGAAGCTCTAGGCCCGAATATTGGTCCACCACTTCATCAACCTGGACACGAGCATAGCCGACTGGAATCGGGTTGCAATGGAAGGTTGCATCGGGGGAATTTGTATAAGCAATGGCGTCTGCCACCTTCATGGACATGTTCTTCATTTTGAAGTGTAGCTCATAGTTAGTGCTCTCCATGATGTCATCCACAGGGAATCTATCCAGCAGTGCATCGCCCGGGGCGGAACCAATGTTGCTTCTCGGCATGGATGGGATGGTGCTATCCGATGCTGGATCATCCGCTAGCTGCTGCCACTGCTGAGACCCCCTTTCCTGGCTAAGTGAGTCGATCTGCTGCAGCTGGAATTTGAGTGCCAAGTCCGCGTGCGCTGATTCTAGGCCTTGAAGGCGTTCTGCTTCCTACTTCCTCTGCTCCTCCTCCAACTTCCTCTTCTTCTCCTCCTCCATCTTCCTTCTTGCACGGGTTCTGTAGTCAGCGTTCCAGTCCGAAAAGCCCTCATACCACGGAACAACACCCTTGCCTCGTGTTCTTCCCGGGTGTTCAGGATTTCCCAGGGTGCGCGTAAGATCGTCGTTCTCTCTGTTAGGCGTGAACACCCCCGTTCGAGCATCTTCTATTGCTTGAAGTAACTTATCTTCGGCTCCTTTTAGACTTGCCTTCTTCGAAACCAGGCCAGTCTTCGGGTCCAACGCCCCCCATGCGCATAGAACCAAGTTCTGCACCTGGGGGCAGCACCTAGTAACTGGATCAACCCCTACATCCAGTATCTCTTGCTCAGACTTATCCCACTTAGGCATTGCCACCGCATAGCCACCTGGCCCTAGCCTATTGAACTGCATCTTTTTTGCGGCATTGGCCTTGTTTTTTCTCGACTGTTCCTTAGATAATTCTAATTCCTTGAATTTCATGAAAGCGGGCTAGTGTTCTCTTTGCTTCTCCAGTGTTCCCTTGAATTCTAGAGTCTTCCTTCCTCCTTCGACGTAGTTGGCCCTACCAGTTTTCTTGTGGGTGTTGAATGCAATTGCCATCTTCCTAAGAGCAGCGTCCTTGACTTTCTACACATCTGCATCAGTGAAATGGTCTGGTAGGGTGAAATGTTCCATGAGAGATTCCCAAAGCATTTTTTTGCTCTGTTGTCGACCCAAGTAACATCTGGATGTTTATTTTTTGGCTCTTTCCATTCTTGAATGGAGATCGGGAGTTGGTCCTTCACAAGAACTCCGCACTGACGAATGAACTTGTTCGCAATGTTCTTAGGCGTGATTGGTTCACCATTAGGTTTTATGGCATCGATGCTGTACTTTACACCGTCCTTCAACTTTTTGCCCGGGCCTCGCTTTGTCCTGCTGTCTGTAGAAGCAGATTTCTTGATCCAGAGGGCTGAAAGAAGAAAGATCGATTCGTTAATATATCTTGAAATCAAAAAACATGTGATGATCACCAGATGCCTGCTTATATAAATATACCTCGCCGGTCTTTGTTATTTCAAGGTCAACATTATCTACGTCATCATAATCATAATCATAGTTCATGACTTCATCAATTCGGTCGTCGAGATCGAATATCTTATCATCACCCTCCCTGGTATTGTTCAGATATTCAGAGCCGTCATAATCTTCATCTGATCATCTGGCCTGCGAGGGCTGCGTATGATCTCGAACATGGTCTCTTCTCCCTCTCTGCCGGTATTTTCCAGAAGAAATATAAAACAATTTAGTATTCAAATTACAATGCATGGATGCAATCAATAAGGAAAAACTGAATCATAGTACATAATATGCATCATCTCGAATAATATATAATCTCGAATACATCGTCTCGAATAATATATAATCTCGAATACATCGTCTCTAATAATGTATATAATGTCGAATACATCGTCTCGAATATTATATATCGAATACATCACTAGCTAGCTAGCTAACAAAGATCGAATACTATAGAAGAATCTAGGCCACTCGCGGTTCCTGAGGAGCGGGCGGTGGACACCCAAAGAGAAGGAACCATCACAGGATCATATCTTCGGTCATTTGCCCAAAGAACCTGCCAAGTATTGGAGAACCTGACGTCCATAGCAGCCATGTAGCGACGAACGTGCTCGTCCTACTCCCTGACACGGCGACGCACCACCTCCGTCGGGGCCGGCTCCCTCTGCACCGAATGTGGCCCACGCGAACGCCACCAAACAAGATCAGGGTCGACGACAGGGCCTGGGGCCAGGTTCCTCACCAAGCAGCGCGTCCCTAAAGGTAGCACCTCCCTATGCCAGCCCGGCGGAGCCCAGTCCTAGACATGGGTCCTTGATACGTCTCCGTCGTATCTACTTTGCCAAACACTTTTGCCCTTGTTTTGGACTCTAACTTGCATGATTTGAATGGAACTAACCCGGACTGACGCTGTTTTCAGCAGAATTGCCATGGTGTTATTTTTGTGGAGAAATCAAAGTTCTCGGACTGACCTGAAAATCAACAGAGATTATTTTGGGAATATATAAAAAATATTGGCGAAAAGATCCACGTCAGGGGGCCCACACCCTGTCCACGAGGGTGGGGGCACGCCCTACCCCCTGGGCGTGCCCCCTGCCTCGTGGGCCCCCTGACGCTCCACCGACCTCAACCTTGACTCCATATATTCACTTTCGGGGAGAAAAAAACCAGAGATAAGCATTCATCGCGTTTTACGATACGGAGCCACCGCCAAGCCCTAAACTCTCTTGGGAGGCCTGATCTGGAGTCCATTCGGGGCTCCGGAGAGGGGAACCAGTCGCCATCGTCAACACCAACCTTCCTCCATCACCAATTTCATTAGGCTCACCGCCGTGCGTGAGTAATTCCATCGTAGGCTTGCTAGACGGTGATGGGTTAGTTGAGATTTATCATGTAATCGAGTTAGTTTTGTTAGGGTTTGATCCCTAGTATCCAGTATGTCCTGAGATTGATGTTGCTATGACTTTGCTATGCTTAATGCTTTTCACTAGGGCCTGAGTGCCATGATTTTAGATCTGAACCTATTTTATGTTTTCATCAATATATGAGAGTTCTTGATCCTATCTTGCAAGTCTATAGTCACCTACTATTTTTATGATCCGGAAACCCCGAAGTGACAATAATCGGGACCACTCCCGGCGATGACCGTAGTTTGAGGAGTTCATGTATTCACCATGTGTTAATGCTTTGGTCCGATACTCTATTAAAAGGAGGCCTTAATATCCATTAGTTTCCAATAGGACCCCGCTGCCACGGGAGGGTAGGACAAAACATGTCATGCAAGTTCTTTTCCATAAGCATGTATGACTATTCAGAATACATGCCTACATTACATTGATGAATTGGAGCTAGTTCTGTGTCATCCTATGTTATGACTGTTACATGATCGATCGCATCTGGCATAATTCTCCATCACCGATCCAATGCCTACGAGATTTCCATATATTGTTCTTCGCTTATTTAATTTTCCGTTGCTATTGTTACAATCACTACAAAACACCAAAAATATTACTTTTGGTACCGTTACTTTTGCTATCGTTACCACTACTATCATATTACTTTGCTACTAAATACTTTGTTGCAGATATTAAGTTATCCAGGTGTGGTTGAATTGACAACTCAGCTGCTGATACTTGAGAATATTCTTTGGCTCCCCTTGTGTCGAATCAATAAATTTGGGTTGAATACTCTACCCTCGAAAACTGTTGCGATCCCCTATACTTGTGGGTTATCAGTCCTCGGAAGCAGGACATCGTCGCGAACGGGTCGACGGCGAGGATGCGGGCCGGCCATCGTCGAAAACAAATACTATGGATTGTGATTTCTTATATATAAATTTAAAAAATGATATCGTTGCATATGTCAAAATTATCTATGCAAATTCTAAATTTCTATAACTAAAATTATAAGAAACTAAACAAACATCGATCATCGTCTAACAATTTGAAATTAATCTAATTCATCTAGCTAAAACTAACATTTCTAAAGTTTCTAACATTTCAATAACTAAAAACAGAAAAATTTCTAACATTTCTATATAACTAACATTTCTATAACTAAAAAATAGAAAAATTTCTAACATTTCTACAAACTTTTCTATAACTAAAAAACATAAAAATTACTAACATTTTTATAACTAACGATGTGTGTGTGTGTGTGTGTGGCCATGGCAGGATAGGAGCTCACCGACAATGCGAGGCGCAACGGGGGCGGCGATGGGGGGCGACGACGGGGACGGCCACGGGCGACGATGGCGGGGATGGCGACGGGGGGCGACAGGGACTGGGGCGTTGACGGGGGCGGCGACGGGGGGGGGGGCGACGGGCAGGGCAGCAAGGGGGCGGCAGCGACGGGGCAGAGGAGAAGAAGTAGAGGAGATGACAAGTGACGAAATTCGTAAGTGTTTTCTTATATAGGATGGGCCTTTAGTACCGGATGGTGTCACCAACCGGTACTAAAGGTCAATTTTGGCCAGGCCAAGTGGCGGGAAGGGAAGGCCTTTAGTACTGGGTGGTGGCTCCAACCGTTACTAAAGACCCCCACTTTAGTACCGGTTGGAGCCACGACCCGGTACTAAAGTGGGTGCGCTGCCAGGCGAGAGGCGCAAAGTTTCGTCCAACCGCGCCTAGCGATGGGCAGCTTTACTGGTTTATAAACCCAGCCGCGGCTGCTCCTTCGAGCACCTCTCCAAAGCAGGCCTTCTAGGCCTACCTGTTCCGTGCTGCCCTGTGGGCCAACTGGGCCTTGCGGACCTGCATCCTGGCCCAACAACAGGTTGGGTTTCTATTCGTATGCAGGCCGCTCTGGCCTAGAAGGCGGGCTTTTTTATTTTCTTTAGTTTCTTTTTAGCTTTATTTATTTTCTTTTATTTATTTCTGAGTTGTTTTGTTTTGCTGTATTTAGAGTTTCTTTGTGAATATTTTTTCTTTAGCTACAAAAAATTACAAACTTTCTGTTAGTGCCGGTAGTTTTCAAATTTGAATAGTTTAAATTTTGAATTATTTGAAATTTGTGCGAATCACTAGTTTGCGAAAACTTAACTTTAAGAATAGATTTTTCAGTGATTCTTTTTTCTTATGCTTGATATTAGTGTATTTTATCATTATATTCAATTTGGTAATGCTTAGGTTATTTAAAAAATGAAACGCCTTTGTAACAGATGAGTTTTCGTCCAAAACCCTGATACTTCGAAAGAGATTGTCCATTTTGTACACGAAGTGCATCTAGTTTTCGCTGTAACCCTCTCTACTTTTTTGCGCATGCTATGTGGGTGAAATTATGATACCATGCCAAGTTTCAACCTTTTTCGAGTTCATTTGAAGTGTTTTCAATTTCAGGGTCATTTAGTTGAAAAAAATCAATAAATGCATGAAAGAATTTGTTTGCAAATAAAATTTCTTCGTGTCTTGGTTGCTGCATCAAAGCGGACACCACTATTTTGGTTGGTGCTCTTCTTATCTTGGGCGATCGTGTAGAATGTATTCCCATTTATCTCGTACCCTTTGAAAGTTATTATATTCGAAGATGGTTACTAGGACAGCAAGCATAGGTCATCTTCAATAGAGGCGTCATGCATGGCACGTGTCTGCAACCAGCCGGCGAAAGTCCCCGTTTGTTCACGTGTAATCCAGTCATTAGACCGCTCCGGGTGTTTGGAGCGTAGAAAATTCTTGTGTTCGTCCATATACGGAGCCACCAAGGCGGAATTCTGTAGAACTGTGTAGTGTGTTTCAGTGAGAGAATGTCCGTCCATACATATTATTTGATTCCCTCCTAGCGTGCCTTTTCCATCTAGTCTGCCCTTATGCCGCGATTCAGGAACACCAATTGGCTTAAGGTCAGGAATAAAGTCAATACAAAACTAAATGACCTCCTCATTTTAATGGCCCTTGGAGGTGCTTCCTTCTGGTCTAGCACGGTTATGAACATATTTCTTTAAGACTCCCATGAACCTCTCAAAGGGGAACATATTGTGTAGAAATACAGGGCCCAAAACGTTAATCTCTTCGCATAGGTGAACTAGGACATGCATCATGATGTTGAAGAAGGATGGTGGGAACACCAACTCGAAACCGACAAGACATTGCACCAAATCATTCTCTAACCTTGGTATGATTTCTCGATCGATTACCTTCTAAGAGATTGCATTGAGGAATGCACATAGATTCACAATGGCTAATCGAACGTTTTCCGGTAGAAGCCCCCTCAATGCAACCGGAAGCAGTTGCCTCATAATCACGTGGCAGTCATGAGACTTTAGGATCTGGGGTTCTGGCAGACCCTTAAGGTTCGAACACTGGGGTGCGCGTGAAGGTTTTCTCCCTATCGATCCACGCCCTAGCTCTCTAAGATCTCGCAAACGAACACGACGAACTCTCAACACAGAAAGACACAAGAATTATACTGGCTCGGGCCACCATTGTGGTGTAATACCCTACTCCAGTGTGGTGGTGGTGGATTGCCTCTTGGGCTAATGATGAACAATACAAGGGGAAGAATAGCCTCCTGAGGTTGAGGTGTTCTTGTGCTTGGCGAACTTGTGTGTGGCCTTGGTGGGGTGGATTCGGTCCAAGGTGAGCTCTCTGCCCTCTATCGTAGTGGCTAGTCCTATTTATAGAGGCCCTGGTCCTCTCCCCAAATATTGCGCGGGAAGGGAGCCAACAACGACCAATTTGAAAGGGGACAGCTAGTACAAGCTATCCTGACAAAAGGTGGTCTTCGCCTGCAAAAGGCTCTGGTGATGACGCCGTCTTGGGCTCCATGGTGACCTCCGCCTTGCCATCCTTCTGGTCCTGGTCTTGTTGCACCAATATGGAAACCTTTGCTTGATGCCTCGGTACTCCGCGTCTGCGCTCGCCCCGTTAGCACTAAAGAAGAAACAAGGATGCTGCGCGTGCTGGCGCCCGCCTGGTCTCGATCATCATGGCTCACGTCACGAGGACCTAGCGAGGTTTGCCTTGCCTTGATCTCTCCGCCCCTCGTGAGCCTGCCTGGCGAGGCCGCTCTTTAGGAGGTCTGACGTCATCCGCCCCGCGAGGCTTGGCCCCTCGCGAGGGTCTTGAATGTCCTGTCGATGAAGATGGGTCGTATGAACCTACTAGCCCGGCCACACCGTGGGCCGCAGGCAGGCAAGTCTGGGACCCCCGTTCCCAGAACGCCGACAGTAGCCCCCAGGCCCAAGGCGCGCTTGGGCTTGGCTTCGAGGCGAAGCCAAAGGGTCAAGCTCGGAGCACCGCGGGACCCAAAAGCCTACGGCCTCGATGGACGCGTGGCGATTGATTGGACTTGGGCGTCTCCGCTTCCCCATGCTGCCTTGGCAATTGCCCGACTTGACAAGTCCCTGCGGCATGCAAGGAAAACCATCATTACCTGTGATCATGGGCGTGCTGGTTGGCCTTCTCCTGCTATAAATGGGGAGGGGGCAGGGCCCTCGTCGCCCATCTCTCCCATTCCGCATGCTTCTTCCTCCTCTGCTCCTCTACTAGCAGTGACTTCAATGGCGCCGATCCATAGGTTTTTGGCTGAGGAAAAGGGGAAGGTTCCCCTTGACGTGCCGGCGCTGCTTCCGTTGAAGAGAGGTTGGTCCACCGCCACGACGCCGCGCAGATGCAGGTGGCGACGAGGCCTTGGTGTGAGCGGCCTCCACCTGGGTATCCATTGCCCCTGTACGCCCAAGCCGGGGGCTCGGGAGGAAGGAATGACGAGCATCGGCGTGCGCGCCGCGGCCAAGGCCGACGCGCCGCGACGACGAGTGCTGCCACTCTTGGAGTTCATGCCTCGAACTCCTCATGCGAGTTCATGCTATGGGCGGCGATGCCCCCTAGCTCCTGTATCCGCTTCCCGCGCTTCTTCTCCGACTGATGCCACTGAGGGGACCTCGTGAGCTCTGGTTGCACCATGCCGACTGCGACGCCCTGGCGATCAGAGCTGAGGTAGAAGCAGTCTCCACCAGCAAGATCTTCATGACCTACGGCTGGGGCGAGGTTGCACAGGTTTGCCGTGCGGAGAGCTCCCTTGTGATCCACCTCGAGTAAGAAAGCACCTCCACGCTGTCCTTTAAGGTTTTCGACGCGTAGGGTCGCCGCTTGGAGTGTTGCCCCGAAAGGGGAGCGCCAGGATGAGGCGCGCCCCGCTCGCGGCTGCTCTAGTAGCAGCGACTCTTGGGAGTCCAGCGGCTGTCCTGAGCTCTACGAGACCCCAGAGACGAGCGATGGCAGCTACGTGCCCCCGAGCTCACGCCGCGCTTGGAGCAGGGCCGCCACGTCCGGTCGCCGCCGTCGCTGATCTCGATGGGGTTGGCGTCGGCCTCCCGTGGCCCACTGTTGATGATGGCGTCGGCTGTAGGGGTGTGTAGATAGGATTCTCTTAAGTTCTCATCTTTTGTTCCTTGCAAGGAATCAAGAAGTACCCCGTGGGGGCGTGTAAAGAATCTGCAGTGTCTTTTGTTGATATTATCTTAATTATGGAAGCCTTGTTAGCACTAGTCCTGTTTAGGCTCAGTCTTCCCTTTCCAACCTCACGACAGCTTGTTGCTCTATGCTGACAGGTCCCGGTCCCTAGGCAGGCTTCAGCCGTCGCTGGTATGCCAGGTCACGTGCCGTGGTCAAGGCCAGGAGGTGAGCGGCCCGAGGTCCAGTAAGAGCCCCTGAGGCGCGATGCTCAGGAGGTCCCCTTTAGCGCTCAAGCAGTCGTGGTAAGATAAGAAAGGGAGGTGACATTGCCGCAACAGGGCCACGGCGAGCGTGTCAGATTAGGTTCCAATGATTGCTTGATCCGAGCTCGTGACTTATCTTAGCGGTCCGGGGTCGATTCTTCGTGATGCGCTAGACTCACGCGCGAACATCCGCAGCGTAGCTAGGTCAGGCCCATACGAGTCCTCCCCCTTTCAATGCTCTCCTTCGTGCTCTAGGTCCTCAGGTCCTGGCCCTCGAGCGAGCAAAGTCGCCGCTGGTATGCCAGGTCGTGTGACGCAGTCAACGCCAGGGGGTGAGGGCTGGAGAACTAGTAAGAGCTCCTCAGTCACGATGCTCAGGAGCCCCCTTTTAACGTGCAAGCAGATTGCTCGGAAGAGGTGGGAGCTCGTGGTGCCGCCTAGTGTTATCCTGGCAAGGTTCCTGCGAGCCAACACAAGAGAGAACACAATCTGCCGTTATGGTTGCCTGCCTGTCGATGGTTCCTCCGTGAGGGGTGGAGGCACTAAGGGCCTGGTGAGGTGACGTGCGCAGGGCGTGCCGCGAGCCAGAGCTCGACCGCTCAGGTTTTTTGATGTGGCAGGGACGGACCCATGCACCAGCACCGTGTCGGCATGAGGAGGCCCCGCGGGAGGCGACGATTGAGCAGGTAGCAATCACAGGTAGATTAATCATGAGAGTAGCAGGCTTAAGTAGTGCATGGGGGATAGATGCCACTGGGTCAGGCCCGAGCAGCTTGGGAATGATGCAGCCCGAGGGGCGCTCCCAACAAGGTAAGCTAAAGGCATAAGGAAATGGATACATGCCACAGGGACGGACCCACGCGGCTTGGGAATGATGCAGCCTGTGGGGCGCTCCCAGCTAAATGAAATTGGAAAGATGTCACCTGGTTATGTTGACGAAGGAGAGTTGGGGCAGCTGAAGGTGCATGGCAAAGGGGTTGCTCCTCACGAGCCACCGGGGCCCTGAGCCTCAGGAGGCTCTGGGGGCTCGGGTGGTTCCTTGAGGACCGTCTCCATCTCCATCAAGATGGCGTGGTGCCTGGCCTCCTGGGCCGCTAGGAGGCGCCACAGGTTGCTCTGGTAGGTAGCCGATACGCTCGGCAGGCGAAAGGGCATGAGAACGTAGCTATGCGGTGGGCCCTCATAGCATCCCACACGCGAAGGCCAGAAAAGCTCCTGAGAAGTGACCCTGTTGAGCCCTGGAACATCGACGCAGACGCGCAGCCCGACATCCTCGCCTGAGTGGAAAGCTGTGCCTTGTGAGCAGCAGTCGCCGCGCATAGCCCTTGGGTCTTGCAGTTCCTGGGTGATCTTGGTGATGAACTCCTGAACGGTGGGCGGTCCTTGCCCTGTGTCCTCCTGAGGGAAACATGCCGTGAAGCATGCCTCCAAGTGGTGCCCGAGCGCCTCCCTCGTGATGTGGGCAAGGTCTGAGGCCTTCCAGAAGAAAGCCCCCGAGCCCTGCCCAAGAAGGGCGCCGGGCGCGCCTTCCTATGCGATGGAGGGAGGCGCCCCTAGAGCGGGCGCTGATCCTGACGAGGCTCCGGCTGCGACACCACCCTCCTGAGGTCTGGCACGGCGTAGCTGCTTCTTCTTCTTCTTTGGAACGGCCTCGGGAGGGCCCTCGCCCTTGCAGTCGGGGTCGTCGATTGCTGCAACTTGGAAGGCACGCTCGAGGGAGCACACCCCATCTCTTTCTTCACACGGGACCGTGATGATCCCGCTGCTTCTCGGCATCTTGAGGACATTGTAGCCACGATGGGTCACCGCCATGAACTTGGCCAGGGCTGGGTACCCAAGGATGGCGTTGTACAACAGGCGGATGTGCGCGACGTCGAAGTCGATGAGCTCGGTGCGGTAGTTGTTGCGCGTGCCAAAGGTGACAGGGAGGCGGACCTGCCCTATCGGTGTGGTGGAACCATCAGTCACTCCTGAGAAAGGCTTGGTAGGCTGAAGCTGGTCATATTGAACTTGGAGGCTCTCGAACGTGTCGACGGATAGGACATTGAGCCCTGCGCCGCCGTCGATGAGGGTCTAACTTGCACGTTGCTGATGACTGGGGAGCAAAGCATCGGGAGGACGCCAGCGGTAGCTGCGCACTTGAGCTGATCTTCCGAGCTGAACATGATGGGGCACTGGGACCACTTGAGCGGGCATGTGGCTTCGAGCTTTGGGAGGACTGCATTCACTTCACGGGCGAACTGCTTGAAGATACGCTGCGAGGCTAGGGCCTGGGCTCCGCCTAGGATGCAGGAGATAGCATGTGGTTCCTGAAAGCCCCCAGCCCCCTCGTCCTGATGGTGCTCGTCGTTCCTTCTTAGTGGTGGCGGCAGCGGTGGGAGCCCAACGTTGCCTTGAGGGCGATCCTCACAAGGCTGATCTCTCCAAGCGCCCTCACGAGGCTGATCCTGCAAGCGATCCTCACGAGGCCGGTCGCGCCACTCCTGACGCGGGCCACGGTCGTCCCAACGTCCGCCGCCACATCCTCCTCCTCGGCCGTAGCCCCGGTCGCCACTCTCGGGGCGTCGGCCATAGCATCCTTCGCGAATGTCTCGGAGCTCTTGACAGTCGCTGGTGTTGTGGGTGTTCAGGTTATGGAAGGCGCAGAATGGATGGCTGCTCTTGGACGACTCTGCTTGGTCTCTGTCACGCTTGCTGTCTGGTTCCGCTGTGAGCACGGCTTCTCCCTTTCACTTCACGTCCTTGGCCTTGGTTGTCTTCTCCTCTGGGTCTGCAGCAGGGAGCTTGAGGAGGGAGAGGCGCCCCTCCTCAGCTCTTGCACACTTGGTCGCGATGTTGAACAGCTCCAGGGTTCTGCACAACTGTTCATGGATAGCGAGCTCTTCCTTCATCTTGACGTCGCGGACGCCATCAAAGAACGCAGAGATGACGACCTCGTCAATCACCTTGGGGATCTTGATCCATGCGCTGTTGAAGTGATGTATGTACTTCTGCAGGGTCTCTCCTGGTTGCTGCTTGATGCAGCGCAGGTCACCCGCGACCGAGGGGCGGTCGCGAGTGCCCTGGAAGTTGGCGATGAAGCGGGTGCGCATTTCGTCCCATGAGGAGATCGAGCCCGGCGGTAGGTTCAGGAGCCAGGAGCGGGCGCCTTCCTTGAGAGCCATGGGAAACCAGTTCGCCATGACTTTATCGTCGCCGTTGGCCACTTTGATGCCCAGCTCATAGAGTTGCAGGAACTCCTTGGGGTCTGGGGTGTCGTTGTAGCGAGGAGGCAGATCCAGCTTGAACTTGCCCGGCCAGGCAACACTTCGCAGCTCAGGGGTGAAGGTGCGGCAGCCAGCCATGGTCACCAGGACCCGCCTTGGGGGTGGAGCTTGGTCTTGACAGGGTCCGGGCCCTGCCGCTACAGGTGGTGCACGGACTTTCCGCAGCAGCCGGTCCTGGCGCGGTGGCGCGAGGAGCGGCGGAGCGTTTTGTTGCGGTCGAGGGACTTCTTGACAGCTCCTTTCTTTGCGCGCGGGTGCGGGTCGCGTCGCGGAGCCGCGCGTCTTGGTGCCAGGGTGCCGTCCTGGGGCTGAGGTGGTGGAGGCGTTCCGTGAGCTACGTCGCCCGTAGCTAGCGGAGGGCGAGGCGGAGAGAGGGACGACGCAGGAGAGCCCCCGGCAGCGCGGACAAGCTCGGCGATGCGGTCGAGCCAGTCCTCATAGAGGTCGTCGACCGGGCGATAGCGCAGGAGCTCGTGCGCCATGAGGAGCGCGGCCCGTGCATCCATGGGAGGGCGATGTGCATGGGAAGAAGAACTGCCCGGGGTCAGCGATGGAGTGGCAGTGCGGCCGTCCCGCCGCACCGAGGGGTGCAGCGAGGATGCTTGCTGTTCGTTCCCCGCTGGGCCGGTGGCAGCGTTGGCAGCGGGCGACGGGGAGCGGCGAGGTGGCCCGCCGACGGGAGTCGTCTGAGCGACGTGGGCGGCGAGGGAAGCCTGGCGCTCAGCACGAGCGCGTGCGCATCTGCCATGGAGACGACGGGGCGTGGAGCGATGGCCGGAGGCTTCGGCGCACCCCTACCTGGCATGCCAAATGTCGGATCCAGGGTTCCGACAGACCCTTAAGGTTCGAACACTGGGGTGCGCATGAAGGTTTTCTCCCTATCAATCCACATCCTAGCTCTCTAAGATCTCGCAGACGAACACGGCGAACTCTCAACACAGACAGACACAAGATTTATACTGTTTCAAGCCACCGTTGTGGTGTAATACCCTACACCAGTGTGGTGGTGGTGGATTGCCTCTTGGGCTAATGATGATCAGTACAAGGGGAAGAACAGCCTCCTGAGGTTGAGGTGTTCTTGTGCTTGGCGAACTTGTGTGTGGCCTTGGTGGGGTGGATTCGGTCCAAGGTGAGCTCTCTGCCCTCTACGGTGGTGGCTAGTCCTATTTATAGAGGCCTTGGTTCTCTCCCCAAATAATGAGAGGGAAGGGAGCCAACAATGGCCAATTTGAAAGGGGACAACTAGTACAAGCTATCCTGACAAAAGGTGGTCTTCGCCTGCAAAAGGCTCTGGTGATGACGCCGTCTTGGGCTCCATGGTGACCTCCGCCTTGTCGTCCTTCTGGTCCTGGTCTTGTTGCACCAATATGGAAACCTTTGCTTGATGCCTTGGTACTCCGCGTCTGTGCTCGCCCACTTAGCACTAAATAGGAAACAAGGACGCTGCGCGTGCTGGTGCCCGCCTGGCACCCACCTTGTCTCGATCGTCATGGCTCACGTCACGAGGACCTCACGAGGTTTGCCTTGCCTTGATCTCTCTGCCCCTCGTGAGCCTACCTGGCGAGGCCGTTCTTGAGGAGGTCTGGCGCCGTCCGCCCCGCGAGGCTTGGCCCCTTGCGAGGGTCTTGAATGTCTTGTCGATGAAGATGGGCCGTACGAACCTGCCAGCCTAGCCACGCCATGTTCCACATGCAGGCAAGTCTGGGCACCCCCGTTCCCAGAATGCCGACACCTTTATATTCGACGAGAAGCCAGACGGTACCTTAATACTGAGCAGGCATTCAAAGAAGATTTCCTTATCTTCTTTGGTAAGAGCGTAGCTGGCATGACCCTGATGTATGTCGTCTTTTCCGTGGATATGTTGCTGGTCCTCCCGTGCCTCAGGTTTATCTTTTGTCTTCCCATACATGCCCAAGAAGCCAAGCGGGGTCACGCAAAGATTCTTCGTCATGTGCATCACGTCGATTGCAGAGCGGACCTCTAAGTCTTTCCAATAGGGCAGGTCCCAAAATATAGATTTCTTCTTCCACATGGTGCGCGTCCGTTAGCATCATTCGGAACAGGTTGTGCGCCAGGACCCTGTCCAAAGACTACCTTCAAATCCTTGACCATATCATGTACATCAGCACCAGTAGGGTGGCGAGGCTTCGTTCGGTGATCCGCCTCACCTTTGAAATGCTTGCCTTTCTTTCTTAAGGGATGCCTGCTCGGAAGAAATCGACAAAGTCCCAGGTACACACTCTTCCTACAATTACCCAAATATATATTGTCGGTATCATCCAAGCAGTGCGTGCATTCGCGGTATCCCTTGTTTGTCTGTCCTGAAAGGTTACTAAGACCAGGCCAATCATTGATGGTCACGAACAACAACACCTTTAGGTCAAATTCTTCCCCCATGTGCTCATCCCACGCACGTACACCTATTCCATTCCACAGCTGTAAGTGTTCTTCAACTAATGGCCTTAGGTGCACATCAATGTCGTTGCCGGGTTGCTTAGGGCCTTGGATGAGCACTGGCATCATAATGAACTTGAGCTTCATGCACAACCAAGGAGGAAGGTTATACAAACATAGTCACATGCCAGGTGCTATGGTTGCTGCTCTGCTCCCCAAAAGGATTAATGCCATCTGCGCTTAGACCAAACCATACGTTCCTTGCATCACCTGCAAACTCCTTCCTGTACTTTCTCTCGAGTTTTCTCCACTGCGACCCATCAGTGGGTACTCTCAACTTTCCGTCTTTCTTACGGTCTTCTCTGTGCCATCGCATCTCCTTGGCATGCTCTTTGTTTTGGAACAATCGTTTCAACCATGGTATTATAGGACCATACCACATCACCTTGGCAGGAATCTTCTTCCTGGGGCGCTCGCCCTCGACATCACCAGGGTCATCGCGGCTGATCTTATAGCGCAATGCACCGCATACCGGGCAAGCGTTCAAATCCTCGTACTCACCGTGGTAGAGGATGCAGTCATTATGGCATGCACGTATCTTCTGCACCTCTAACCCTAGAGGGCAGACAGCCTTCTTTGCTTTGCACGTACTCTCGGGCAATTCGTTGTCCTTTGGAAGCATATTCTTTATCATTACCAGCAACTTTCCAAATCCCTTGTCAGATACACCATTCTCTGCCTTCCATTGCAGCAATTCCAGTGTGGTGCCCAACTTTTTCTTGTCAGCTTCGCAATTCGGGTACAAAAATTTCTTGTGATCCTCTAACATGCGCTTCAACTTCTTCTTCTCCAAATCACTTGCGCAGTTTCTCTTTGCATTGGCAATGGCCCGACCTAGATCATCAGTGGGCTCATCTGATGCCTCTTCTTCAGCTTCTTCCCGCATTGTCAGCTCAGCTTCTTCCCCCATTGTTGTATCATCATATTCAGGGAACCCATGGCCAGGATAGCTGTCGTCGTCCTCTTCTTCTTCATTGTCTTCCATCATAACCCCTCTTTCTCTGTGCTTGGTCCAAACCTTATAGTGGGGCATGAAACCGGACTCAAACAGGTGGACGTGAATGGTTCTTGACTTAGAGTAATTGTGATCATTCTTACAGCCAGCACATGGACAAGGCATAAAACCATCCGCCCGCTTGTTTTCCTCAGCCGCAAGCAGAAAAGTTTGCACACCATTAATGAACACGGGAGAGCATCGGTCATCATACATCCATTGTTGGCTCATCTTCATTACACAACACCGAAAAGACCAATTTAATACAAGTTCATACATAAAGTTCAGACAACACTTAAATGCAACAAACAAGTAACTCTCTAGCTAAAGCATTTAAATGCAACAACAAATGCGATCAAGATCGCAACTAAGGTAACAATTGATCCAACAGCATAATGATACCAAGCCTCACTATGAATGGCATATTTTCTAATCTTTCTAATCTTCAAGCGCATTTTCTCCATCTTGATCTTGTGATCATTGACGACATTGGCAACATGCAACTCCAATTCCATCTTCTCCCCCTCAATTCTTTTCAATTTTTCTTTCAAATACTCGTTTTCTCTTTCAACTAAATTTAACCTCTCAACAATAGGGTCGGTTGGAATTTCCGGTTCACATACCTCCTACATAAAAATATCTATGTCAACTTGATGGGCATAATTTGTCATAAACACAAAATGCAACAAATAGTTTTAAAGAATATACCACATCCGAATCATAACAAGGACGAGGGCTGACGGGGACGGATATCAAAACCATGGCACTATGTATAACAAACAACGTACGGGTAAGATAATTATACGAGTAACTATATATCCAAATCACACAAACATCAATTTTTTATATAAAAAATTCATGAACAAGAGGCTCACAACAAGGTGGTGCCGGCGATGGGACGGTGCGGGGGATCGACGGTGGTTACGACAGAGACTTAGAAGGCACTAAGTAAACCACACCTACATATGCAAACTAAGTGTTATTTTGACCTCAAATTGCATATAAATTGAATACTACCACATATGATTCCTCCCAAATTACTAAAACCCACAAATTAATCACTATATAAACCATTGCAAGAGCTAATCAAGCAATGAGAGATGAAATGACAAAGTTGCTAACCTTGGTGATCATTTGAATGATGGGGGGCCTTCAAATCATGACAAAATTTGGGCAAAATTTGTGATGAGCTCGAGAGGAAGGGAAGAACAGACGAGAGGGGAAAGGGTGAAGAAGTGAGCTCAGGTGGACGAAGGGTTTATATAGGGCGACCTTTAGTACCGGTTCGTGGCACGAACCGGTACTAAAGGTGCTGGTGGGGCCTAAGACTGACAACATCCTACCACCACTCTCATTAGTACCGGTTTGTGGCACGAACCGGTGCTAAAAGTTTTGCAAGAACCGGTACTAATGACAGCGGGCCGGCTAGCCGTTGGAACCGGCACTAATGGACACATTAGTGCCGGCTCAAATTCAAACCGGCACTAATGAGCTGAACATTTGACCCTTTTTCTACTAGTGTTAGATCGTCGTATATGGCCTCTACCGCTACCTTAGGTAGGACCGGATCACCGGTGATATGCCATTTTGCAGCACCTATGATAGGTATACGGTCTTGAACCCGAGGCTACGGAGGCGGCTGGATCATAGAAGCAACTTTGTTGCCTTTCCTCGGTCTCTTCCTATGCTTCTTTGCTACTGGAAGTGACCCTATAATACATTCATCCTCTGGCAATTCAGGCACCAACTCATCATGCTCAAACCCTGAGTACTCATACTGTTGAGCCATCAATCCTCCATCGTCATAGGCGCCGATATTGAGATACTGTAGAGGGTCATCATCAACCTCATCGATGACATCATGCATTGCTTCTTCGACGGCGGTGACGTCATCAGCCACTAATGGAGCCTCTCCCTCACCCAGCACGACATGCGACGCTAATTGGGTAGGTGGGTTGTTGGTGTTTGATAACCCACAAGTATAGGGGATCGCAACAGTTTTCGAGCGTAGAGTATTCAACCCAAATCTATTGATTCAACACAAGGGGAGCCAAAGAATATTCTCAAGTATTAACAGTTGAATCATCAATTCAACCGCACTTGAAAGACTTAATATCTGCAGCAAAGTATTTAGTAGCAAAGTAATATGGAAGTAGTGGTAACGGTGGCAAAACTAACAGTACAGTTTTTGTAGTGATTGTAACAGTGGCAACGGAAAAGTAACTAAGCAAAGATCAATATGTGAAAAGCTTGTAGGCAACAGATCAGTGATGGATAATTATGTCGGATGTGATCCCTCATGCAACAGTTATAACATAGGGTGACATGGAACTAGCTCCAGTTCATCAATGTAATGTAGGCATGTATTCCGAATATAGTCATATGTGCTTATGGAAAAGAACTTGCATGGCATCTTTTGTCCTACCCTCCCGTGGCAGCGGGGTCCTATTGGAAACTAAGGGATATTAAGGCCTCCTTTTAATAGAGTACCGGACCAAAGCATTAACACTTAGTGAATACATGAACTACTCAAACTACGGTCATCACCGGTAAGTATCCCGATTATTGTCACTTCGGGGTTAACGGATCATAACACATAATAGGTGACTATAGACTAGCAAGATAGGATCAAGAACTCACATATATTCATGAAAACATAATAGGTTCAAATCTGAAATCATGGCACTCGGGCCCTAGTGACAAGCATTAAGCAAAGAAAGTCATAGCAACATCAATCTCAGAACATAATGGATACTAGGGATCAAACCCTAACAAAACTAACTGGATTACATGATAAATCTCATCCAACCCATCACCGTCCAGCAAGCCTATGATGGAATTACTCACGCATGGCGGTGAGCATCATGAAATTGGTGATGGAGGAAGGTTGATGATGACGATGGCGATGGATTCCCCTCTCCAGAGCCCCGAACGGACTCCAGATCAGCCCTCCCGAGAGTGATTAGGGCTTGGCGGTGGCTCCGTATCGTAAAACACGATGAATCCTTCTCTCTGAATTTTTTCTCCCCGAATGTGAATATATAGAGTCGGTGTTGAGGTCGGTGGAGCCTCAGGGGGCCCACGAGATAGGGGGCGCGCCCCAGGGGGGTGGGCGCGCCCGCCACCCTCGTGGACAGGGTGTGGCCCCCTGACATTGATTCTTTCGCTAGTATTTTTTATATAATCCAAAAATATTCTCCGTGAAGTTTCAGGTCATTCCGAGAACTTTTATTTCTGCACAAAAATAACACCATGGCAATTCTGTTGAAAACAACGTCACTCCGGGTTAGTTCCAATCAAATCATGCAAGTTAGAGTCCAAAACAAGGTCAAAAGTGTTTGGAAAAGTAGATACGATGGAGACGTATCAGTGTTCATACCTTGCTGAGGTTGGATCATGGGTGTGCTCCCGTCTGCCTCCAGACGAAGCAGACTCTTCGGCCACAACATGACCCAACGCTTGCAATCACCATGCCGCCGCGGGGTCTCGTCGTCCTCTTCCCCTAGTGCTACCGAAGGAGCCAAATTCTCGTGGCCCGGTTCAACACTGGCCACGAAAACCTTGAAGATGTCAGGGGGGATCGGCCGGCTGTAGAACAATTGTTCCTTCCTCTTCAATATCGTTGCCTTTTCCACGTCCACCTTCTGGCCGCTGATGGTGTATAGTATGGTGCACGGGGTTACGTCGGCCTGCAAAGACATGTCTGCGACGTGAGACATCCGAAAGGCAACGAAAACGTGAGATCATACATATATTGAAGAGGGCCGGTGTTACAGGTACCGTGAGGGCTTCGAGCTCAGCCAAGGACGAAGCCCCGCCGAGCACGCCAAAGACGGAGGACAGGTTGCTATCAGCAGGTGCGGGAGCAGGTGCGGTTGCATGAGCAGGTGCTCATGGAACGCTAAACGAGCTCCTCCCGAAGAAGTTGGAAAGGGGAAAGTTCGCTGCCTCTTTATTTGGATTTTGCTTGCTCCAATTGACGATAGCCGGAATCAACACACCATACGGAGCAGCCATTTCCTCTCTTACGGTAGCTACAGCTGCTTTGACTGTCTCAGCTGATTTCTTATCAACCGCAATCTCAAACTTCTTGCCGATGTTTTCTTCGTTTAACCTCCGTCTTTCCTTTCTCTCCTCAGTGGTCTCATGGTAGCACTTCTTCCACGTGGCGCTGTCTCCGACGTCGTGCACACGTCCATACGATGGCCGAGTGTCCACTGGGAGTCCTTTCAATATGTTCAAGGCTCGGTTGAATGGGGTGTCCCACTTGGGCCTCGCCAACGCCTCAGACGGCGAGTCACTTTCGGCCGCAATCTTGTGCTGCTCTTCCTGCAAAAGAAACATGGATCGTTTACAAATATGACTAAACATGTAGTTGAATTGATTAAAATCTAGGGGGTAAATTAAAAATTAACAGCTGTCTCATGAACTCTGTCGTCACCGCGTCCATCTCGAAAACCTTGTTGACTGGGTCCCAATGGTACCGGGCCCTGATGACGTCATGCTCCTGCGGGACGATGGACTCCGCCAAGGGGTCTGGGATCCCCAAACTTTCGCACTCCATGTCCTCCTTGGCCCAAATGGGCCTCTTCCTCATGTAACCATGGCTTCTGAGGTGGTGGCACCCCAGGTTCCTCTGCTTCAAGCCCCTTCATGTACTTCAACTTTTCTTCAGTAGCTTCGGCAATGCAAGCCGCCTTGAATATTTCAAACTGCTCTTCTGTAATTGTTGGATTATCCTGTAAAATCTCGGAGTAGGGTTCCTTTTTGACCATGCTCCGATGTTTCACCCTTATTTCCAGGCGGACAACACGCTGCTAAACTTGCAATGGCACGTTTGTTTATCTTCTTCCTTGTCGAGTCTTTTCATGGTCGAGTATATTTGATTTCATTCCGGCCCGGGAACAAGAATACCTGGTGCAACTTTCTTATGAGGGAGTGCTCCATATTTGGTATGTTTTTTAGTTTCTCATTGTTGATGGTGGCGGTTGTCCACAGGATGCAGCCTATTTGATTGCCATAGCATGCGCGCGCTTCCACAGGCTCTTCTGGCTCAAAATTGCCGGAGTCCACCTCCATGACCACCAGTCTAGTAGTGTTGAGATGGTTTGGGCGCCTTGTCCTCTTTGGTTTCGGATCTATACCGGCTTCGCCAGTCTCGGTGCGAGTGTCGATCTCAGCGCCAGTCTCAGCACCAGTGTCGGTCCCAGCGCCGGTCTCGGCGCCGGTCTTAGTCTCAGATGTGATAGGTGGGTGCTGCAACAACCATTGCTCCTCGAGAAGGTTCAAATAGGCATCTGCCGCCTCGTAGGCATTGAAATCACCAGAACCCTGTCCTTCATCATCGATAATCATGTTTCCTATGATTAAATCTAGTCAATTAATTATGGACCTAAGAAAATGAATAATGACATAATGTCGGATTTCGGGTTCCGGCAGACCCTTGAGGTTCGAACACTGGGGTGCGCGCGGAGATTTCACCTTCTACCTACCTGCACCCCTTCGCCTCGCTAAGATCTAGGCTATGGAAAGAACAACACAAGAGACACAGGGTTTATACTGGATCGGGCCACCGTTGTGGTGTAATACCCTACTCAAGTGTGTGGTGTGGTGGATTGCCTCTTGGGCTGATGATGATGAGCAATACAAGGAAGAACAGCCTCGCGAGGGTCTGTTCTTGGCTGGGGGGATGAACTGCTAGGAGGAGTTCAGTCACCCTTCTATCCCTCTATCTTCTTGATTCTCTCTCTGATCCGATCTCTTTCCGATCGATCGAACCCTCCAGTCTTCCACAATGTCGAATTTGGAACCCCCTACCCTGGGGGTGGCTAGTCCTATTTATGGGAAAAGGCCCTGGGCCTCTTCCCAAATATTGAGCGGGAAGGGCGCCAACAATTGGCCATTTTGAAGGGGAACATCTGGTACACTTATCCTGACTAAAGTTGGTCCTCGCCTACCAAAGACTCTGGTGGTGACGCTGGTTTGGGCTCCACAATGACTTCCTCCCTGCCGTTGGACTGGTCTTGGTCTTGTTGCACCAAAACGGGTGCCTTTGCTTGATGCTCTCGCCTGTGCTTGCTCCCTTTGCACCAAAGAGGAAAGGAGGACACTGTACGGGCTGGCGCCCGCCTGGCGCCCTTGGTCGTCATGGCTTGCGTCACGGGCACCTCGTGAGGTACCCCGCCTTGATCTCTCCGCCTCCTCGCGGGCCAGCTGATGAGGCCGTGCTCGAGGAAGCTCCGTGTCATCCGCCCCGTGAGGCTTGGCCCCTCGCGAGGGTCTTGAGTCTGTGTTGATGAAGATGGGCCGTGCTGGGCCCCCTTTTGAGCCACGCCCCAGGCCGCAGGTAGGAAAGTCTGGGGACCCCCATTCCCACAACGCCGACAGTAGCCCCCGGGCCCAAGGCGCGCCCGGGCTTGGCCGTGCATGGAGGCGAAAGGGAAAGAGCGAAGCGCCGCGGGCCCTAACAGCCTGCGGTCTTGGGCGCCGTGTGGCGGTTGATTGGACGTGGGCGTCTCCACTTCCCCATGGCGCCTCGGCAACTGCACGGATTGGACAAGTCCCTGCATGCAAAGCGGGTCATGATTACCTGCAATCGTGGGGGCCGACGGTTGGCCCTCGCCGGCTATAAGTATGGATCGGCGCGCGCCTTTCCAGTTCATCCCCCCTTGCTTCTCCTTCTTCTTCATGGCCCCGTCGAGGAGGTTCTCGGCCGCAAAGAAGGGGAAGGCTCGCCAGGTTGAGCCTGCCTCTCCCCCGCCCAAGCGCGGCCGAGGGCGCCCTCGCAAACATCCTGTGGCCGCCATGGAAGCTCCCCGCGGCCGTGGAGACGATTTCCAGCATGGTGACGGGTGGACTGCTGCGGTCGGGGGGCGTGCTTCGGTCGTGCGTCCCCCTAGGCCGCGCTATCGCGCTGCAGAGGTGCTGCCGGAGTTCGTTGTGTGGTTGGCGGAGCCGACTAGCACCAGGCTTCCACTTCCTTGCTTCCTCCTCAGCGAGCTCCCGGCCGGCGCCCCAGGCGGCCTCTGGCTCCAGGCTGACGGCTGCTGCAGCCAGGCCTCATGGGCTTCACTGGAGGTCTCCGCAGCCGGGAGCCTGGCCTTGGCCCGCGGTTGGCAGACGTTTGCCCGTGCGCGTGGCCTCAGCCGTCGGTGCACCCTACACTTCAAGTTTGACGGCGATGCCACCCTCTACATGAGGGTTTTTGGGGAAGATGGTCGCCGCGCAGGGTGCTGCCCCTAGGACGACGACCGCGGACGGGAACCCAGCTCCGGCGATGATGGAGAGGACAGCGCTCGCGTGACTGGTGGCGCTCAGGGTTCCCCAAGCTTCTCCGGTTCTTCTTCAGGCCGCGACTCTTCTAGCGGTGGCCGCGGTCAGCCTCCACGCCGCCGTACCTGCTTGGGAGGTGGTAGCGTGTCTGCCCGCCGCCACGCCTCGGTGAAGCGCGAGAGGGAGTCTGCCTGAGCCCCGGAGACAGCCCGAGTCTTCCCTGCAGGCCGGTGTGAGGCGAGCTGCGCCTGATTTGTTCTTTCTTTTCCTTTTTCCTGCGTAAAAAGATAGTAGCGTGAAGCCCCGCGGGGGCGTGTTTGGGTTATTGTTGTTAATCGTCGCTTTGCTTCCGTTATCGTGCCTTCCGGCTACGTGCCCACGCGTGGATAGTTTCCGGCCCCAGCCGTGGGGGGGCGACCGACCCAGGCCCTGTGTTCGTGTCGCGGTGCCCGTGGGGCACAGACTGGAGGGGTGCTCCTGTAATGGACCCAGGTCGCGAAACCTTTGAACGACTAGGATAGGAACACTCATGAGGGCGCTTGGCTGCCCCCCTCGCGATGCCTTGCATAAGAGAAATCGAGGCAGGAGAGTGAAAAGTCGAAGAACCACAAGCCAAAGACGGCAACAACTTCAATAAAACTTCGAATGAGAATGAATAAGCCAACTGCGGAAAGCAAATGAAAAAGCCGCGTCCGGCACCTAATCTAGTCTTCGACGTCTTCTCACCAGCGCGGAGCTAAGTGCTACCACTGGGCGTGGGAGGGAGCCCCAGGGCCTGAGGCCGGCGCTCCTGAGACTCCGGGGCGTGTACAGCCCGAACTCATTATTACGTGAGAGTGTCACGAGCGGCGAGCTTCACAGGCGTTGGCCTTCTTCACAGGCTCCGGGCCTTTTCCAAAACGCGACAGCTTCACAGGCATTCGCCTTCTTCACAGGCTCTGGGCCTTTTCCAAAACGCGACAGCTTCACAGGCATTCGCCTTCTTCACAGGCTCTGGGCCTTTTCCAAAACGCGACAGCTTCACAGGCATTCGCCTTCTTCACAGGCTCTGGGCCTTTTCCAAAACGCGACAGCTTCACAGGCATTCGCCTTCTTCACAGGCTCTGGGCCTTTTCCAAAACGCGACAGCTTCACAGGCATTCGCCTTCTTCACAGGCTCTGGGCCTTTTTAGGAGTAGAACCTCCGGAGGTGCTGGATGTTCCATGTGTTCTGGACCGGCACCCCCTCCTGAGTCTTCAAGCGCGCGGAGCCGGGCCTGGAAACATGAACAACCTTGAACGGGCCCTCCCACATGGGAGAGAGCTTGTGCAGTCCCTCCCTGGAGAGAACCCTCCTGAGCACGAGGTCTCCTACCTCGAGAGTTCTGGGGCGGATGTTGCGGCAGTGATATCGTCGCAGTGCTTGTTGGTACCTCGCCGCTCGCAGCGCGGCTTCTCGGCGATGTTCCTCCCCCAGCACAAGGTCCATCCCCCACATGGCTTCCTACTGCGCCTCGTCGAACGCCAGGACCCGCGCGGAGCGACGTCTGACCTCGTGACGGAGGACCGCTTCGGCTCCGTAGACCAGGAAGAACGGGGTCTCTCCAGTCGGCTTGGTCGCGGTTGTGCGGATGGACCACAACACGGACTGAAGCTCGTCGTACCAACCTCTGCCGCAGGCCTCCAGCTTCTTCTTGAACGTCCTGGTCTTGAGGCCCCTCAGGACCTCTGCGTTGGCTCGCTCGGCCTGGCCGTTGCTTCGGGGGTGCGCCACCGAAGCGTAGCATATCTGCGTTCCAAGGTTAGCACAGTATGTTTTGAAGAGGTTACTAGTGAACTGCGAACCGTTGTCCGTGATGATGCGGTTCGGCACCCCGAACCGGCTCACGATGCCCCTGATGAACTTGACCGCGGAACCCGCGGGGATGGTGCGGACGGCCTCTACTTCAGCCCACTTGGTGAACTTGCCCACGGCGACGTAGAGGTAGCGGTAGCCCCCTAGCGCCCGAGGAAATGGGCCCAGGATGTCCAGCCCCCAGACTGCCAATGGCCACGAAAGGGGTATAGTCTGCAGGCCTCCTGCCGACTGATGGATCTGCTTGGTGTGGAACTGGCAGGCCTCACAAGCTTTCACTAGTTCGACGGCGTCATTGAGTGCGGTGGGCCAATAAAACCCACTGCGGAACGCCTTGCCGACGAGGGCCCGTGATGATGAATGATGTCCACAGTCTCCGCCGTGTATATCTTCCAGCGGTTCCTTTCCTTGCTCCCTGGAGAAGCAGCGCAGGGATACATCGTTTGGTCGCTTCCGGTAGAGCTCTCCATCCTTGATGCAGTATGTCGTGGCCTGCCGTGCCACACGCTCCGCTTCCTCCTCCTTCTCCGGCAGGGTCCCTTGTGTTAAGTAACTCCGGAGCTCCGTGATCCAGCACCCCTCCTGAGGTTCCATCGTCAGGAGCAGGCGTGCTCCTGAGGCCGGGACACAGGCCAGAGCTCCTGAGGTAGGTGGCTGGGGGAGCTCCTCCCGAGGCTGAGCCGTGTTTGATAATGGCGGCAGGGCTGAGGGCTTGAAGAGCTACTCCTCGAAAATGCCAGGCTCCTGAGGTAACCGCCTGGACGCCCATTTGGCGATGTCGTCGGCCTCTTGATTGGTGCCACAAGGCACGTGCTGCAACTCCAACCCCCAGAACTGCTTCTCCATCCTACGGACCTCTGCAAGGTAGGCTTCCATGTGCTCATCTTTCGGCTCGTACACCTTTTTGGAGAAATTGACAAGGAGCTGCGAATCGCCCTTGATGGTGAGGCATTTCACCCCCAGGGCAGCTGCGGCCTTCAAGCCCGCTATTAAACCTTCATACTCCGCTATGTTGTTGGAGACCTTTTCACCTTGCTGGAAACAGAGCTGCACAGCGTAGTAGAGCTTGTCCAGAGTGGGCGATATAAGCACCGCCCCAGCCCCAGCGCCATGCCTGGAGAACGCCCCATCGAAGTACATGACCCAGCCTTCCGGCGCCTCGCTTCCCGGGGAGAGGGACCGATCCTCATCGGCCTTGAGGCCTGGTGCCTCCGTCCATTCTGCCACAAAATCCGCCAATGCTGCTCCATTGATGACTCTGGTCGTGCTGAATTCGAGCCGAAATGCTTGCAGTTCTATGTTCCACTCAGCGACCCTTCCAGCTGAGTTAGGGCTCCTGAGCACTCTCTCCAGGGGGTATGACGAGACGACCTTGATGGGGTAACCCTGAAAATAGTTCCACAGCTTGCGCGAGGCCACCATGAGCGCGAGGAGGAGTTTCTGAGGCATGGGGTACCATGCCCTCGCGTCCCGCAACACCGTGCTGATGAAGTACACTCGGTGCTCAACGAGGTTGGGTGCGTCAGTGCTGGTGGCTCCCTTCGGAGACCATGACGCCTCCTGAGGCGATGAAGCCTCCTGAGGCTGGCCATCTGGGAGAGGGGCCTCTTCCGCCTCCGGTGCACTCCTCTGCGGCGGCTGATCCTCCTCAGCCGCGGTGGCGGTTCCTGTGGGCCTTCCTTGTTCCTGTTTTGCCTTGTCCCGGGCTGCTGCTGTGTTTTTGATTCGACGCTCCTCTCTAACCGCCAACAGGGCTGCGCTGGCGGAGTAGGGAGTGGCGGCGAGGTAAAGCACCAGGGGCTCTTGAGGGCGCGGAGCCCCCATGACCAGTGGGCTGGTCAGGTATCTCTTGAGATCCTGGAACACCTTGTCGGCCTCTTCAGTCCACTCAAAGGGCCCCTTTTTCTTCATTAGCTGGAAGAAAGGCAGCGCTCGCTCCCCCAACTTGGAGATGAAGCTCCCTAGCACGGTCACGCGCCCAGTGAGCTTCTGCATTTCTCTGAGGGTCTTTGGCGGGCTCATGTCCTCCACCGCCTTGACCTTTTCCATGTTAGCCTCGATGCCTCGGTGGGACACGAGGAAACCCAAGAGCTTGCCCGAGGGGGCTCGGAACACACACTTCTCTGGGTTGAGCCGCAGGTTCACTGCGTTGAGGGTCGCGAAGGTTTCCTCCAGGTCTTGTATCAGGGTCCTGGCCTCCCGAGACTTTACCACAATGTCATCGACATAAGCTTCAACATTCTTCCCGAGCTGCTGGCCCAAGGTGATGTGCATCAGCCGCTGAAAGGTTGCCCCTGCGTTACGCAGCCCGAATGGCATGCATGTGTAGTAGTACACACCACACGGGGTTAGGAAGGTTGTCTTTTCAACGTCTTCTACCGCCATCTTGATCTGGTGATACCCAGAGAAGGCATCCAAGAAGCATAGCAGGTCGCATTCCGCGGTGGACTCGACGATCTGGTCAATGCGGGGGAGCGGGAACGGGTCTTGCGGGCATGCCTTGTTGAGGTTGGTTAAGTCTACACACATGCGCTCCTTCCCTCCCTTCTTTGGCACAACGACAGGGTTGGCCAACCAATCCGGGTATCGGACCTCACGAATGACCCCAGCGGCTTCTAGTTTGCGGGTCTCTTGGACGATGAAGGCCTGCTTTTCTATGGACTTCCGCCTTGCCTTCTGCTTCACAGGGCGTACGTTGGGGCACACGTTGAGGTGATGCTCGATTACACTCCTAGGGATCCCCGCCAACTGGTCAGGCTCCCAAGCGAATACCTTCTTGTTTGTGCGCAGGAACCCGACCAGGGCCTCCTCCTGCTCGGGTTCGAGGTTGGCGCCTATGGTGAAAGTGGCATTGGTGGACCCGTCCTCATCGACAGGTATCTGCTTGGTTTCTGCCTTGTCTTGGGTGAACAACTGTTTCTTCTTGGCGGGTGCAGCCCCCTTGGGCTCGGGGGTCTCTGAGTCGGCGGGCTGCGCCGATGCCGCCGTCTTGAAGGCGAGCTTGAGCACCCGCAGCGCGTCTCCGGTGTCCCCGTGCACGGTGAGGACACCGCTGCTCCCGGGCATCTTCATGAGGTTGTACGCCGGGTGCGTCGCGGCCATGAACTGGGCCAGCGATGGGTAGCCGAGGATGGCGTTGTAGGGGAGGCCGATGGGGGCGATGTCAAAGTCGACCAGCTCCGTGCGGAAGTTGTTGTAGGTGCCGAAGGTTACTGGGAGCCGGATCTGTCCCAAGGAGATGGATGATCCGCCCACAACGCCTGAGAAGGCCGGCTGGGTTGCAGTCATTCCAGGGGTATGTAGAGGAGGTTGAAGGCCTCGACCGAGAGCACGCTAAGGCCCGCACCGCCATCGATGAGAGTTCTGGTGACGGCCACCTGGCAGATGGTGGGGGTGCACAGCATGGGGAGCGCACCCAAGCAGGACGAGTTGGAGGGGTGGTCCTCCGAGCTGAAGGTCAGGCCGGCCTTGGGCGCCGCCCGGTCCGGGAGAGCCCCCTGCCGCGTGGAAGCGGCGCTGACCCGAAGGATGAACGGCTTGACGTGGTGACTTGTAGGCGGCGCCTGCGAGCCGCTCAGGAGGGCCGCGACGACCGGGGGTGTTGGTGTAGCGTGGTGGGCGGGGAAGAGGCTGCGGGGCTCTTCCCAAGAGGCCACGGAGGCTGCCGGCAGGTGGAGCAGCCATGCGCACGGAGCGCCGGTGAGGGCCATGGGGAGCCAGTTGGCCATGACCCTATTGTCATCTCTAGCTTCGAGGATGGCCTCCTCGTACGCCAGCAAGAAAGCCAGCGGATCAGTCGCGTCGTCGTAGCGCGGCGGCGTCGTTGGCTTGAACTTGTCCGGCCACCGTGCCCGTTGCAGGGCTGGGGCTCGGAGCCCCCTGGCCCCCGTGCTGGCGCCAGCGGCCGGAGCGGGCGATGCCCTACTCATCGCGAGGCAGGTCGTGGCGGTGGTGGGAGGGAAAACTCCGGTGCACCCCCTACCTGGCGCGCCAAATGTCGGATTTCGGGTTCCGGCAGACCCTTGAGGTTTGAACACTGGGGTGCGCGCGGAGATTTCGCCTTCTAACTACCTGCACCCCTTCGCCTCGCTAAGATCTAGGCTATGGAAAGAACAACACAAGAGACACAGGGTTTATACTGGTTCGGGCCACCGTTGTGCTGTAATACCCTACTCCAGTGTGTGGTGTGGTGGATTGCCTCTTGGGCTGATGATGATGAGCAATACAAGGAAGAACAGCCTCGCGAGGGTCTGTTCTTGGCTGGGGGGATGAACTGCTAGGAGGAGTTCAGTCACCCTTCTCTCTCTCTCTCTCTCTCTCTCTTCTCGATTCTCTCTCTGATCCGATCTCTTTCCGATCGATCGAACCCTCCGGTCTTCCACAATGTCAGATTTGGAACCCCTACCCTGGGGGTGGCTAGTCCTATTTATAGGCAAAGGCCCTGGGCCTCTTCCCAAATATTGAGCGGGAAAGTCGCCAACAATTGGCCATTTTGAAGGGGAACATCTGGTACACTTATCCTGACTAAAGTTGGTCCTCGCCTGCCAAAGATTCTCGTGGTGACGCTGGCTTGGGCTCCACAATGACTTCCTCCCTGCCATTGGACTGGTCTTGGTCTCGTTGCACCGAAACGGGTGCCTTTGCTTGATGCTCTCGCCTGCGCTTGCTCCCCTTGCACCAAAGAGGAAAGGAGGACACTACGCAGGCTGGCGCCCGCCTGGCGCCCTTGGTTGTCATGGCTTGCGTCACGGGCACCTCGTGAGGTACCCTGCCTTGATCTCTCCGCCTCCTCGCGGGCCAGCCTGATGAGGCCGTGCCCGAGGAAGCTCCGTGTTGTCCGCCCCGCGAGGCTTGGCCCCTCGCGAGGGTCTTGAGTCTGTGTTGATGAAGATGGGCCGTGCTGGGCCCCCTTTTGAGCCACGCCGCAGGCAGGCAAGTCTGGGGACCCCCGTTCCCAGAACACCGACACATAAAAAGGCCTATGTTTTGCAGGGATGTTGATTCATTCTTGGTGTGGCAAATCCCGGGCACTCAATATGTCCTAGTTTGTAGCACAAGTCATGCCAAAATTCACGAAAAACTTCGACATGACCTCCGCTACAAAGTGGACAAATCGAGCAACTGAAATTTGCCGGAACAGAAATGAATCAACATTCCAGCAAAACATAGGCCACTCGGCTTTATTCTCTGCAAATAACAAAAGGCCACTTGGGCCCAATCGAACCACTTCATTGAAAATATATAACATGACCACTTCAATGAAAAGATATAATCGACAATAATGGAATATGCAAATGAACATCAGTGACATATATCATATAACATCAATCTTGTTTTTCGTTTATATAGCAACAATTACTTTAACCAAGTTTTTGAAAAGAAAAACAATTTTGTTTTTTGTTTATAGCTAAATGGCATAGCTATTGTTTTTTATTTATAGCTAAATGCTTTTGTTTTTTGTTTAAAGCTAAAAGTCTAGGAAGGGATCATCTTTAAAATAAACTTGCCTAAATTCTTCTCCTTGAAAAATAGTGGTCTTTTCAAAAACCAGAAACCTTTGCAAAGTGACCTGACTAAACACTTCTCTGCCTAGGACAGAACCCAAATTCTATTCTAGCTATTCCTCTCTCACACACACAGAGATTATTTTCTTTTCATCCAAATTGTTTTAGAGCAACTATTCCAGCAATACTTGACCTTATTAGAAATTGCAAAGGTACTCCATTTTCTCTAACCCTTCTGACCTCACCAAAATATCCACAGCAGGACCTTAGTACCTACACCCAATTTCTTCAAAAATATTCAGGTCCATAGTCCAAATAATTCAAATTTCAATTGAATGAAATTTGGACTAGATTCAGGTCCAAGTCCAATTTTTTTATAGCCTCCATTAATTTAAAGCTATATGCTACTATTATATATATACCCTCTGTTATTTAAAGCTAAATGGAATTACTGTTTAGGCATTTTCATAAAAAAATTCCCTAGCTAAGTTCCTCAATTTTTTTTCTATTTTCCCTAAATGCTAAAAAAAATTCATACTGTCCTAAACAAATCTAGGGTTCATATGAACACCTAGGGTTCATATGAACATCATCATAGAAACAACATATGAAATTTTCCCTAGCTAGCAGATATATATATATAGAGAGAGAGAGAGAGCAGGGGAGAGGAGAGGGAGAGGCTTACTGTCGGTGGCAAGGGCGGGCTCGTGCTCGGGCGGCGATAATCCAGGGAGGGCTCAAGCGGCGGCAAGTTCAAGGGCGGGCTCGGGCGACGGCCCGCATCAATGGCGCGCTCGGGCGCAGGGCGATCGACGGCGGCAACAGATTAAGTGGGGGAGAGGGGGGAGAAGGGGGAAAGGACTTAGCAAAATTTTAAGCCTACGCGTGGTTATGTCAAACTAGCAGTCCCGCTGGTAGAAAAAAGAACTATAGTTAAGTTAGCTATAGCGCTTTTCACCAAAATGCGCTACTGCTATAGGAAGTAGCTATTTATTTCCCTTTCTCTTTTCCTTTTATCTAAGGAACTTTGCTATAGCGAGGGCTTACAGAAAGCGCTACTGCTAAAGTATCTATAGCGCTTTGCGAGAACAAGCGCTACTGCTATGCCTTTCTCCTTTATATTTATTTTTCTTTTGTTTTTATTTACATTTTTTTCATTTCTCCTTTTTCTATTTCTTTCATTTTCATTTAATTTTTCTCTTTTTTTCTTAGCAGTAGCGCTCTACACTAGAAACACGCTGCTACAAGGCACTAAGCGGTAGCGTGCTTTCTGCAGGATCACTACTACTATTCCTAGCCTACGACATGTATGCGGTCCAATGAGTGTTGAAGCACACGGCAGGTATCATTATTTTCTGACCTTCACGGATGATTTGAGTAGGTATGGGTATATCTACTTGATGAAATACAAGTCTGAAACATTTGAAAAGTTCAAAGAATTTCAGAGTGAAGTGTAGAATTATCGTAACAAGAAAATAAAGTTTCTATGATCTAATCGCTTAGGCGAATATTCAAGATACGAGTTTGGCCCTCATTTAAAACAATGTGGAATTGTTTCACAACTCATGCCACCTCGAACACCACAACGTAATGGTGTGTCCGAACGCCGTAACCGTACTTTATTGAATATGGTCCGTTCTATGATGTCTCTTACCGATTTACCACTATCGTTTTGGGGTTATGCATTAGAGACAGTCGCATCACGTTAGATAGGGCACCATCTAAATTCGTTGAGACAACACCGTATGAACTATGGTTTGGCAAGAAACCTAAGTTGTCATTTCTTAAAGTTTGGGGTTGCGACACTTATGTCAAAAGGCTTCCGCCTGATAAGCTCGAACTCAAATCGAAGAAGTGCGTCTTCATAGGATACCCTAAGGAAACAATTGGGTACACCTTCTACCACAAATCCGAAGGCAAGATCTTCGTTGCCAAGAATGGAACATTTCTAGAGAAGGAGTTTCTCTCGAAAGAAGTGAGTGGGAGGGAAGTAGAACTTGATGAGGTAATTGTAGCTTCTCTCAATTTGGAAAGTAGCACATCAGAGAAATCCATTCCCGTGATGCCTACACCAACTAGAGAGGAAGCTAATGATGATCATGAAACTTTAGATCTAGTTACTACTAGACCTCGTAGGTTGAATAGAGCACATTCCGCACCAGAGTGGTATGGTAATCCTGTCCTGGAAGTCATGTTACTAGACCATGGTGAACCTACGAACTATGAAGAATCTATGATGAGCCCAAATTTCGATAGATGGCTTGAGGCCATGAAATCTGAGATATGATCCATGTATGAGAACAAAGTGTAGACTTTGGTGGACTTGCCCGATGATCGGCAAGCCATTGAGGATAAATGGATCTCCAAGCAAAAGACAAATGCTGATGGTAATGTCACCATCTACAAAGCTCAACTTGTCGCAAAAGGTTTTCGACAAGTTCAGGGGGTTGGCTGTGATGAGACCTCACCCGTAGCGATGCTTAAGTTAGTCCAAATCATTTTAGAAATTGCCACATTTTATAATTTGGCAAATGGACGTAAAAAATGCATTCCTTAATGAAATTCTTAAAGAAGTGTTATATATGATGCAACCAGAAGGTTTTGTCGATCCTAAAGGTGCTAACAAAGTGTGCAAGCTCCAGCAATCCATCTATGGACTGGTTCAAGCATCTCGGAGCTGGAATATACGCTTTGATGAGGTGATCAAATCATATGGTTTTATACAGACTTATGATGAAGCCTGCATTTACAAGAAAATCAGTGGGTGCTCTATAGCATTTCTGATATTATATGTGGATGACATAGTATTGATTGGAAATGATATCGAATTTTTGGATAACATAAAAGGATACTTGAATAAGAACTTTTCAATGAAAGACCTCAGTGAGGCTTACATATTAGGCATCAAGATCTATAGAGATAGATCAAATACGCTTGATAATATTTTCAATGAGTACATACCTTGACAAGATTTTGAAGGAGTTCAAAATGGATCAACTAAAGAAGGAGTTTTGGCCTGTACTGTAAGGTGTGAAGTTGAGTAAGACTCATAGCCCGACCACGGTAGAAGATAAAGAGAGAATGAAAAGTCATTCCCTATGCCTCAGACATAGGTTCTATAAAGTATGCCATGTTATTTACCAGACATATTGTGTGCCTTGCCATGAGTTTAGCAAGGGGGGGGGGTACAATAGTGATCCAGGAGTAGATCACTAGACAACTGTCAAAATTATCCTTAGGTACCTAAGAGGACTATGGAAATGTTTCTCGGTTATGGAGGTGGTAAAGAGTTTGTCATAAAGGGTTACGTCGATGCAAGCTTTGACACCGATTTAGATGACTCTGAGTCTCAATATGGATATGTATTGAAAGTGGGAGGAATTAGCTAGAGTATCTCTATGCAGAGCATTATAGACATAGAAATTTGCAAAGTACATATGGATCTGAATGTATCAGACCCTTTGACTAAACTTATTGCACAAGAAAAACATGATCACACCTTAGTACTCTTTGGGTGTTAATCACATTGTGATGTGAACTAGATTATTGACTCTAGTAAACTCTTTGAGTGTTAGTCACATAGCGATGTGAACTATGGGTGTTAATCACATGGCGATGTGAACTAGATTGTTGACTCTAGTGCAAGTGGGAGACTGAAGGAAATATGCCCTAGAGGCAATAATAAAGTTTTTATTTTATATTTCCTTATTCATGATAAAGGTTTATTATTCATGCTAGAATTGTATTGATCGGAAACCTAAGTACATGTGTGAATACATAAACAAACACTGTGTCCCTAGTGAGCCTCTATTTGACTATCTCATTGATCAAAGATGGTTAAGGTTTCCTAATCATGGACATGAGTTGTCATTTGATAACGGGATCACATCATTAGCAGAATGATGTGATGGACAAGACCCATCCGTTAGCTTAGCATAATGATCTTTCAATTTTATTGCTATTGCTTTCTTCATGTCAAATACCTATTCCTTCGACTATGAGATTATGCAACTCCCGGATACTGGAGGAATGCCTTATGTGCTATCAAACGTCACAATGTAACTATGTGATTATAAAGATGCTCTACAGGTATCTCCGAAGGTGTTTGTTGATTGGCATAGATGGAGTATCGGAGAGGTATCTCTAGGCCCTCTCGGTAATACACATCATAAGCTTGCAAGAAAACGACTAAGGATTTAGTCACGAGGTGATGCAATATGGAATGAGTAAAGAGACTTGAAGAAAAATAGGAACGGGGGGAGGAGTTGTGTTCGTCTGGAGCACGAATGGATACGTTTTTATGCAACCAATTGAGCAAAGGAAGTAATAAATGTTGTGGTTGGCGTTAGGTGGTGGATTGGTTCTGTTTTAGTGTACGCGAATGCATTTAAGAAGCAACATGACTACTTACTTGAAAATAGCAAACTGCATTGTCATATCATGACGAACTGCGGAACGTGTGGTTGGGCCTGTGTTTTTGTATGGTATGTGGGATTTTTTAAAATTTTCAGTGGTCTCTCTTTTTTGTGTTGGGCCTGTGTTCGGGTAGTAAAGATGCATTGGGCCCAAGTCGGCCTGTGAGCACGGCTGGTTCCCCGTGCAATGTGTGCGGCCTAATGTTTAGTCCCACCTCGCCCGCGAAAGGCGCTCCCGGCCTGTTTATAAGCGCTGGCGAGGCAGCCGTGTCGGACTCCTTTGGTTACTTATTTGGGCACTTATACATGGCGCTCATTGCTCTATGCTCTCTGACCTATGGGCCCATGTGTGCCCGGCTCCATGCATCGTGGCTTAGAACGACTCGCCTGCTGTGGGTGTAGGTCTACTACGAGACTGGCTGGGGCCGGTTGCACCAGGGTGGTCAAATTTTTTAATATTTTCTATCATGTATTTTTTCTTCAATGTCGGGGCGTGCACTGTTTTAATAAGTCATCCATGCACTGCATTGATCAGGGTTCTGTACTGCATGTGCACGCATTCCATACTACACGTACAGTTCTCATTTTTGTTTTCGTGTTTTTGCTCTTATGTAATCTTTTTTTCCAATGTAGGGGAGTGCACTTCTTAGTAAATCATATGTGTACTGCATTGATTATGTTTCTGTACTACACGTTCATATATTTCCGCACTACATATACAGGTCGCATTTTTCTTTTTGTGTTTTTGCTCTTATGTCTTTTTTCAAATTTAGGGGCGTGCACTGCTTTGTTGGGTATGTGTAAACTTCATTCGACAGAGTCTGTACTGCATTCGTACACAATTTGCACTGCATGCGTCCTATTTGCACACAGCATCTTATTTCGTTTTGTGCACTACTCGAATCTAATGATACATAAGCAAACAACAGAACACAAATTATCACAAGCATTCTGTACGACAAGTTCATCATCAGCAAACTAAGTTGAACAGAAAGCAATCTAACATAATCAAAGTTCATCATTACAAGTGATTCTGCACGGCAAGCAAACTAAGTTCAGCAAAAGCAAATGATCACAAGCAAACTAACGATACATAAGCAAACAACATAAAGCAAATTTCATGATAATTCTAAAACAACGCTGGCATTGTTGGCTCTTGGAAAGCACCATCTTCTTCACTGTTAGCGTCTCCCCATCCTCAGCTACTCCTGGCGCGCTTCTTGGGGGGCTCCTCCTTCTCCAGCTTTGCACGACGAAGCCCGTCCTGGGTGAGGGTGATGCGGTTCCATATCTCGTACGCTGTGTAGGTGTCCTTTGCCGCGTACTCGATGTGCCTCATCGATAGAGGCAGGGTGGCCCAGCGCTTGTGTTCGTCGTCGGTGATCTTCTTCTTCATATTGTTGTAGTAGTCATCGATGAGCATGCCGGAGACGTCTCCAAGGGAGTCCAACTCCTTGGTTGCCTCGGGCACCCTCCACTCCTTCTGGATGTCGACGAAGTTGGCGACCTCCAGATTGACACGCTCTAGCCTGGTTTTGTTGCCGTCGACGGAGAAGTCTGCAAAGGTGTACCTGGGTCGGCGAGGAAGTTGTCGAAGATGGTGCACCTTTCAGCGGTGCTCGGTTGGAAGAGCAGCACCGGGTGATTCTTGCTAATGGAGAGTTGGCAGAGGGCGGGTTTCTGCGTTGCTTCAGGCTCGTTGTTGTATTCGAGATCAATGCCGACGATCTTGTGACGCTGGAGGCTGAGGTGGCGCTCGTACTGCACGAGGGAGATCGCCATATGCTTCTTGTCGTTGGTGTGGATGACGTGCAACTTGGTGTTGCCATGGGCCTCCATGCCCTTGTACTCGTCGGTGAACGCCATCGCCGGTAGTAGGCTTGGTGTTTCTGCATGGATATCGATGTGATGGAGCGATTTGGTGGCAGTGCAATGGATACTTGTGTTCTTGTGGATGAGAAGGCCTTTGGTAGTGGTCTGGATTTAAGGGGAGGGCGCGGGGTGGGATGGCCGCATCGGATGAACTACACGATCTCGCTGACGATGCGGTTGTGCAGATCGTGGGTCGGTGTTGCGTCTATGATCGTGGGCTTGTGGCGATGGAACCGCTTCGATTGGGTGGTTGTATGCGAACGTGGTTTTTTTAACGTGGTTTTATTTTATTTTCGATCAGTAATTTTTTTAACCACCACTTTCTGTGCGAACGGGCATTTTGTCACGTTTATATGTATCCTGCGTGGTAATGAAACTCCATTGGTTATAGTTCTATAATGCATCGTCTAGAATACAGAACTGCATTTTGTCTACAGGTGCGTACTTCACCATTTTTTGTGTGCCCTTGCTGCATCCCCTGAAAAAAGTATAATGTATTCCGCAATTTTATGAGTTTTTCTTTGTGGTCTATACCATGTATTTATTCATGTTGGTAATCCGGAACTGGATGTAACACCCCGGATGTAACTTACCATATTTGTAACTCCGACTCTTGCCATTTACGGCTTTAAGTTATGAGATTCCCTTCGTGGTTGGGTTTTGTCTTTGTTTTGCATTTTGTTCATGTCATGCATTTCATATCATGTCATCATGTGCATCTCATTTGCATACGTTTCCGTCTCATGCATCCGAGCATTTTCCTCGTTGTCTGTTTTGCAATCCGACACTCCTACGTGCACCGGCGCACCCCTCTTGCCTCTTTTCGTGAGCAGGTCTTAAAAATTCTCGGAATGCACCGAGATTTGCCAAGTGGCCTTGGTACACCACCGGTAGACCGCCTGTCAAATTTCGTGTCATTTGGATTCCGTTTGATACTCCAATGGTTAACCGGGGAACCGTAAAGGCCTCGTGTGTGTTGCAGCCCAACACCCCTCCAAAATGGCCCAAAAACCCATCCAAACCCCTTCCATGTCCTCCGCCGTCGGATCACGATCGCGTGGGGGAAAACTACACTCCATTTGGACAATCCTACCTCCTCCTAGCTATAAATACGTGCCCCCTCCGATTTTTCGCGCAGACGAAACCCTAGTAACCGCTCCCCTTCGCCGCCAGACACATCTGGAGGAGCCGGACGCATCCGCACCGCCGCCTGCAGCCAACCGGCGAGTGCCACGTGGCACCAGCCAGCCCACCGTCGCCGCAGCCCGCTCGGGCCTGAGTCGGGCCCTCCCCGGCACGCGTCTCTCTGCCGCCCGCACCCGCTCGTCGCCCCGCCGCCCGCTCGTCGCTCCCGCCGGCCGCCGCCCTCGCCGCGCCACCTCCACCGCCGGCCGCTCACCTCCAACACGTCGCCCCCGCGCGCTGCCGCCAAGCTCCGCCGCCGCCGTGCCAAAATCCGCCGCACCGCCGCCGGAGACGCCGCCTCCACCGCACGCCACGTCGCCCGCCTCCTCCGCCGGCTCACCGGAGCTCGCCGGAGCCGCAGCGGGGTGGACGAGATCCACCACCCCCGTCAACCAAACACCCCCCGCCGTCCCGGATCCCTCTATCCCGTTTTCTTTCTCGGAGGGTGAGATTCCACTAAGTCCCGGAGCTCCCTGTTATTTTCATGCACTATTCATCATGCCATATCTCCATGACCGTAGCTCCGTTTCATGCGCATGATATATCAAAATGTTCATTGGGAGATGCTCTTAAATTCATTCCATTGTGGCATGCTTGTTTGAGTCCATCTTGATGTCCAAATCATTGATGAAAGAGTGCTATAAAATGTTTACTCATGTTTCTTAGCAGATTATGTTGATTTGTCATTTTTGTCACATTTGATGTGTGCTTCATATGGGCATGAGCTCTACATGTGTTTTGTTCTATGCCATGCCATATTTATAGGCGTGCTTGCCATGTGTTTTGGTGATCAATATGGTGATTAGCACAAGCATGAAAAGTAGCCTTCGTGATATTGCTGATTTCAGGGACTTAGGATTTTCCCAAGTCCTTGTTCTGTTATTATTTTTATGCCATTTAAACTTGATGCTACAGTGAGATCCATGCTTGTTTTGAGTTGCTTCAGTAAGGATGTTTTGGACATATGGTTATGCTCTATCCATCCATGCCCTTGTTTGCATATATGGAGTGCCCTAGCATGTCTTAAGCTTGCTCTACTTTTGCTATAAAATGTTCCTGGCAGATTGTTTACATATTAAATCAATTTTTCCATGGTTGTTGTTGTTGATCCATGCATGCTATAAACTTGCTATTGACATGGTTAGCTTCATGAACATGTCATCTTGCTGTTTATATGCTTATCTTGTCATTCGATGCCTTGTGGTGAGTGATTCGATCTCGCAAAGATGCCTTCATAATTCTGTTTATGCCATGCTCAGTTTTCTGCCAAGTCTGAAACTGTTAATAAAACTTGCTATGTTTACATGGATGCCATCATATCTTCTCTGCCTTTTTGGCTCATGATCAGTAAGGGACTTTTGTTCTGTGCATTTAGTAAATTCATGCCATGCCTTGTTTTGCTATGATCAGTAAGGGACTTTCCACTAAGTCTGTGAAGCTGTTATCTTTTGCACTTTTGCCATGCTTGTTTAAACCTGCTCTTGTGTGTTTTAGCCGTAGCTCAGTGTTCATGTTTTGTCAAGCATCTTGAGTTCATCACTGCAATATGCTTTGTTGCTATGTTGGAGTGCAGTAGCTTAGTTTCTTGTTGCATTCTAGATGGCATCGTGCTGTTAATCGCAGAATTGTGCCATTATTGTTTTGCTTGCCATTTGCAAACCGTGCATCTGATTCCGGTGATCTTTATATCAATTTCGACCGAAATCATCTCATCTTTCCAGCGGCACACTTGGTTTGCCAAGTTGATGCCTCAATAAATCTTTTCCTTCCAGAGCACACATATGCATTGCATATCACATCTCGCATATCATGCCATGTTTTGCATCATGTTGATTGTGCATTGCGCCGTGGTTGATTGTTTTTCTGTTGCTTGTGTTCTTGCCTTGGATAGAGCCGGTAGACGAGTACGTGATCGAGGAACCTGTTGAGTACGCTAACGAGGATCAAAATTTCGTCAACTCTGAGAACTTCGCAAGCAAGATGACCATACCCTCGAAATCACTTCTATCTTTGCTTGCTAGTTGATCGCTCTTTTGCTATGCCACGATACCTACCACTTGCTATATCATACCTCCCATATTGCCATGTCAAGCCTCTAACCCACCTTTCCTAGCAATCATTGTTTGGCTATGTTACCGCTTTGCTCAGCCCCTCTTATAGCGTTGCTAGTTGCAGGTGAAGTTGAAGCTTATTCCTTGTTGGAACATGGATATTGTTGGGATATCATTATTATATCTTGTTTACTTTAATGCATCAATATACTTGGTAAAGGGTGGAAGGCTCGTCCTTATGCCTGGTGTTTTGTTCCACTCTTGCCGCCCTAGTTTCCGTCATACTAGTGTTATGTTCCTTGATTTTGCGTTCCTTACGTGGTTGGGTGATAATGGGAACCCCTTGACAGTTCGCCTTGAATACAACTCCTCCAGCAAGGCCCAACCTTGGTTTTACCATTTGCCACCTAAGCCTTTTTCCCTTGGGTTCCGCGGACTCAAGGGTCATCTTTATTTTAAACCCCCGGGCCAGTGCTCCTCTGAGTGTTGGTCCAAACTAGAGCACTGTGCAGGACCGTCCCTTGGCAACTTGGGTTATGCTGGTACCTGTACGCTTAGCTTATCCGGTGTTCCCTGAGAACGAGATATGTGCAGCTCCTATCGGGATTTGTCGGCACAGTCGGGTGGTCTTGCTGGTCTTGTTTTACTTTTGTCGAAATGTCTTGTAACCGGGATTCCGAGTCTGATCGGGTCTTCCTGGGAGAAGGAATATCCTTCGTTAACCGTGAGAGCTTGTGATGGGCTAACTTGGGACACCCCTGCAGGGTTTTGAACTTTCGAAAGCCATGCCCGCGGTTATGGGCAGATGGGAATTTGTTAATATCCGGTTGTAGAAAGCTTGACACTTAACTTAATTAAAAAGAATCAACCGCGTGTGTAGCCATGATGGTCTCTTTTCGGTGGAGTCCAGGAAGAGAACACGGTCTCGTGTTATGCTTGAACGTAAGTAGCTTCAGGATCACTTCTTGATCACTATTAGCTTCTCATCTGTGCTTTGCTTCTCTTCTCGCTCTCTTTTGCGTAAGTTAGCCACCATATATGCTAGTGCTTGCTGCAGCTCCACCTCACTACCCTTTCCTACCCTTAAGCTTAAATAGTCTTGATCTCGCGGGTGTGAGATTGCTGAGTCCCCGTGACTCACAGATACTTCCAAACAGATGCAGGTGCCGATGATGCCAGTGCAGGGGACGCTACTGAACTCAAGTGGGAGTTTGACGAGGATTCGGCCCGTTACTACGTTTCTTTTCTAGACTATCAGTAGAGGAGCCCAGTTGGGGCGATCGGGGATCTAGCAATTGGGTTTGTCTTTCTTTATTTTGGTTCAGTAGTAGGACCTTGATTGTATTCTGGATGATGTATGATATATTTATGTATTGTGTGAAGCCGACTCTTTATCCCTTTCTTATTCAGTACATGGGATGTGTAAAGATTACCCCTCTTTCGACATGCCTACCATGCGGCTATGCCTCTAAGTCGTGCCCCAACACATGGGAGATATAGCCGCATTGTGGGTATTAGACTGGATTGCTATACCGTACTACATCGTGTAACCAAATGCACTACATTTTTCTAGTGCTGCGTACTGCATCTGTTTTTTGCATGTACTTACTGGAGTCACTAGTACGGGAGGGGTAAGGGGTTGGGGGCACTATTTTGGTGTGGCACTTATTTGAATGTAGTGAAGACGCATTGGGCCCAAGTCGGCCTATAAACATGGCTGGTTCCCGGTGCGTTGTGTGCGGCCTAATGTTTCGTCCCACCTCGCCTGCGGAAGGCGCACCCGACCTGTTTAGAAGCGCTAGCGAGGCAGCGTGTCGAACTCCTCTGTTTACTTAATTGGGCGCTTATACACGACGCTCGCTGCTCTATGATGTCTGACTTGTGGGCCCATGTGTGCCCGGCCCCATGCATCGTGGCTCAGAATGACTCGCCTGTTGTGCGCATAGGTTTACTATGAGACTGGCTGGGGCCGGTTGCACCATGGTGGTCAATTTTTTTAATATTTCCTGTCATGTATTTTTTCAATGTCGGGGCGTGCACTGCTTTAGTTAATCATCTGTGCACTGCATTGATCAGGGTTCTGTACTGCATATGCACGCATTTCATACTACATGTACAATTCTCATTTTTGTTTTCATGTTTTTGCTCTTATGTAATCTTTTTTCCAATGTAGGGGAGTGCACTGCTTAGTAAATCATACGTGTACTGCATTGATTATGTTTCTCTACTGCACGTTCATATATTTCCGCACTACATATACAGGTCGCATTTTTCTTTTTGTGTTTTTGCTCTTATGTATTCTTTTTTCAAATTTAGGGGCGTGCATTGCTTTGTTGGGTACGTGTAAACTTCACTCGATAGAGTCTGTACTGCATTCGTACACAATTTGCACTACATGTGTTCTATTTGTACTCGATGTGCCTCATGGACAGAGGCAGGGTGGCCCAGTGCTTGTGTTCATCGTCGGTGATCTTCTTCTTCATGTTGTTTAAGTAATCGTCGATGAGCATGCCGGAGACGTCTCCAAGGGAGTCCAACTCCTTGGTTGCCTCGGGCACCCTCCACTCCTTCTGGATGTCGACGAAGTTGGCGACCTCCAGATTGACGTGCTCTAGCCTGGTTTTGTCGCCGTCGATGGAGAATCCTGCAAATGTGTACCTGGGGTCGGGGAGGAAGTTGTCGAAGACGGTGCACCTTTCAGCGGCGCTCAGTTGGAAGAGCAGCACCGGGTGATTCTTGCCGATGGAGAGTTGGCAGAGGGCGGGTTTCTGTGTCGCTTCAGGATCGTTGTTGTACTCGAGATCAATGTCGACGATCTTGTGGCGCTGGAGGCTGAGGTGCACTCGTACTGCACGACAGAGATCGCCATCTGCTTCTTGTCGTTGGTGTGGATGATGTGCAACTTGGTGTTGCCGTGGGCCTCCACGCCCTTGTACTTGCCGGTGAACGCCATCGCTCGTAGTAGGGCTTGGTGTTTTTGCATGGATATCGATGTGATGGAGTGATTTGGTGGTAGCGCAATGGATACTTGTGTTGTTGTGGATGAGAAGGCCTTTGGTAGGGGTCTGAATTTAAGGGGAGGGCGCGGGGTGGGATGGCCGGATTGGATAAACTGCACGATCTCGCTGACGATGCGGTTGTGCAGATCGTGGGTTGGTGTTGCGTCTGTGATCGTGGGCTTGTGGCCATGGAACCGCTCCGATTGGGTGGTTGTATGCGAACGTGGTTTTTTTATTTTTGATCAGTATATTTTTTAACCACCACTTTCTGTGCGAACGGGCATTTTGTCACGTTTATATGTATCCTGTGTGATAATGAAACTCCATTGGTTATAGTTCTGTACTGCATCGTCTACAATACAAAACTGCATTTTGTCTACAGGTGCGTACTTCACCGTTTTTTACGTGTCCTAGCTACAGCCCCTGAAAAAAGTACAATGTATTCCGTAATTTTACGAGTTTTTCGCTGTGTTCTACCGTGTATTTATTCATGTAGGCAATCCAGAACTGGATTGCTATACCGTACTGCATCGTGTAACCAAATGCACTGCATTTTTGTAGTGCTACGTACTGCATCTGGTTTTTGCCTGTACTTACTTCAGTGACTGGTACAGGAAGGGTAGGGGGTTAGCCCCTGTCGGTGTCCAAACTAGCGGATCTCGGGTAGGGGGTCCCGAACTGTGCGTCTAAGGTTCATGGTAACAGGAGACAGGGGACACAATGTTTACCCAGGTTCGGGCCCTCTCTATGGAGGTAATACCCTACTTCGTGCTTGATTGATCTTGATGAATCTGAGTATTACAAGGGTTGATCTACCACGAGATCGTAATGGCTAAACCCTAGAAATCTAGCCTGTATGACTACGGTATTGAGTATATCCTTTCTGGAGTACACCCTCCAGTTTATATAGACACCAGGGGGATCTAGGGTTACATAGAGTCGTTTACATAAGATGGAATCTTCATAGTTGTTCGCCAAGCTTGCCTTCCACGCCAAGCAGAGTCTTATCCGGACACGGGTACAGTTTTTGGTCTTCATATCTTCACAGCCCATCACTCCGGCCCCTAGATAACAGGCCGAACGCCTGATGTCGGTGTCAAAATCGGCGGATCTCAGGTAGGGGGTCTCGAACTGTGCGTCTAAGGTGGATGGTAACAGGAGGCAGGGGACACGATGTTTTACCCAGTTTCGGGCCCTCTTGATGGAGGTAAAACCCTACATCCTTCTTGATTATACTTGATAATATGAGTAGTACAAGAGTTGATCTACGACGAGATCAGAGAGGCTAAACCCTAGAAGCTAGCCTATGGTATGATTGTCTGTTGTCCTACGGACTAAAACCCACCGGTTTATATAGACACCGGAGGGGGCTAGGGTTACACAGAGTCGGTTACAAGGAAGGAGATCCACATATACGTATTGCCAAGCTTGCCTTCCACGGCAAGGAGAGTCCCATCCAGACACGAGATGAAGTCTTCAATCTTGTATTTTCATAGTCCAACAGTCTGGCCAAAGGATATAATCCGGCTTTCTGGATACCCCCTAATCCAGCACTCCCTCAGTAGCCCCCGAACCAGGCTTCAATGACGTCAAGTCCGACACGCAGTATTGTCTTCGGCATTGCAAGGCGGGTTCTTCTCCAAATTTTGAATGTTTGTTAAGCAGTGTCCTACCCCATAAATGTTGGACCTCTTGACTTTTGTGCCCAATAAAGGCTATCTCCCACACGTCGAATGAATACGAGGAGCCAGGGCATTTTTACATTCGCCCCCTAGCCAGATAAATAAATTGTCTATTAAAGGGATGGGGATTCTTAGATCCAATCCATATCATCCTCCCCCACCGAGAATCCATCGAAGCGTGCTTCGGAAAAATCCACTCCAGCATGGCCGACCTCCGCAGCTCCTCCCCCCTCCCCCGTAGCCCTAAGCCCGGTGATCGGGAGAGGTGTTCTGTCCCACACAGTCGATTAGTCGAAGTACAGAGTAAGGGATTTCTCCCTCCAGCGTATATGGTTCCCGTGCGAGCCGGGCTCGCCACCTACAATGGCGGGGAGCAAGCGGAGAGCTTCCCCAGCCCCTCTACGGGGGAGCGGGTATGCCTTGTTCCTTTACTTATTAAGGGGACTCGGATTTCCAATTCATCCGTTCCTCCGCGGGCTCCTGGAGTTTTACGGCCTCCAACTGCATAATTTCACCCCTGCTTCCATACTACACATCACCGGCTATGTTGCCCTCTGCGTGTTATTCCTGGGCTGCGAGGCTCATTTCGAGCTGTGGAAAAGGTTATTTTGCCTCGTCCCCCGCACACAAGAGGGGTCACTTTATCAAGTGGGCGGAGCCGAAATATGGCGCATCGCCGAAATCGGATACCTGTCCGGTACTCCGAAGAAGACGTCCGAGGACTGGCCTTCGGAATGGTTTTATATGGAGGACATCCCCCTTCCGGAACCTGTTCGGCGGGGTCTTCCTGAGTTCAACAATGCTCCTCTGAAGAAATGCCAAAGCTGGCGCCCATGGAGCCCCTAGGAGGAAGACAACGGCGAAGTCCTTTACCTGATGAACCGGATTAAAGCGCTGGCTCAATCAGGATTGACAGTAATCGAGGTTATGTCAATATGCATAATGCGGGGAGTGCAGCCACTTCAATATCGAGGGCACCCCGTGTGGTGTTTTAACGGGGAAGATGATGCCACCCGTTGCGGGCGTAAGGGTCCGGACAATGCTGCTGCTTTAGCAAAAATCATGTTCGGGCTGTTCAAGGGAGAGGAAGAGGAGTTCATCCGCATCAAGCCACGGGATGGATTCTCCATGTACAACCCTCCAAGCTGGGTGAGTTATATCCCCTTACTCCCATTCTTCCCACATTCTTTGTCGTAGGTACTCACCTTGCCATTTTATGGCAGGAACTGCGAAAAGCCATAAGGGAGGTCAACAGCCCATCCCCACAACCAGAGGACCCCGACCGGGCCCTCGGTCCCGGACTCGAAGAAGATCCGGACATATTCGTGGAGCTGATAGACCGGCAGTTCTATCAATTGAGCTGTGATGACGCCATGGTGGCTGTTACGGCCGACTATCACGGACTGCTCCCTGCGTCGCTCGTAAGAAAAACCAAAATCCCAACTCCAAAAACTAGGATCCCCTTTTAGATACTTCACCTACCATATACATATGGTGTTTTACAGGGAAGGCATTTGGGACGCCGTGCCGAACCCGCAGCAACTCGCCAACAAGAGGCACCGAGGCCAGGTAGGCCAAAAAGGAAGGCAGTCAGGACGGAGATGCCGGCGCAGAGGTATGACAAAAACCCTGCTCCGTGGTTGTCGTCTTTATCAAAATGTAATGACGTCCATGTTTCTTTAACGGAAAAAACGCTCGCCGGAATATGTCCGGTGAGGCTGCCGATCATGCTTCCACCAGTCGGGCTCCAGGACCAGACATAGAGGCGGAAGCCAACATGGGGCGGACGCCGGATACTCCCCCTACGGAGGACGTGGATAGACTATCCGCTACAAATTCAGAAGTGGAGAACGCCATGAATCATAGGCGTCGCCGGGCCGTACTCCGTGACGCTTGCTTCTCACCAGAGGCATTTGATGCCTCCAATTCTGGAGACGCGTACCTCCGTGCTGCTCAAAATGGTATAGCCAGAGCCACGGACCAGTATGTAAGGGATGTACGGGTAAGCAAATCTGACGATTATATGTATCAGTAGCCCCTGAGACTTGAAATAGTTAGCAGAACTGATTTAAGGATCATCTATTGTGCAGGTTCCCACAGAGAAGAATACTCGACTGTCACAGGAGCTGGAGGAATGCAAGACCCAACTTCGGGCCGCCGTTGCCGCATTGAAGGAACCTAAAAAGTCCTCAGCTGGTAACATTTCTTTCAAAGAATGATAGGTACCATATAGTGTGCGGTGTGGCTGCAGATCTAACAATAGATATTGCAGATGAATCCAGAGAGAATCCACAGGACCAGCATGTCGTACTACAGCTAAAGGCTGGCGAACGCGTGCTGACTGAGGTCAGGCGGGACAAAAACAATCTCCAAGACGCCAATACCAAGCCGAGCGTGGAACTGAAGGATGTTCGAGCCCAGCTTGCGGACTCCGAGAAGGAGAATAAGCGGCTTCGACGCGGCATTTTAGTAAGTGCTTGGATGAAACCTTAAAAGGGGGGCGGTGGAGAAGCTGGCTAACAGAATTATGTCTACAGGTATGCTGACGGGTCGTCCCGCGGAGGAGATGCCCGGGTCTGCGGGTGATCTTCTACCCGAGCTCTCATGACTGCACGAACAAGTTCGGCAGGTGATGCAAGGTATTGCCTAGGCCTTCTGGCCATCCGTCTCCCTGCTAGAAGGCATTGGAGAGCTTGCGGAGAAGCTCAAGGGAGCACGGCGGTGCTTCCGATTATGGAAGATATCGGCCTGCCGTCAAGGTGCCAGGGAAGCCTGGGGCATGGTGAAGACGCGGTATACCAAGGCTGACCCAAACCACATGGCCGAGGTCGGACCTGTGGGGCCCAATGGGAAAGAGATCCCCATTAGCTTAGTGTATGGGCAAGTAGAATTAGCTGCAAAGTATTCCCAACAGGATTGTAGGCTAGACAGCCTGTTGGATGGTATAGAAGAGGAATTTAGTCAATCTACATGACTATGTAATTAAAGTGACATGTATAATGCCTTCTAGCCGGATTGTAAATCATTTGTCATGGCGGACCTTTTCACTTCAACCTCAAGACCCGATAGTCCAGAGTGTGTCCGAATACCCGCTCAGTTATATAAGAACCAGGGTATGCGTGGAAACCAGGCGTAGGGGTCATTAGTGCTTGAACTGACAAGTATCCAACTAGTTATGTTATATTATATGGGTAGTAAGAAACATCTTCCAGGGAGAATAGTTCCGTTAGGGGTTCCTTTCCCTGGGTACGCATGCCCTAAAGTGCATGTCTGGACTACGAGAGGAAACGCAGGCAAAAACATCTAGGGGCACATATGGAAAATAAATAAAAATCTTCTTTTGTTCACCGACCGAGTATGCCCTTAAGAACGCTAGCTTTCGGCTTCACCCAGTCTGAGGTACACATCCGGCTGACCCGACAGTAACAATCGCAGAGGTGCTCCCCTTATGCCCTAGCCGAATTAACGGGAACGTAGGGCATAAATACGAGAGCCAGGCAACCCAGCTTGGCCAAAACTTAAGTCATATCGATGCATATAATGGTGAAGAAAAGGTACATGCGGAAGAATAACACATGTGCGGGGCATGAAGCCCAGATAAATAATTAAGCTTCTGTGTAAGAATCCCCCAGGTATAATGGGCGCGGTTAGCGCGTCAATAGTGTGCAAGCGGGGCACAAGTTGGCCCTTGAAGGCCTTGAGAAAGAATAAAAGAAAGAAAGAGAAAAAAAGACAGATAATGTATATGCAAAAAATGGACAGACGAAAGAGACGAACATAGAGTCCGGCGCTAGGCGTAGAATCTTCGGAGTCTGGCTGCATTCCATGGGTTCGGCTCAAGTCGATTATTCGATGCATCCCGCAGACGGTACGCTCCACCAGTCAGAACTTGGTCAATAATGAAGGGACCTTCCCATTTGGGCTCGAGCTTGGTTTTTTCTTCTCCGGCAGGCGTAGAACTAACTCGCCAACATTATAAGTTTTGGCCTGTACTTCTGTGCTTTGGTATCTGCGAGCCTGTTGCTGATAGAATGCGGAATGGGCTTTTGCCACGTCGTGCTCCTCCTCCAGGGTGTCCAGACTATCCTGCCGATCGAGCTCGGCTTCTCTTTCTTCGTACATGCGCACTTGAGGTGAGTCATGAATTATGTCGCAGGGCAGAACCGCCTCTGCGCCGTACACCATAAAGAAGGGTGTGTATCTGGTAGTATGATTCGGCGTGGTCCGCAGCCCCCAGAGTATGGAGTCGAGCTCCTCTATCCAGTGCGTGTTAGACTCCTTTAAGGACCGCACTAGTCTGGGTTTGATGCCGCTCATGATAAGACCATTTGCTCGCTCAACTTGGCCATTGGTTTGTGGGTGATAGACAGAAGCATAATCGAGCTTGATGCCCATGTTGCTGCACCAGAGTTTTACCTCATCGGCCATGAAGTTCGTGTCGTTGTCAGTGATGATGCTGTGGGGGACGCCATAACGGTGTACAACCACGGATATGAAGTCTATCACCGGTCTAGATTTGGCCGTTTTAACAGGTTTGGCTTCTACCCATTTGGTGAATTTATCCACTATGACCAGTAAGTATTTTTTCTTATGGGTTCCCCCTTTAAGGGGTCCAACCATGTCAAGCCCCCAAACCGCGAAGGGCCGGATAATGGGGATTGTTTGGAGGGCGGTGGGTGGCATGTGGCTTTGGTTTGCAAAAAGCTGGCAACCGACGCAGCGTTGGACCAAGTCATGTGCGTCTGCCCGGGCCGTCGGCCAATAAAAACCTGTACGGAAGGCCTTGCTTACAAGGGCCCGGGCTGCGGCGTGGTGGCTGCCGAGTCTGGCATGAATTTCTGCCAAAAGCTTCCGCCCTTCCTCTCCGGAGATGCACCTTTGAAGGATTCCGGTAGTACTTTTTTTTTATACAGCTCTCCCTCGTGGACCCTGTAGGCTTTAGATCGCCGCACTATGCAGCGTGCCTCATTTTGGTCCTCAGGAAGTTCCTGCCTAGTTAGTTAGTCCAGGAATGGTTCTGTCCACGGGGCGATGATGGCCATTATTACGTGGGTTGAAGGTGTTATTTTGGTGGCAGAGCCTCCGATTATGTCAGAGTGTTTGGTATCGGGTATTTTGGCCAAGTCTGGACTATTGTTACCAGTGTCCCCTTCCCATACCACAGATGGCTTAAACAACCTCTCCAAAAAGATGTTGGGGGGGGGGGATCGCATCGCGTTTTGCACCGATGCGGGCGAGGATATCCGCCGCCTGATTGTTTTCCCGAGCCACATGGTGAAATTCGAGTCCCTCGAACCGAGCTGACATCCTTAGGATGGTGTTTTGATAGGCCTCCATCTTCGGATCCTTGGCATCGAAGTCTCCATTTATTTGGGATATTGTGAGCTTTGAATCCCCACGCGCCTCCAGGCGTTGAATGCCCATGGAAACTGCCATCCGAAGACCATGTAACAGGGCTTCGTATTCGGCTGCGTTGTTGGAGTCTGTATATAGTATCTGCAGTACGTATTGGACTGTATCTCTGGTTGGGGACGTCAGGACGACGCCAGCCCCCAGACCCGCTAGCATTTTGGAGTCGTCGAAGTGCATGATCCAATTGGAGTATGCGTCGTACTCTTTAGGTAGTTCGGCTTCCGTCCATTCGGTGATAAAGTCGGCCAATACTTGCGATTTAATGGCTCGTCGGGGTTTGTATGTTATGTCGAACGGGAGGAGCTCAATGGCCCATTTGGCAATCCGGCCCATGGCGTCGCGGTTGTTTATAATATCATTAAGTGGCACTTCCGAGGCTACTGTAATCGAACACTCTTGAAACTAGTGTCGCAGCTTCCGGGATGCCATGAATACCGCATAGGCTATCTTTTGATAATGTGGGTACCGTGACTTGCATGGAGTGAGGACAGTGGATACATAATATACCGGCATTTGAAGGGGGAATTTATGTCCGTCCTCTTCTCGTTCGATGACGAGCACTGCGCTTACAACCTGATGAGTTGCCGCAATGTACAACAGCATTGGTTCGCCGATGTTTGGCATGGCCAGGATTGGGTTGGTTGCCAGTATGGCTTTTATTTCTTCCAATCCGGCTGTGGCAGCGTCCGTCCACTCGAAGTGTTCAGTGCGCCGAAGGAGGCGATAAAGGGGTAATGCCTTTTCTCCTAAGCGGGAGATAAAGCGGCTTAGAGCCGCCACACATCCAGTGAATTTCTGGATTTGTTTGAGGTCTGTTGGGGTAGCCAACTGTGACAGAGCTTGGATTTTGGCCGGATTAGCTTTAATTCCTCTACTGGAGACAATGAAGCCCAGGAGCTTTCTGACTGGTACGCCGAAAACGCATTTTTCCGGATTGAGCTTGATGTCGTATTTTCGAAGGTTGTCGAATGTGAGCCTCAAGTCGTCTATTAGAGAGTCGACGTGTTTGGTTTTGACGGCCACATCATCTATGTATGCATCTACTGTTTTGCCGATCTGTTTCTCCAGACATGTCTGAATCATGCGCTGATATGTTGCGCCGGCGTTTTTGAGCCCGAAAGGCATTGTGTTGAAACAGAAGGGGCCGTATGGTGTGATAAATGCCGTTGTGGCCTGGTCGGACTCCACCATCTTGATTTGGTGGTAGCCAGAGTATGTGTCGAGGAAACACAATGACTCATGTCCTGTGGTAGCAACGATAATTTGATCAATGCAGGGGAGGGGGAAGGGATCTTTTGGGCAGGCCTTGTTGAGGTCCTTAAAATCGACACATAGGCGCCAGGATTTGTCCTTTTTTGGTACCATCACCAGGTTTTCTAGCAAGTCCGGGTGTTTTATTTCTCTAATGAATCCGGCCTCTAATAACTTGGCTAGTTCTTCTCACATAGCTTGTCTCTTAGGTTCAGAGAAACGCCGAAGAGTCTGCTTGACAGGCTTGACTCCCTTTAGAATATTGAGGCTGTGCTCAGCCAGCCTGCGTGGGATTCCTGGCATGTCTGAGGGGTGCTAGGCGAATATGTCCCAACTCTCGCGCAGGAACTCTTGTAGTGCGGCGTCCACGGCAGGGTTTAGTTGTGCCCCCGATGGAGGCTGTTTTTGTAGGGTCCGTTGGGTGGACTTGGAATTTGACTATTTCATCCTCTAGTTTAAAAGAGGTGGACTTGGATCTCTTGTCCAGTATCACGTCGTCCCTTTCCACTGTGGAGCGTAGCGCAGTTAACTCCTCAGCCGAAAGAACTTCGGACAATGCCTCGAGGGCCAATGCGGTTGTTTTGTTTTCGGCGCGGAGTGCTATGTCCGGATCACTAGCGAGAGTGATGATTCCGTTGGGCCCGGGCATTTTGAGCCTCATCTACCCACAATGGGGTATGGCTTGGAAGATCGTGAACGCCTCCCGTCCTAAAAGGGTGTGATATCCACTACTGAACGGGGCCACTTGGAATGTAATTTCTTCGGACCTATAGTTCTCCAGCGTGCCGAATACCACATCTAGTGTGATTTTCCCGGCACAGCGTGCTTCTCGACTAGGGATGATTCCTCTGAAGGTTGTGCTGCTTTGCTCAATGCGGTTCCAGTCTATTTCCATTTTTTGAAGAGTTTCCTCATAGATGAGGTTCAATCCACTGTCGCCGTCCATGAGTACTTTGGTGAGTCGAAAGCCGTCCACAATTTGACTGAGGACCATTGCAGCTGGTGCTCGGGCTGTTCGTAATGTAGGTTCGTCACTGGCATTGAAGGTAATAGCCGTGTCACTCCATGGGTTCATTGTTGCCACATGGCAGATTTCGGCGAGGCTGTGGAGTGTTCGCTTGCGCCTATTATTTGATGCGAAGGTTTCGAAGACTGTTAATACCATATTGTTATCCACGGGATGGTGCTCTGTGGTATTTGGGATGAGAAGATCCTCACCACTTTTGGCCACCTGCCGGAGTACCCAACATGCTCTAAGGTTGTGTATTGGTGTGGTATCCGCTGTACTATGAATTTTGCAGGGGCCGTTGAGCCATCCCTCCAATACGGTTCCATGCCCTGTAGAGGGTTTTTGTTTCTTTGTAACTAACACAGGTGTCTTATGATAGTGCACCCTTTTACTTCGGACTAGGTGTATATTCCTAGCCAGATTATCCCAAAATTTCGTTTTTCCAGGCGCTTTCCATCGCGTAGTACTTTCATACTATGGACGCCAAGTCAGCGAAGCGTGATATGTCACGGCGACTTAAGGCGTTAAGGATTCCCTTGTCCGTGCAATTGTTGCAGAAAAATGAGACTGCGTCTTCCTCGCGACAGTCCTTAACCTTGTTCATCACAAGGAGGAATCTGGCCCAATAATGATGTACTGTTTCATGGGGCTCTTGCCTGATGTGGGAAAGATCATTTATGTCTGGTGGGTGGGTGAATTTGAGTCCGAACCCCTACCCTATCTGAGACCCAGGGGCCGAGGAGTTTCCGATCTTGGAAGTTCGGATTCCGGGATGTTGCCCGATAAGTCTGGCCCGCTACCTAACTCTAGGTTCAGGGCTTGGGTGATGTCCTCCCATAAACGGGTGTCCGGCTCGGAGAGTTCAGGAATCCGGACATAGTTAGTCCTCAAGATAGAGGAAGAATCGCCGCATTGTTCCTCCACCACTGCAATATGATGGGTGACCGATGGAGAGTTAATCTCCCTTTGATCGGGTTTAAGCCCAATCCGATCATAGTCTGTAGCGACTCCCAAGGCGGCGATACGATCCAAGAGCTCGTTTAGGGAAGAGAGCTCCATTGGATCCATCTGCTCGGCAAATTCCGAGCGGACGTGGAGGCTGTTTTTGATGACCCGAGAAGTCATCGTCAGCGTAGCGGCCGAATGGGCGGTCATGATGAAACTGCCTAGCCGAAGAGTTTGGCCGACAGCGAGGGCTCCCCCGGCGGTAATGTTGTTTTTAACAACGAGACGAGGCATCCTTCCTTACGGCGACGGCACAGCGGAACTCTCAATGAAAGCACTAATGTCGGTGTCAAAACCGGCGGATCTCGGGTAGGTGGTCCCGAACTGTGCGTCTAAGGCAGATGGTAACAGGAGGCAGGGGACATGATGTTTTACCTAGGTTTGGGCCCTCTTGATGGAGGTAAAACCCTACGTCCTGCTTGATTATTCTTGATAATATGAGTAGTATAAGAGTTGATCTACCACGAGATCAGAGAGGCTAAACCCTAGAAGCTAGCCTATGGTATGATTGTCTGTTGTCCTACGGACTAAAACCCTCCGGTTTATATAGACACCCGAGGGGGCTAGTGTTACACAGAGTCGGTTACAAGGAAGGAGATCTACATATCCATATTGCCAAGCTTGCCTTCCACGCCAAGGAGAGTCCCATCCGAACACGGGACAAAGTCTTCAATCTTGTATTTTCATAGTTAAACAGTCTGGCCAAAGGATATAATCTAGCTGTCCGGATACCCCCTAATCCAGGAATCCCTCACCCGAGGACCCCTTAGTCCAGGACTCCCTAAGTAGCCCCTGAACCTAGCTTCAATGACAAGGTATCCGACGCGTAGTGTTGTCTTCGACATTGCAAGGCGGGTTCCTCCTTCCGAACTCCCGAATAGTCTCTAGACGAATTGATCGTGTCCGGACCTGTAACACACACCGCACACAACCACAGAGAGAATATAATAACACATGGGTCCAATCTGCTGACAACTTTAGTAATGTGACATCACGCCTGTCCGGTCATAATTTCGAACCGTTTTTCGCCCCACGTTTCGAGACGCGGTTGTCATTGGCACGTCTTGTCAAAGCAGAGATCGTGTCCCCATATTATGGGATTCTCATCAACATGGGCGTGGGTAACCCAACCGTGCCGTTTACATAGCCCTTGGGAGCAGGCGAATTTTAAGGCGAATGGGGGGCGTTCGATATTCACCGCCCTTATAAGGAGATAAGATTCCCCTTTCTTCTCCCACGCTTTCTTCCTGCCTCTCCGTTCTTGAGCTCCAACGCCCAAGTTCTCATTTCCTTGTGTCGAGAAAGCACTCAACCATGTTCGGATCCAGAGGTCAAGGCAAATGGATGGCCTCCTCTGTTAAAGAGGAGGACATCGCCGAGCTTCGGGCAGCCAGGTACCTGGCGAAGGAAATCGCCCACCGTCTTCCAGCCCGGGGACAAATCATCCCCACACCAAAGCCCAACGAGAGGGCAGTGTTCATCCCTCATTTCCTTCGCGGGCTAGTGTTTCCACTTCACCCCTTCGTCCGCAGAATAATGTTTTACTATGGGATAGACTTCCACGATTTATCCCCGAACTCCTTCCTCAATATCTCGGTGTTCATCGTCGTGTGCGAGGCCTTCCTCCACATCCACCCCCACTTCGGGCTGTGACTCAAAACCTTCAACATGAAGCCCAAGGTGGTGGACGGACAACACGCAGAGTGCGGGGGTGCCATGGTGAGCAAGCTCACCAATGTCTCTTGGCCAAAAGGCACATTCGTGGAATCTGTCAAGGAATGGCAGAAGCTATGGTTCTACATCATCAAACCCCGTGATGCCACCTGGGCTGCGGCTGTCGAACTCAACTCCGGTGCCCCCGTGCGGCTCACCTCCTGGGTCAAGAAGAGCCCAAACTGGTGTTCATCGGACGAGCTGATTGCGCTGCAAACGCGTATCCAAAGTATGATCGATAGGGACATCAAGCTTGTCGACATAATCCAAGTGATGTTGGTGCACCAAATCCTTCACTACCATAGCCGAAGCCGTCCTCTATGGGATTTCAACCCAAAGAAACACCATACCATGGTGAGGCTTTTCGAAACGACTCATGAAGATGCCTGGAAGTTGCTTTTCAAGGGCAACGAGATACCGCCGGCCACTGACTCAGACCGGGGTCACGACATAAATCACCTCCCCAATGAGGTATGTTGTTTTCAACACATCCCTTACTTGCTTGTTTCAAGTATGATATCTAAGCTTTCATTACCATTGCTTTTTCAGTACCGGTTGAAGAAGGTGAAGCAGATCCGGTGTCTGGCTCCCTTGCCCAAGGAGCTAGTGATCCCGCGCCTAGCAAAGATGCTGGAGCCGGCGCCTTATAAGGCACCAGAGAAGAGGGCCATAGGAAAGGCCAAGGGGGTCCGGAGCGGTCCCCGCCGCAAGGTACCTCGGACGTGACGTCCGAAGACAAGGCCCATTCCCCCGCCGCCGAAGACGACGCGGGTGAGGAGGAGGAGGAGAGGGACTCTCCCCTGATGGGGGAGGAAGAAGAGGGCGGCCCCGCAACTCTGGAGGCGAAGGCGCCCAAAAGGGGGAAGGGCTTCCTCGCGGATAACTCTGCATGGGACGTCGATGACAGTCCGGAGAGACGCCCCCGCGCTAAGCCTCGGGCCGCATCGTAAGTACTAATACCTTATCCTCCCATGAAGTTTCCCCTCCTCATTGTATTGAGACGATTGGTTATGTTATTCTAGTCCGGCCCACAACAGCCCTCCGCGATCCTCGTCAGGAGGCTCGCTGGATTCAAAGGCGATGGACATCGACTCCCCGCCGGCTGCACACTCCCCTGAGACCAGGGATGATGCGGAGGTGTTGTCCCAAAGGACTGTTCCCGGCGGGGGAGAGGCTCAGGAGGCACCTGTAGGTGAAACCCCCGTCGCCAGACACCAAGGGGAATCAATCCCCCCGGAGACTGGCGGGGAGGGCCGTATACAATTCGGCCCTCAATCATACTCAATTCCGGAGACCGAGGCGACTCCAGAATCCAGCACACACCCTACTTCGAAAGAAGGGGAATGCCTATTCCGCCGGTGGCCCCTGTCCAACCAGGGGCACCGGATAATCTGTTGGAAGCGCTGCGAGGCACTTCCATTAAGGATGAGCACCGTGTCCTTATGGGCACGGTGATTGAAAGGGTTCAGTCCGCCAAGAGTGGACTAACCGAGGCCTGCAGCAACCTGCTGACAGGTTTTGAGGTAAGTGACGCCAAAAAGGAGACAATCCCAATGTAGATAGCAGCCCCTGAGACACTATCCGGTGTTCGGAAAGAAAGAAACCGGACAAAGGATCAATCTCCAATGACAGGAAACTAACTAATTTTTACTTAAATACAGGCATCGTTGCTGGCCATGGCCTCGCATACTACCGAAGTCTCCGGACTGAACCAGAAACTGGCAGAGGCCGAGGTAGAGCTGAGCCAAGTGAAGAGGCAGCTCCAGGAGAAACAAGGTAAGCAATAACCTGTTATATATTCGAAAAGAAGAAAATGATATGTGATGACCAAAATGCCATGATTTGTACAGAAGCAACGACCAAGGTCGAGGCCCTGAGAAAGGCCCTGGCCGAAGCCGAGGGGAAGGCTGTCCAACAGCAAGCCGCCCATAAGAAGCTCAAGGCCCGGGTCAGCGAGGTCCAGTAGGAGCTCCAGGACGTGGTGAAGAAGTGTGAAGTTTTGGAGCGCGAGGCGTCAGCTCGAGAGGCCGCACTTACCAAGGCTCGTTAGAGCGCAGAGGCCACACGGAATGAGGCCCGGGACGCTCTCCAGGAGATCCAGGAGGCGAAGAAGATCGCAGCGGGTAAGGCGTTTAACATGCAAAGCAAGTATGAGGAGAGAAAGTACCTTTAAGAACCCGGATTCAGAGTTGCCCAGGGGCTTTTGTGGACCTGCCGCACGGTGTATCCGATGCTGCGGAGTTCTTCCGAGCCAGGGAAGGGGATTCTCCGGAGAAGCTGTTCTGGTCGCAGCATGCTGTGCCAGAACATCCGGTGCCCTTTCCCGATCAACTGAAATAGTTGGTTGAGCTGCATAGGATGGCCGAACTGGCCATGAAGGATTTAATAATCTAGCTATGGCCATTCGAAGATATACCTAGCAGTTATTTTGGCCTTGTGAAGAGGGTGGTGGAAGCTTGTCCACGGCTAGACATCGTCAAGCGATCAGTCTGCGTCGAGGGTGCCCGCATGGCCTTCGCTCGTTGCAAGATGTGGTGGGCAAAGATGGATGCCGTCGAGGTGGCCCGAGGGCCGCCGGAGGGCAAGGAGCACCGCACACCTGAGCGATATTTTGATGTCCTGGAGGGATCTCGACTTGTAGCGACGCAGTGCGGGAAGGACGTTATTCTCGAATAAATACATTCATATTTTGCCTTGTATGATGAAAACAAATCCACTTTGTAATATAATTTTTATTATGTTTTAATTGTATCCTCCTGTGCGGCCGTGTTGCATGAAATTTGAGGGTTGGCCAGTCATCGGCTTCTGCCCTCACGTAGGTAGTATGGAGGTGTTCGCGATGGTATCTAATCAATCTTGATCCAATTATATGGTCCTTGAAGGAGTTGTTTAGCGCAACGAACCAGGCAACCAGACTATACGTCTTGAACACCCTCACTTAGCCATAGGAGTTTTATAATAAAACATAGGCACCGCCCCTGGTATACGAACCAGAGTGCTGTCAGCGTCTGATTGGGAAGTACCGATCCTTCACGTAATGCGGAAAAATCTCCAATGATTTGAGACCTTCGAATAGCTGACCGGCTCTCGCCGCATCATGACAGTTAGTGTCGGTGTCAAAACCAGCGGATCTCGGGTAGGGGGTCCTAAACTGTGTGTCTAAGGCGGATGGTAACAGGAGGCAGGGGACACGATGTTTTACCCAGGTACGGGCCCTCTTGATGGAGGTAAAACCCTACGTCCTGCTTGATTATTCTTGATAATATGAGTAGTACAAGAGTTGATCTACCACGAGATCAAAGAGGCTAAACCCTAGAAGCTAGCCTATGGTATGATTGTATGTTGTCCTACGGACTAAAAGCCTCCGGTTTATATAGACACCCGAGGGGGCTAGGGTTACACATAGTCGGTTACAAGGAAGGAGATCTACATATCCGTTGCCAAGCTTGCCTTCCACGCCAAGGAGAGTCCCATCCGGACACGGGACGAAGTCTTCAATCTTGTATCTTCATAGTCCAACAGTCCGGCCAAAGGATATAATCCGGCTGTCTAGATACCCCCTAATCCAGGACTCCCTCAGTAGCCCCTGAACCAGGCTTCAATGACGATAAGTCCAGCGCGCAGATTGTCTTCGGCATTGCAAGGCGGGTTCCTCCTCCGAATACTTCATAGAAGATCTTGAACACGAGGATCGTGTCCGGCTCTGCAAAAGAAGTTCCACATACCACCATAGAGGGAATGATATTTACACAAATCTAATCTACTAACGTACCCCGTAGTGTGACATCACACCACAGCCAGGTCTTTATTCGAATCGTTTTTCATAACCTATCTCAGCGTGTTTCACGAGGCGGTTTCCTTGGCACGTCTTGTCGAAGCAGAGATCGTGTCCCCTTATTACGGGATTCCCATTAATACGGACGTGGGTAACCCAACCGCGCCTATTAGTAGGACTCCTAAATCTTAGGCAAGTCCCAAACGTCCACGAGGAGGACGCTTGATATTCACCCTGTTTATAAAGGGGACAATGTCTTTTCCTCTCTATCTTAATCGAATCCGCCTCTTGCATCGAGTTCCAACACCCAAAGCTCAGGTTTAGGCGCTTCGGACCTTCAACTATGTCCGGATCCAACCTTCAAGGTCGGTGGATGCCTTCCTCCGTCATAGAGGAGGACATCAAGAAGTTGAGAGAGGCCAGATATCTGACCGCCGAAATTTCACATCGGCTGCCTGCCCGAGGGCAGGTCGTCCCTACTACCGAACCCAACGAGAGCGTCGTGTTCGTCTCCCACTTCCTCCGAGGACTAGGCCTCTCTCTGGATCCCTTTGTTAGGGGTCTTATGTTCTATTGCGGGCTAGATTTTCACGATCTGGCCCCGGATTCCCTTCTTCACATCACGACATTTATTGTCGTATGCGAGGCCTTCCTCTGCATTACCCCTCACTTCGGCCTGTGGCTCAAGACCTTCGATGTGAAGCCAGAGATGATCGAGGGGCAGCACGCAGCGTGCGGAGGCACTTCAATAAGAAAAATTGCTGACGCACCCTGGCCTGAGGGTTACTTCCCAGAGGTGTCCGGATTGTGGTAGCGGGAGTGGTTCTACATCACAGCTCCCCGAACTGCCAAGTGGGTAGCTGCCCCCACCTTCCACTCAGGCCCCCCACCACAACTGATGTCATGGATCAGCAGGGGGCTGAGCTGGGGTCTAGCCAAGGACGTGCCAACACTGCAAAGCCGTATCCGAGATCTCTTCGAGAGAGATATCAGTCTGGTTATGGTAGTGCAAGTTATGCTAGTCCATCAAGTCCAGCCTTGCAAACGCCGGCCCCTTCGCATGTGGGAATTCAACCCGGAAGGACCGCGAGCTATCCAACATTTCCTCGGCATGACAAATAATGTGTCCGGACATCACTGAGGATGCAGGTCTGAGCTGCAATCACCCGGATACCCAAGTAAGTAGCCCCGCATCTGAACACACTGTCTGTTTTATTCATAGCAACATTGCCCTAAAAAAGAAAAACTGCTCTTGGTCTAGGATTGGATAGCGAAGGCAAAGTTGATCAGGTATCCGGCCCCCCTCCCTGAGACCTCACCAAATCCCGTGCTAACCAGGATGCTGGAGATCGCGCCTTATCAAGCGCCCTTGGGAGAAGATAAAGGGGGGAACAAGGAGGTTAGCGCCTCCACGAAGGAGGTTAGCCGGGGAGGAGGGATGAAACTTCCTCTCCCTAGGGAAGGAAGAGGACCGCCTGCGAGGACCCGGAGACAATGGTCTCCAAACGGGGGAAGAAATCTTTGCCGGAGGGTCCTGCCTCGGGGGCTACCCTGGCCGCACTATGCCCTCAAGGGGATCAGCCCTCCATCGAGCTGTAAGTAAAAGGATACTTAATAATGAAAATATCTCGCTTTACTTCTGAGGAAAACAACCGAAGCATTTATCTTGCAGTTCGGATCTTAGCCCTTCTCAGCAGAGCTCGTCTTCAGGGGATCTTCTTCCAGAGATGATGGAGAGCGAAACGCCTCCCCCTGACACACCGCCTCATGAGGCGGGCGACCCCGAGGTATCGTCGCGGAGGGTTTCTCCTGATCCGGCAAGGCCAGAAGGTAATCCTATGGCCACCCGAAGTCCTCAGTATCCGGCTCTTGAAGAGAGCAATCAAAAGAGTCCGGCACCGTCTCGTGTGCGGTCGGACGTACTGAGGGATCTGCTAGAGCAAGTGGCTATCTCAGAAGAGCACCGCACGTTGATGGGTACGGTGATTGAAAGGATTTCGTCCGCCAAAAGCAGGCTGCACGAAGCCTTTGTGAGTCTACTGGCGGGTTTTGAGGTACATGAAATGATGTTCATTTTTTACAGTACCGCACATTTTTAGATGTGCCCTATGTAGATAGTAGCCCCTAAGACTTTGGTTGTCGTCGAAAACGGCGGCAAACAGAGGATCATAGTCCCAGGTAATAACCTGATCGCCTTTATGTGCAGGTGGTTGAAGCTCCGGTGGCTAGCCGGATTGATGGGTTTGCCGAACTAAGGCGGCAGCTAGATGTGGCAGATGCTGACATCGTGCTTGTCAACAAGCGGCTTGACGAGGCACAGGGTCAGTGATTTTTCTGGTGATCGTCACATAGTAAGAGCAGCATGATGCCAGTATCTTTAATATGTTGTGACTGCAGATGGAGCTGCCACCGTGGAGACCCTTCGGGCGGAACTTTCCCAAGCCAAGGAGCACACAAGGAGCAGCAATGTGGCCGCTTTAAAGGCGGCCAAGGATTTAAGGGCCGAACAGGCCGCACATTCCTAGAGCAAAGAAAAAATTGCCAAGATTGCCGTGGAGTTAAAAGATGCTGCTGACCGTTACCGGCTTCTTGAAGAGGAAAACCGGGCAAAGGCGACGGACCTGGAGAAGGCCCGGGTGGCTGCCAAGGAAGCCCGCTCCAAAATTAGAGCGACGAAGGAGGAGTTGAATCAAGCTGTGGATACCGTTTCTGGGAAGCCATTCTTGTTACGGACTAAGTTCGGAGATCCAAAATATGCTCCTCTAGACCAGCTATGGAGTTCTGCGGACGAGTACATGGATTTGGCTGCAAGTGCTGCTGATGCGACCGAGTACTTCAAGGATCAGAAGGGTCCTAAAGTGGAGAAGTTGTTCTGGTCACAGTTTCACGCTCCAGTCCGTCCACTGTTGCTGAATGAGCGATTGACCGGTTGGGCTGAGCTCCATAGATTATCCGGACTTGCCATGAGGTCTGTAGTGGATCATCTGTGGCCAGGAGGGCCAAGGCCGAATAGCTACTTTAGCTTGGTGCAACAATTCCTTGGTCCTGTGCCACGCATCGATGCTGTGAACAGGTCGGCGTGCATAGAGGGCTCGCGGATGGCCCTTGCCCGTGTCAAAACATACTGGGCGGAGATGGATGCCAGCATTGTTGCGGCAGAGGGTTCGGCCATAGCCCGAGTGGCTGCCGAGCACTACTTTGAAGAAGTTCTTGAAGGCGCTCGTTTGATAGAGGCTCGGTGCTCGAAGAATATTATGTTTAAGTGACATGTATTCCCATTGTAAGAACAATATTTTATTGAATTTATCAAGGCTGTATTTACACTTTTTCCCAAAAGTGCTATGATGCCTCCTGTGCGGCCGTTTATGTATATATGTATATAACCTGAAAGATGGCAGTCGTCGGCTTCAGCCCCCATGCATATAATGCGGGGGTGTTCGCAGAAGACGCATGTTCACACTTGATCCAACGTCTTGGTCCATTAAGGAGGTGATAGTGCGGTGAACTAGGCAATCGGACTATAATGCTTTAACACTTTCACTTAGCCAGAGGAGTTTGACAGTGGGGCTACTATATAGCCCCTGGTGGCTCCACGCTCATCCGGATTCGGGGCGCGTACATGCCTGGCCGCGAAACGGCCCTTCGTTAAGGCAGAGGTATCCCAAAGATTCCGCTTGGTCATCGAGTGGTTAACCAGTCTCACGCTATATCATGACAGTCAGTTTTCGGCTTTCTCTATTGAGGTGCTCGTCCAGATGAACCAGCGCACAATCGCAGTAGTTCTCATGGTGCCGCCTTAGCCGATAGAGCGGAACGTAAGGCAGCAAAACACAGCAGCCAGGCAAACCCAACATTTGATCAAAGACATGATTCGGAACTGATGCATATAAGGCCAAACTCGCGACGCCAAACACTCCCTAGTGTATTCGGTCTTTATGTTGTAAACCGGGTCAAAACAGTGCCCTTTGTAATAAGCCCCTGGTGTCCAGGTACGTGCAATTATTCTGACGTGGCCACATGCCAATACGTCAGTATTCTGACAGTAAAAAAGGTTTACGCAGGGTCTTAATCTAAAAAGAATCCTTGGAACGGGTCCCTGCTGCATGTCTGCGCCTGTGTCTCCGTTGTGCCGTATTCTAGACAGGTGTAGCACGATGGTCATCTGGAAAAGAAAGGAACTTAATTGAAAAGTTGTCATGCAAAAGGTAGGTTATCCTAAATAAACCATGCACAGTTCAAAATGAGTAAAGTTGAGCCTAATTGTCACTTGTTTGCGCGCGTTGAGCCCCTTGTATTGTAATAGGGGTATAGCCATCAAACCTGTATCAATTACATATAGCTGCGCTGGACTCGTCCACCCGCATCCCTGGTCTTAACAACCTGTCAGATGCTTTAGTTGGTGAGGCCGTTTAGTGTGCGGCTGGCAGCCGCACGGTCTTCCGCGCGCAAGGAGCGCTCAATATTTCCCTTTACTGTAATGATGCCACGTGGACCGGGCATCTTAAGCATGAGAGAAGCGTAATGCGGTATTGCGTTAAAGCGAGCGAAAGCTTCGCGTCCGAGTAGTGCTTGATAACCACTTTGGAACGGAGCGATGTGGAACGTTAAATTTTCGCTGCGGAAGTTATCGGGAAAGCCGAATATAACCTCTAGTAGCAGGGAGACCATGCAATGGGCCTCTGGGCCTGGCGTTACTCCTTTAAAGGTAGTATTGCCGTGGCTAATTTTTGTTGGGTCTATCCCCATTTTGCGGACCGTGTCCTGATATATTAGGTTTAAACTGCTGCCACCGTCCATCAGGACTCGTGTGAAGTGGTATCCGTCAATTATTGGGTCTAATACCAAGGCAGCCCATCCTGCACGCCAGATACTTGCTGAGTAATCCCGATGGTCAAAGGTGATCAGTTGGGACGACCAGTGGCAGAACTCCACGGTGATAGGCCCTGGAGCATGTGTCTCTAGGAGTGCCGCTTTGTTTCTCCCCTTTGTACCGTGTAACACGTTTACTGTTTTGACTTCTGGTGGGAATTGCTTCTGTTCCCCAGTGCTTTTCTTGCGAGGCTCTTCCTCGTCTTCGCTTGGTGTATCCTGCCCCTCATGTTCGGTGTTGAGCTTGCCGGACTGCTTGAAGACCCAACATTCTCTATGGGTATGATTTGCAGGTTTATCGGGGGTGTTGTGGATCTGACATATTTTATCCAGAATCTTGTTTAGGCTGGACAGTTTGTCTCTGTTGCCTTTGGAGGGCAGCTTTTGTTGACCTGGCCGAGAGCTTCTAAATCCGGCATTTACCGCCGTTCTCTTCGGGCTGTCTTCTTTATTCCGGCGCTTTTTTTTGCTGCGTCGTGGTTTCCCGTTTCCTTCCCTGACTTCGTACGTACTTGGGTCGCTGGTGCTGAATCGGGCTAACCAGCTGTCCTCGCCTGCGCAAAAGCGGGTCATGAGGCTTGTTAATACTGCCATTGTTCTTGGCTTTTCTTGGCCGAGGTGTCTGGCAAGCCATTCGTCTCGAACGCTGTGCTTAAAAGCTGCTAAGGCTTCGGCGTCCGGGCAGTCGACTATTTGGTTCTTTTTAGTGAGAAACCTGTTCCAAAGCTTTCGGTCTGACTCTTCAGGCTGTTGAGTTATATGACTCAAATCGTCTGCATCCGGTGGTCGGACATAGGTCCCTTGAAAATGTGCCCGAAAAGCGTCTTCGAGCTCTTCCCAGCTTCCAGTGGAGTTTTTGGGGAGGCTTTTAAGCCAGTGCCGAGCTAGCCCTTTGAGCTTGAGGGGTAAGTACTTGATGGTGTGGAGATCATCTCCTCGAGCCATATGGATATGGAGGATGTAGTCCTCAATCCAGACCCCAGGGTCTGTCGTTTCGTCGTACGCCTCTATGTTTACGGGTTTGAATCCCTCTAGAAATTCATGGTCCAGCACCTCATCGGTGAAACATAGGGGGTGTGCGGCACCCCTGTATTTGGGTGTACCGTGGTGTTGGGATGTTTGTTGTGTTGCATTGCGTGCTGGAGCACGCTTGCGTGGCCCATAGATGGATCTGGTTGCGTTGTCCTTTTGATGTGAGCCCTCACGTGGATCGCGTACTGGCTTATGTGCGGCATCGTTTGCCGCTCTATGTTGGCCACGAGGTCGTCTATCTGACCGGATGGCCGTTTTGTTTTTTGATTGCGGGGGATCTAAGGCCTCCTCATCAAATTCAGGTAGCAACTTTCGCTTCGGGTAGCTCTTGGTATGGCGATTACCACCGTATTTCGCTATAGTGTTGAGTACTTCACTCCATTTGATTCTGAGTGTGTCTTGTGCTGCCCTGAGCCTTTGCTTCTACTTTTTCAGACTCCTCGCAGTGGCAACAAGCCTTTGATGGGTATTTTGTTGCTCCGGGTGCCTGTCCGGTGTGATGTCATCCGGACTTTTATCTTCGGCGGAGTCGGGTTGTTCGGTTTGATTCTTCGTGTTGCCGTGGTCGGACGATGGTTCACTGCCGTGTTTGTTGTCCGCTGGCTCGCCTTGCTCTATCGCTAGGTCTATATGATCATTGTTTCTGCCGAGGCAGGATTTGGAGCGGCGCTTACGCCGCCGCTTTGACTGCTTCTCGAGGGAACAACCCCTCGCTGCGTCCTTCCGTTCTTCGTCGTTGTTTTCTTTGGGTGCGTCCACCATGTATACATCATATGATGAAGTGGGCATCCAGTGCCTTGTGGGTAGTGGTTCCTGTTCGTCTCCTGCATCGTCGTCCATGCCGTCGATGTCTTCAGAGTCAAAGTTGAGCATGTCGGTCAAATCGTCGACAGTGGCTACTAAGTGGGTGGTGGGTGGGCGGCGAATTTCTTCGTCATCCGCATCCCAATTCTATCGGACATGGTTCGGCCAGGGCTCTCCTAACAGAGAGAGAGAGCCTACTGAGTTCAGTATGTCGCTGAAGGGCGAGTGCTGAAAGATATCCGCGGAGGTGAACTCCATGATCGGCGCCCAGTTGGATTCGATAGGCACGGGCGCAGGCGGTTCGTAGTCCGTGGCCGGGGAAGAATCCGGCAGTTTGGCGTCACGGCTGTCATGAAGGGTAAGGTCGATACTCGGCTCGATCGCCGATGAGAGTGCGGCCTCCACGCGGGGTCTATCCACCCATCACTGGATGGCGCAATTGGCTCTGATTTGAGGGTCGGAGCGGTCGCCGGTGCGATCTCCTGAACACTGTCCGATGGTAGAGCTAAGTCATGATCATCGTGACCATGCGGCACACTCGGCAAGGGCTTGAATCCTTCGAAGATCAAGTCTCCGTGGATGTCAGCTGTGTAGTTCAAGTTTCCAAATCTGACCTGATAGCAAGGGCCGTAGCTCTCGATCTGCTCTAGATGGCCAAGCGAGTTGGCCGTAGTGCGGAGCCGCCGAATACAAAGATCTGTCCGGGGAGAAAAGTCTCACCCTGGACTGCATCGCTACCGATGATCGAAGGAGCCATCAAGCCTAGTGATGACGACACAGAGGAACTCTCAATGAAAGCACCAATGTCGGTGTCAAAACCGGCGGATCTCGGGTAGGGGGTCCCGAACTGTGCATCTAAGGCGGATGGTAACAGGAGGCAGGGGACACGATGTTTTACCGAGGTTCGGGCCCTCTTGATGGAGGTAAAACCCTACGTCCTGATTGATTATTCTTGATAATATGAGTAGTACAAGAGTTGATCTACCACGAGATCAGAGAGGCTAAACCCTAGAAGCTAGCCTATGGTATGATTGTATGTTGTCCTACGGACTAAAACCCTCCAGTTTATATAGACATCGGAGTGGGCTAGGGTTACACAGAGTCGGTTACAAGGAAGGAGATCTACATATCCGTATTGCCAAGCTTGCCTTCCACGCCAAGGAGAGTCCCATCCGGACACGGGACAAAGTATTCAATGTTGTATCTTCATAGTCCAACAGTGCGGCCAAAGGATATAATCCGGCTGTCCGGATACCCCCTAATCCAGGACCCCTCAGTCAGTTTTTGGCTTTCTCTACTGAGGTGCTCATCTGGTTTAGACCAGGGTACAATCGTAGTAGTTCTCCCTTTACTACCCTAGCCGATGTAGCGGAACGTAGGGTAGCAAGCACAGGAGCCGGGCGACCCAACTATTGACCAAAGACATGATTTGGAGCCAATGCATACAATGCTAAATTCGGGGTGCCGAACTATACTTATAAGAAGTGTTCGGACTTTTGTTGCCACCGCTTGATCGGGACTAAGACTGAGGCCGGATTGCTAGTCGAGCTCCTCACGAGCCGAGCTCTCCTGCTGCAGAGTAGTTCGGACCCTCTTAAGGGTGTCCGAGGGCTCGGCAGCTGAATGAAGGTTCTGCTTGAGAAGGCCGCTTTGTACTTCTGCGGCTAGGGCAGCTGTGTGCTCTTTTGTACGGGGAGAGCGTTCCGTATTGCCATTGACTGTTATGACGCCGCGTGGGCCGGGCATCTTGAGCTTGAGATAAGCATAGTGTGGTACTGCGTTGAATCGAGCAAACGCAGTTCGTCCGAGCAGTGCATGATAGCCGCTGCGGAATGGGACGACATCGAAGACTAACTCCTCACTTCAGAAGTTGTCCGGAGATCCGAAGACAACCTCTAGTGTGATTGAGCCCGTACAACGGGCCTCTATGCCTAGAATGACTCCTTTAAAGGTGGTCTTTGTAGGCTTGATCCTTAATGGGTTAATGCCCATTTTTCGCACTGTCCTGATAGAGCAGATTGAGGCTGCTACCACCGTCCATAAGGACACGAGTCAGGTGGAACCCATCAATTATTGGCTCTAAGACCAGTGCGGCTGAGCCTCCGTGAGAGATACTGGTCGGGTGATCCCGACGATCAAACGTGATCGGGCATGACGACCATGGATTAAATTTTGGGGCGACTGGCTCTATCGAGTAGACGTCCCTGAGCGCACGCTTGGGCTCCCTCTTGGGGATGTGGGTAGCATATATCATGTTCACCGTTTTGACCTGAGGAGGGAACTTCTTCTGTCCCCCTATGTTCGGTTGCGATGGCTCTTCGTCATCGTCATCGCTTTGCGATCCCTTTTCCCTGTTCTCGGCGTTTAATTTGCCGGCCTGTTTGAAAACCCAACACTCTCTATTTGTATTATTAGGAGGCTTGTTGGGGGTGCCGTGAATCTGGCATGGATGATCAAGTATGCGGTCCAAGCTGGATGGGCCCAAATTGTTCTTTTGGAACGGCTTCTTCCGCTGACCGGACTTAGAGCCACTGAATCCAGCGTTGACCGCCGTATCCTCGGTGTTGTCACTATTGTTTCGGCGCTTGTATCTATTGCGTCGAGACTTGTCTTTGTTGCTTTTAAATTCAGGGGTGCCGGTGTAGCTTGCATTGTTTTTGCGACGGGCCAACCAACTGTCCTCGCCCGCATAAAAGCGGGTCATGAGTGTCATGAGGGCCGCCATGGATTTTGGATTTTCTTGGCCGAGGTGGTGAGCGAGCCATTCGTCGCGGATGCTATGCTTGAAACCTGCTAAAGCTTCGGCGTCCGGACAGTCGACAATTTGGTTGTTTTTAGTTAAGAACCTTGTCCAGAATTTCCTGGCGAACTCTCCAGGCTGTTGAACTATATGGCTTAAGTCATCAGCGTCCGGAGGTCGAACATATGTACCTTCGAAGTTGTCGAGGAAAGCCTCTTCCAAGTCCTCCCAGCTGCCAATGGAATTTTCAGGCAGACTGTTTAGCCAATGCCGAGCTGTCCCTTTGAGTTTTGGAGGGAGGTATTTTATGGCGTGGAGGTCATCCCCGCGGGCCATATGGATGTGGAGAATGAAGTCCTTGATCCACACCGCAAGGTATGTGGTTCCATCATATGATTCTATGTTCACGGGCTTGAATCCTTCTGCGAATTCGTGATCCAGGACCTCATTAGTGAAGCAATGAGGGTGTGCGGGGCCTCTATATCGGGTCGTATCGTGATGCAGCTCTAATAGAGTCCGTCTGCGGTGTTCAGCCTGCACATGACTGGGTTTGTCACTCCGAATGGGTGGCCGTTGTCGCGTGTGGAGGTGCTTCCTCGTGATCCGTAGATTGATCTGGTATGTCCTGCTTTATTGTTCAGGTTCTGCCGGAGGTCATATGTATGGTCGTGGGCTAATTTACCTCTACCTGAGTGATGAGGCGGGGTGGGCTGGTGTTTGGCATGAGTTGCCATTTTGTCCCGACCGCATGGTGGTCGGTCGGCCGTATTGTGCGATGATGGTATGTACTCCGGTGCCTCCTTGTCGAACTGAGGTAGCAATTTGCGCTTTGGGTAGATTTTGGTTGGGCGCTTGAGGCCGTATTCTTCGGCTGCTAGGACATCAGTCCATTTATCATTGAGCAGATCTTGGTCAGCTTGAAGCTTTTGCTGCTTCTTTTTCAGGCTCCTTGTCGTGGCTATTAGCTGGCGCTTGAACGCTCCTGCTCAAGATGTTCCTCAGGCACGATGAAGTCTTTGGTGCCGAGGCTCACCTCATCTTTGGAGAGCGAAAGGTAATTATCGTCCTCCGAATCTTCGTGTGTGGCCTATTTAACAGGGCTAACTTGCTCATCTTCTTGTTCATCTTGTTTGTTTGCTTTATCGACGGGGTCTTCATTGTCTTCGGCACCTTCTGGAGTGTCATCTTCTCATGTGCCGGTGTTGTTGTCTTTACTAAAGTGTGCCTTAGAGTGGCGCCGCTGACGCCGACGCTTGGATTGTATTTCGGAAGGTTTATCCTCAACTGGGTCTTCCTTATCGTCGTCGTTGTTCTCCTTTGGTGAATCCACCATGTAAACGTCATACGAGGAAGTGGCCGTCCAGCGTCCGGTGAACGGTGGGTTCTGGGCCTCTTCTTCTCCGGCATCGTCGTCCATACCATCGATGTCCTCGGAGTCGTAATCAAGTTCGTCAGTCAAATCCTCGATCGTGGCTATAAAGTGGGTGGCAGGTGGGAAGTAAAATTCTCCATCGTCAGCCCCTAGTTCGGCTGAGAGTCCTCCACCAAGGACAGGTTTTTTTAACGAGTTCAGCACATCGCCCAAAGGCGAGTGCTGGAAGATGTCTGCGGCTTCGGAACCCGCGGTCGGAGACGAGTCCGGCATTCCGGTGGCATAGGCATCGTGTGAGACCAGGTCCATGTGCGGCTCAAACACCATGGAATCTGCGGCCTCGAAGGTGGGGTTAATCCTTCCGTCTTTGGATGGCGCGGCCTGCTCCGGCTCTAGGGGCAGAGCGGTTACAAGAGCGATCTCCTAGATGCGGCCCGATGACAGATTTAGGTCATGATAATCGGGGTGACTGGGAGCGGCCACCGCGGTATCGAATCCGGCGAAGATCAAGTATCAATGGATGCCTGCGACGTAGTTCATGCTTCCGAATCTGACCTGATGGCCAGGGGCGTAGCTTTCGATCTGCTCCAGATGGCCAAACGAGTTGGCCCATAGTGCGAAGCCGCCGAACAAGAAGATCTGTCCGGGGAGGAAAGTTTCTCCGCAGACAGCGTAATTATTGATGATTGAAGGGGCCATCGAACCTTTCAGTGACAGCATAGAGGAACTCTCAATGAAAGCACCAATGTCAGTGTCAAAACTGGCGGATCTCGGGTAGGGGTACCCGAATTGTGCGTCTAAGGTTGATGGTAACAAGAGACAGGGGACATGATGTTTACCCAGGTTCGGGCCCTCTCTATGGAGGTAATACCCTACTTCCCGCTTGATTGATCTTGATGAATACGAGTATTACAAGAGTTGATCTACCACGAGATCATAATGGCTAAACCCTAGAAATCTAGCCTGTATGACTACGGTATTGAGTATATCCTTTCCAGACTACACCCTCCGGTTTATATAGACACCGAGGGGATCTAGGGTTACATAGAGTCGGTTACATAAGATGGAATCTTCATGGTTGTTCGCCAAGCTTGCCTTCCACATCAAGGAGAGTCTTATCCGGACATGGGTACAGTCTTCGGTCTTCATATCTTCACAGCCCATCAGTCCGGCCCCTAGATAACAGGCCAGACGCCCGAGGACCCCGTAGTCCAGGACTCCCTCAGCCGTCCTTTTTTTGGTGTGGCACTTATTTGAAGGTAGACTTTATTCGGATGTGTTTTCTTAACACGCGTGTTGTTTTTTATTTTAACTTTTTTAACGAAGTGTATGTATTTTATTTTTGTTTTACTGTCTGAACTTCATTGTTCTTCACATAGAACTGCATAATGTGCATTTTGATGTAGTCTGTCTTATTTTAGTCGGGCCGTTTATGGGCCGGCCCATTTTATGTGACCCTTTGCCACACGCGGGCCTCCTCTGTGTCCCTTCCAGGCGATCCCACCACTCCGCTGACAGGGAGAGTGACCGAGAACAATCCCCTCTCCTCTCTTGCAGTTTCTCCCGAGGCATCTCTCCCTCGAGCAAAACCGCCGTCGCCTGCAGCAACCGCCATCGCCCGAGGAACCGCCGCCCTCAAGAGGTCCTTATTCCTGCATTTCGCGTCGCCGTCCGCTCCGCGAGCCCTTGCCGATGCGCTCCCGCAGCCCTTTCCTGTCCGTTCCCGTCGCTGCCCCCCCCCTCCACGCCACCGTCACCGCACCATTTTTTGTGGTACGTTCCGCTCGGCCTCGGTCTTGATCGTCCCCTCGTCTTGTTTTGTGATTCTCGTAGTTGTTGTTGCTGTTTTTGCTTGTGTAATTTTTCCGTAGGCAGTCGATTTTATCTCTATTTTGAAGTCGATAGTCATGTGTAGCAAGGTGGATCTAGGGTTTCATGAGATTTTCGCCGATTTTGTTGCTTATATCTATCACTTCATCCTTGTGCTGCAGGCAAACGCAATGTCTTCGCCGAGCAGAGTGGGAGGAGGAGTTCAGGGTATGTGGAGTGCTTATTTTAGGCTTTGCTTATTTTGTTTGATGTTTATCTAGTTTCCTAATTCATCTTGCATATTGGTTTATGCTTTGTTAGTTGTCAGCGTTTGTTTGCATTATTTTGTCATGTGATGTTTTGTAATTTCTGTTTCTGGTTCTTTTTGAATCCAGTAGGTGATTGTAGTGCTCATAATGATACACCAATTGGCTCTCGTTGTCCTAGTTGTAAGGATCATGGTGTCGAGGGAGGACATGAAGTGAATTCGCCGATTGAATCTTCTCCCATAAGTGTGGCCCCTCCTTCTGGTAGGTGATTGATTTGTTTATTTTTGTGTATGCTGGTACTTGACGTTGTACAAATTGGCGTTGCCTTGTTGTATCTAGTCCGGCATTTTGTTGGGAACAAACGTGAAGTTAGTGTATGCAACACTGCATTTATTTGTATATGTGAACTCCACTATATGTATGTCTGTAACGCCCTCGATGCGGCAATATCTCCCACGTGTCGAAGCATGACTTAGAGGCATAACCGCATTGAAAGCAATGTCGCAAGTGAGGTAATCTTCACAACAACCCATGTAATACATAAGGGAAAGAGATACATAGTTGGCTTACACTCGCCACGTCACACAAATGCATAAATAACATTACATTCATCCAGTTACACTCAAAGTCCGACTACGGAACCAAAAAGAAGATAAACCCCAAATGCATCATAGTCCCCGATCGCCCCAACTGGGCACAACTACTGATCATCTGGGAAAGACACGTAGTATCGTCCTGAGTCCTCATCAAACTCCCACTTGAGCTCAGTTGAATCACCTAGAGCGGTATCATCGGTCCCTGCATCTGGTTTTGGAAGTAATATGTGAGTCACGGGGACTCAGCAATCTCACACACTCACGATCAAGACTATTTAAGCTTATAGGAAGGGTAAAAGGTATGAGGTGGAGCTGCAGCAAGCGACTAGCATATTTGGTGGCTAACATACGCAAATGAGAGCGAGAAGAGAAGGCAAAGGCACGGTCGAACAACTATGATTAAGAAGTGATCCTAGAACAACCTACGTCAAACATAACTCCAACACCGTGTTCACTTCCGGGACCCCGCCGAGAAGAGACCATCACGGTTACATACGCGGTTGATCAATTTTAAATTAAGTTAAGTTTCAGGTTTTCTACAACCTAACATTAATAAATTCCCATCTGCCCATAATCGCGGGCACGGCTTTTGAAAGATCAAATCCCTGCAGGGGTGTCCCAACTTAGCCCATCACAAGCTCTCATGGTCAACGAAGGATATTCCTTCTCCCAAGACAATCCGATCAGGCTTGGCATCCCGGTTACAAGACATCTCGACAATGGTAAAACTAAACCAGCAAAGCTTCCCGAATGTGCCGACAAATCCCGATAGGAGCTGCACATATCTCGTTCTCAGGGCACACTCATATGAGCCAGACGTCGGGTAGGCCAGCCCAGAGTTGCCCCTGGTAGCCCCGGACATCACTCAGTTGGACCAACACTTAGAGAAGCACTGGCCCGGGGGGTTAAAATAAAGATGACCCTCGAGTCCGCGAAACCCAAGGGAAAAAGGCTAGGTGGCAAATGCTAAAACCAATGTTGGGCCACGCTGGAAGAATTTTATTCAAGACGAACTGTCAAGGGGTTCCCATTATAACCCAACCGTGTAAGGAACGCAAAATCAAGGAACATAACACCTGTATGATGGAAACTAGGGCGGCAAGAGTGGAACAAAACACCAGGCATAAGGCCGAGCCATCCACCCTTTACCAAGTATATAGGTGCATTAAGATAAACAAGATAATATGGTGATATCCCAACAATAAACATGTTCCAACAAGGAACGATCTCCAATCTTCACCTGCAACTAGCAACGCTATAAGAGGGGCTGAGCAAAGTGGTAACATAGCCAAACAACGGTTTGCTAGGACAAGGTGGGTTAGAGGTTTGACATGGAAATATGGGAGGCATGATAAGAAAGTGATAGGTATCGTAGCATAGGCATAGCAAAACAGCGAGCATCTAGCAAGCAAAGATAGAAGTGATTTCGAGGGTATGGTCATCTTGCTTGCAAAGTTCTCAGAGTTGACTTGATCCTCGTAAGCGTACTCAACGGGCTCCTCGATCACGTACTCGTCTCCCGGCTCTACCCAAGCAAGAACAACAAGCAAAAGGAACACAATCAACCACGTGCAATGCTCAAACAACATGATGCCAAACATGTCATGATATGCGGGATGCGTTATGCGATGCATATGCATGATTTGGAAAGGAATGATTGAACCTGACCTCAACTTGGAAAACCAAGAGTGCCACTGGAAATCTGAGTTGATTTCGGTTGAAATCGATATAAAGATCACCGAAATCGGATGCGCGGTTTGGAAATGGCAAGCAAAACGAATACGGCACCGGTCTGCGATTAACAGCAAATGGCCATCCAAATGCATCAAGATAATTAAGCTACTGCACCCAAACATAGCAACAAAATACATGGTAGGGATCCACTCAAGATGCTTGACAAAAGATGAACACTGCACTACAGCTAATTCACTCAATAGCAGGTTCAAACAAGCATTGCAAAAGTGCAAATGATAGCAGGTTACAGACTTAGTGAAAATAACAAGTCAGGAATTTATCATCAGGAACCAATGTTTAGAGCACGATAACTACATGCTACAGGAACATATCGTGGCAAAGCAAAGCATGGCATGAAGCTACTCAAAGCATACAACAAAAGTCCCTTAGTGACCATGAGCCAAAAGGGATCAGAAAATACAATTGCAAGCATATGAACATAGCAAAAACTTAAATAGATTCAGACTTAGTGAAAAAACTGGAGCATGGCAAAACAGACATCAAGTAGGCATGTTTACGAGCTCGATGCACTCACCACAAGGTATTGCATGATAATCTAAGCATACACCCAGCAAGTAGACATGGCATGGAAGCTAGACATGGCAATAACAACATCATAGCATGCACGGGTCAACAACAACAAGCTTGGCAAAATTGCAAAACATGTTAACAATCTGCCGGGAACATTTTATAGCAAAAGTAGAGCTCGATTGACTCAAGATAGGGTGCTCCATAATTGCAAACAAAGGCATGTATGGATAGAGCACAACATTATCTACAAAACATCCTTACTGATCATGCTCAAAAGAGGCATAGATCTCTCGGTAGCAACATGAACATATGGCATAAAAATAATAATAGGACAAGGACTTAGAATATTTGCAAGTCCCTGAAATCAGCAACATTAGGTGACCTATTTTGCATGCTTGTGCTAGTCACCACAGAGATCACAAAAATACATGGCATACACCCCTGTAAATATGGCATGGCATACTTCAATACACATGTAGAGCTCAGGATCATAGCATGCACACATTAATCATGGCAAAAATGACAAAAGTGCAAATGTTGATAATAATCTGAAACTAACATCACATAGCCCTCTTCCAACAGCATTTCGGGCATCAAGATGAGCTCAAATGAACATGATGCAATGAGATGAAATGAAGTACTCGTCGAGACGAACATTTCGATATGCTACACGCACGAATCGGAGCCACGGATGCAGAGTTATGGCATGTCAAAGTATGCAAAATAATTAGGGTTTTAGGGCAAAAGTCAACCGAGATTTGGATCCAGATCTAGGGTTCCTCGCAGCACGCGAACCGAGGCAGCCGGAACAGTGCCCGCCGGAGACACTTGGGGCGTCGGAGTTGGGGCAGATGGTCCGATCCTCTGCGGGGGACGGAGCGTCCGGCGAGGAGGACGATGGTGGCGGTGGCGGCGCCGGCCTCGGGCGGCGCGGTGGGGGCGAGCGCTGGCAGGCGGCGGACTCAACGCCAGCGAGGAGGCGGACGGGCGGCGCGGTGAGGGCTGCGCCCCTCGGGCGAGGCGGCAGCGACCTGGGCCGTGGGGGCCCGACGCGGGCTGCCCGGGCCGTGCGGTGAGAGGTGGCCGGTGTGCCACGTGTCAGGCGCTGAATGGCGCGGGCGGCGGCAGCAACTTCGTCCGCTAGGAGGCGGACATGTCCGGCGGCGGCGCGAGCGGTTTTTAGGGTTAGGGGGTGTTTTGACCCGGAATTTCGGGGGAGAGGGCTATATGTAGAGGTAGAGGGAGCTAGGAAGCTCCAAATGAGGTGCGGTTTGCGGCCACGCGATCGTGATCGAACGGCCTAGGTGATGGAGGAGGTTTAGGTGGGTTTTTGGGCACTTTGGAGGGGTGTTGGGCTGCAACACACACGAGGCCTTTTCGCTCCCTCGATTAACCGTTGGAGTATCAAACGAAGTACAAATGGCACGAAACTTGACAGGCGGTCTACCGGTAGTAAACCAAGGCCGCATAACAAGTCTCGGTCCAATCCAAAAACGTTTATCACCCACACACGAAAAGAGGTAGAAAGGGACACCGGAGGACATAGGAGCGCCAGAATGCAAAACGGACAACGGGGAAAATGCTCGGATGCATGAGACGAACACGTATGCAAATGCGATGCACATGATGACATGATATGAGATGCATGACAAAGAAAAAACACACGGAGACAAAAAACCTGACAACGAGGAAATAGAATAACTTAGTGCCAGAAATGGCAAGAGTTGGAATACAAATAAGGTAAATTACATCCGGGGTGTTACAACAATCCACCACTACGAAAGGATCTCGTCCCGAGATCTAGGACTGGAAAAACTCCAGGTACTCAGAACGGAGGTGATCCTCGCGTTCCCAGGTGGCTTCACGGTCAGAATGATGTGACCACTTGACTTTGAGGAATTTGATACACTTGTTGCGAGTCTTGCGCTAAGCTTCTTCAAGAATAGCAACGGGGTGCTCACGATAAGATAGGTCTTCTTGGAGATCAATGTCTTCGAAGTTGACGGTGCGGTCAGGAGTCTTGAAGCACTTGCGGAGTTGAGATACGTGGAACACGTCATGCACGTTAGCAAAGTTGGTTGGAAGCTCAAGTTGATAGGCGAGATCGCCTCTTTTGCTGATGATCTTGAAAGGACCCACGTATCTAGGGGCAAGCTTCCCTTTGATACCGAAGCGATGAGTACCTTTCATTGGAGAGACGCGGAGGTAGACATGGTCTCCGATCTCGAAAGCCAAGTCATGATGCTTACTATCATAGTAACTCTTCTGGAGGGATTGCGCTGCTTTGAGAATATCACGAATGACTTTGCACATTTCTTCTGCCTCTGTGATCAAGTCATTTCCGAGAAGTTGACATTCACCAGTCTCTGACCAGTTAAGAGGAGTACGGCACTTCCTGCCATAGAGAATCTCGAATGGGGCCTTGCCCGAACTCGCTTGGAAGCTGTTGTTGTAGGAGAACTCGGCATATGGAAGACAATCTTCCCACTTCATACCGAAAGAGATGACACAAGCCCTGAGCATATCTTCAAGAATTTGATTTACTCGCTCGACTTGGCCACTAGTTTGAGGATGAAAAGCTGTGCTGAAGCGAATGTTGGTGCCCATGGCCTTCTGAAAAGAATCCCAAAACTTAGAAGTGAAGATGCTGCCACGATCTGAAGAGATCAACTACGGAATGTCATGCAGAGAGACAATCCTGGAGGTATATAGCTCTGCCAACTGAGCTGTTGTGATAGATTCTTTGATAGGAAGGAAATGAGCCACTTTAGTGAGTTTGTCGATGACAACAAAGATAGCATCATTGCCATGCTTGGACTTTGGAAATCCAGTCATGAAGTCCATCTCAATATGGTCAAACTCCCATTCTAGAATGGCAAGAGGTTGGAGGAGACCAGCTGGTCGTTGGTGTTCTGCTTTCACTCTTCTGCAGACATCACATTCATTCACGAATTGAGCAATCTCGCGCTTCATTTGAGTCCACCAATACGACTGCTTGAGGTCCTGGTACATCTTTGTACTTCCAGGGTGGATAGAGAGCAATGAATTGTGAGCCTCGTTCATAATGACTTTACGAATGTCACATTTAGGCACAACAATGCGATCCTCGAAGAAGAGAGTATCCTTGTCATCAAGACGATAGCACTTGTACTTGGGTTGACTCTTGGCAATCCCAATCTTCACCTTCCTCACCATAGCATCAAGAAGTTGAGCCTCACGAATCTGATCTTCTAGAGTAGGAGAGACTTGGAGGTTGGCGAGGAAACCTTGAGGAACAACTTGACGGTTGACTTTGGGGAAAGCTTCACAAAGCTCGGGTTGGTAAGGCTTGAGAATCAGACTGTTGAAGTAAGCCTTCCTGCGCAATGCGTCAGCAATTACATTGGCCTTGCCTGGAGAATATTCAATACTCGGATTATACTCTTGAATCATTTCGACCCAACGAGTCTGCCTGAGGTTGAGATTAGGCTGAGTGAAGATGTACTTGACACTCTTATGATCAGTGAAGATGTCCACTTTTCTTCCCAATAAGAGATGTCTCCAAGTTAAAAGAGCATGGACAACTGCCGCCAACTCGAGGTCATGAGTGGGGTAGTTCTTTTCGTTGGGCTTCAACTGGCGAGAGGTATAGGCCACAACTTTCTTCTCTTGCATCAACACTGCACCAAGACCTTGAAGGGAAGCATCACAGAAGACCTCAAACGGTTTGGATTCGTCAGGAGGAGTCAGAACTGGAGCGGTGACTAATTTCTCTTTCAGGGTGTTGAAAGCGATGTCACATTTAGGAGACCACATGTACTTCACATGCTTCGGAGAAGGTTGGAAAGAGGCTTCGTGATCTTAGAGAAGTTCTCAACGAACCTTCGACAATAGCTAGCGAGCCCAAGGAAGCTGCGGAGTTGCTTCACATTCTGAGGTGGTTCTCAATTCACAATTGCAGACACCTTCTCAGGATTAACCGCTATGCCCTTGGCAGAAATGATATGCCCAAGGTAAAGAACCTCATCGAGCCAAAACTCGCACTTTGAAAACTTCGCATAGAACTGATGTTCTCTGAGTTTATCCAGCACCAAACGCAAGTGCTTGGCATGATCCTCCTTGTTCTTGGAAAAGACCAAAATGTCATCGAGGTAGACCAGGACGAAGTCATTTGTGTAGGCGTTGAAGATGAAGTTTATCATGCGAGAGAATGTTGGCGGAGCGTTGACGAGGCTGAAAGACATGACAGTGTATTCATATGAACCATAGCTTGTTCTGAATGTTGTCTTAGGGATATCTTGTTCACGAATGCGAATCTGGTGATAGCCCATACGGAGATCAAGCTTGGAGAATACTTGAGCACCTTTGAGTTGTTCAAACAGCTCATTGATGTTGGGAAGTGGGTACTTGTTCTTTATGGTCTTCTTGTTCAATGGACGGTAGTCGACACAGAGTCAGTCCGTTCCATCCTTCTTCTTCACAAAAAGAACTCCACAACCCCATGGAGAAGAACTTGGTCGGATGAGACCCATTCGCTCTTGAATATTGAGTTGTTTCTTCATCTCCTTCAACTCTTCAGGTCCAAGCTTGTAAGGACGTTTGCAAACAGGTTCCATGCCAGGCTCTAGATCGATGACGAATTCAACTGGCCGGTGCGGAGGCATTCATGGAAGCTCTTCTGGAAAGACGTCTTGATATTCGCAAACAACTGGGATCTGAGAGATGGCATCCAGCTCACCCTTCTCATTGAGAGAAAACAGACGAATGGTATCATCCCTTGCGGCAAAGACAATTACATCCTTAGACGAATGAGTCAATTGAATCTGTCTAGCAGCACAATCAAGCTGAGCCTTGTGCTTAGAAAGCCAGTCCATTCCGAGAATAAGAGCAATATTCGAGTTAGCAAGGACCACCTGAGAGGATAGAAACTTATAGTCGCCCAACGTGATAGTAACATCGGGGATCATAGCGCTTGCATTCATGAATTTACCCGGAGAAACAACTGATAACTGTCTAGGCAAATCTTGTAAAGGCAACTCATGCTTAGATACAAATGGTCTCGAGAAGAAACAATGCGATGCACCAGTGTCAAAAAGAACTTTTGCAGGAATATCGTTAACAGGAAGGTTACCCATTATGACATCTGACGAGTCCTCTGCCTGAGCTGCGTTCATCAAGTTGACAATAGCAGACTTGGGGTTATGCATGACCACTGCGGTGCTAGAAGATCTCACAGGAGGAGGAGGAGGAAGACGCCTCTGATTGAAGCATTTGTTGGCATAGTGACCCTTTTGCTGACACTTATTGCACGTGACCTCCGAGAGCGGACGGTGATATGGAGCAGTTGATCTTGGAGCTTGAGACGAAGTCGTGTTCTGAAAGCCTGGGTTGGGTGGGTGGGAAGATCCATTGCCACCTTTGCTCTTCTGCTAATAAGGCTGACGGAACAGAGGAGGAGGCAGCCAATACTTTTGCTGCTTAGCCACTTGAGTTGAGGAAGAAGGAGTTGCATCTCTGACTCGCTTCTTGGAAGCATCGCACTTGAGTTGAGCAGTCTCTTGCTTCATTGCCATATTGTAGAACTCATCATACTTCTTCGGCTCAAAGAACACGAGAGCTAGTTGGAGATCTTCTCTGAGGCCATCCCTGAACTAATAAATCATGCTCTTCTCGTCAGGGACGTCCTGCTTGGTGAAACGAGTGAGCCTCTGGAACAGAATGTTATACTGGTAAACAGACAAGATGCCTTGCTTCAGGTTGCGGAATTCCTCACACTTGCTCTCAACAACACTCTGAGGAATGTGATGAGCTTTGAAGTCTTGACAGAATTCATCCCAGGTAATCACACGGCCTCCTCTAGAATCTTTGTATTGCTGAAACCACTCCGCAGCTTGGTCTTTGAGTTGGAACGAGGCAAACTTGACAAAGTCCTCAGGCCTGACATTGCTGCACTCGAAATGCTTGCACATATCCACGAGCCAATCATCAGCGTCTGTTGCCTCAACACAGTTGCTGAAGGTCTTTGGCTGGTTAGCAAGGAACTGGTTGAGTGGAGCAAACTGATTCTGATTGTTGCCATGGCCATGATTCCCTTGGTTGCGCTCTTGCAAGAGCTGCATGATCAGCTGCGTGTTTGCATTGGTAGCGTCCATCACAGCTTGACATGCCTCCGGAGGTGGAGGTGGAGGTGGCGGATCAGGATTTGGAGTCGTACGCGTTGGAGGAGCCATCCTGAAGAGGGTGACATCCGTTAGCATCTTGACAGACATATAATGAAGCTGGATCAAATGGATCGAAATTGCAACATATAGTCTTAACATCCGGACAAAATGAACGAATGAATTCCAATTGAAATGGTCACACTTCCATAAATTGAGAAGCCACTTAGATAGAGGTAGAAGAATAAAACAACAAGGTACGGACAAGAACAAATACTTGGTGAGGATTCCCTAATCCCAAACCAAATATTCGCGGAAGAATTACTAGAGCTACATGAATTCCCACCTATGAAACTCCCGAACCTTTCCGGTTGTGCAATCAGGTGTTGGGGATACAGGGGAAGCATAATATCCACCCAAAGATAGCAAATCCTACATCCAGCTGTATCCATCCTTCAACACATAACCAAGAAACCTTCGGAAATTATTTACCTCAACCTTCGAAAAGCATCCGTTATACGAGTTATGGCAATACTCCCGAACTCCCGCCCTAGTACTGTGTGGCGTCGAGGTTATCTCACCAACAACTGCATAAAAGAGATTTCGATGTCGGCGAAACTCAGGTATTCCAGAATTGCAACGATAAAATTGTGACGACAACACCTCGGAGCTCAACTCCCCGGGACACTGCCACAACCCCTAAATGTCAGGAGGCACCAAGAACAATGTTCTCGTCACAAAACCATCGGAACGATTCCAAGATACCCACGTGATCCTAAAAAAAATTTAGTGAAATTTGAGAAGAGAAGAGTCAAAACTCTACGTCAGGATGCCTCACCAGAGCGACGAAGGGACTGAGGAGTAAAAATAAGTCCTACTCTCCGATATATATAATTCCTAAATGACTCAAAACATTTTTCTAGACTCAACAACGCCAATGATTCGATCAAGCAGGGGGCTCCTAAGGTCGGGGAAGGCTCTGATACCAACTTGTAATGCCCTCGATGCGGCAATATCTCCCACGTGTCGAAGCATGACTTAGAGGCATAACCGCATTGAAAGCAATGTCACAAGTGAGGTAATCTTCACAACAACCCATGTAATACATAAGGGAAAGAGATACATAGTTGGCTTACACTCGCCACGTCACACAAATGCATAAATAACATTACATTCATCCAGTTACACTCAAAGTCCGACTACGGAACCAAAAAGAAGATAAACCCCAAATGCATCATAGTCCCCGATCGCCCCAACTGGGCACCACTACTGATCATCTGGGAAAGACACGTAGTATCGTCCTGAGTCCTCATCAAACTCCCACTTGAGCTCAGTTGAATCACCTGGAGCGGTATCATCGGTCCCTGCATCTGGTTTTGGAAGTAATCTGTGAGTCACGGGGACTCAGCAATCTCACACACTCGCGATCAAGACTATTTAAGCTTATAGGAAGGGTAAAAGGTATGAGGTGGAGCTGCAGCAAGCGACTAGCATATTTGGTGGCTAACATACGCAAATGAGAGCGAGAAGAGAAGGCAAAGGCACGGTCGAACAACTATGATTAAGAAGTTATCCTAGAACGACCTACGTCAAACATAACTCCAACACCGTGTTCATTTCCCGGACCCCGCCGAGAAGAGACCATCACGGTTACATACGCAATTGATGCATTTTAAATTAAGTTAAGTTTCAGGTTTTCTAGAACCAAACATTAATAAATTCCCATCTGCCCATAACCGCGGGCAAGGCTTTTGAAAGATCAAATCCCTGCAGGGGTGTTCCAACTTAGCCCATCACAAGCTCTCACGGTCAACGAAGGATATTCCTTCTCCCAAGACAATCCGATCAGGCTCGGCATCCCGGTTACAAGACATCTCGACAATGGTAAAACTAAACCAGCAAAGCCGCCCGAATGTGCCGACAAATCCCGATAGGAGCTGCACATATCTCATTCTCAGGGCACACTCAGATGAGCCAGACGTCGGGTAGGCCAGCCCAGATTTGCCCCTGGTAGCCCCGGACATCACTCAGTTGGACCAACACTTAGAGAAGCACTGGCCCGGGGGGGTTAAAATAAAGATGACCCTTGAGTCTGCGAAACCCAAGGGAAAAAGGCTAGGTGGCAAATGGTAAAACCAATGTTGGGCCATGCTGGAAGAGTTTTATTCAAGGCGAACTATCAAGGGGTTCCCATTATAACCCAACCGTGTAAGGAACGCAAAATCAAGGAACATAACACCGGTATGACGGAAACTAGGGCGGCAAGAGTGGAACAAAACACCAGGCATAAGGCCAAGCCTTCCACCCTTTACCAAGTATATAGGTGCATTAAGATAAACAATATAATATGGTGATATCCCAACAATAAACATGTTCCAACAAGGAACGATCTCCAATCTTCACCTACAACTAGCAACGCTATAAGAGGGGCTGAGCAAAGCGGTAACATAGCCAAACAACGGTTTGCTAGGACAAGGTGGGTTAGAGGTTTGACATGGAAATATGGGAGGCATGATAAGCAAGTGGTAGGTATCGTAGCATAGGCATAGCAAAAGAATGAGCATCTAGCAAGCAAAGATAGAAGTGATTTCGAGGGTATGGTCATCTTGCCTGCAAAGTTCTCAGAGTTGACTTGTTCCTCGTAAGCGTACTCAACGGGCTCCTCGATCACGTACTCGTCTCTCGACTCTACCCAAGCAAGAACAACAAGCAAAAGGAACACAATCAACCACATGCAATGCTCAAACAACATGATGCCGAACATGTCATGATATGCGGGACGCATTATGCGACGCATATGCATGATTTGGAAAGGAATGATTGAACCTGACCTCAACATGGAAAACCTAGAGTGCCATTGGAAAGGTGAGTTTATTTCGGTTGAAATCGATATAAAGATCACCGGAATCGGATGCACGGTTTGGAAATGGCAAGCAAAACAAATGTGGCATCGGTCTGCGATTAACAGCAAATGACCATCTAAATGCATCAAGATAATTAAGCTACTGCACCCAAACATAGCAACAAAATACATGGTAGGTATCCACTCAAGATGCTTGACAAAAGATGAACACTGAGCTATGGCTAATTCACTCAATAGCAGCTTCAAACAAGCATGGCAAAAGTGCAAATGATAGCAAGTTACAGACTTAGTGAAAATAACAAGTCAGGAATTTATCATCAGGAAGCAATGTTTCGAGCACGATAACTACATGCTACAGGAACATATCATGGCAAAGAAAAGCATGGCATGAAGCTACTCAAAGCATACAACAAAAGTCCCTTAGTGACCATGAGCCAAAAGGGATCAAAAAATACAATTGCAAGCATGTGAACATAGCAAAAACTTAAACAGATTCAGACTTAGTGAAAAAACTGGAGCATGGCAAAACAGACATCAAGTAGGCATGTTTACGAGCTCGATGCACTCACCACGAGGTATTCCATGATAATCTAAGCATACACACAGCAAGTAGACATGGCATGGAAGCTAGACATGGCAATAACAACATCATAGCAATGCACGGATCAAAAACAACAAGCTTGGCAAAATTGCAAAACATGTTAACAATCTGCCAGGAACATTTTATAGCAAAAGTAGAGCTCGATTGACTCAAGCTAGGGTGCTCCATAATTGCAAACAAAGGCATGTATGGATAGAGCACAACATTATCTACAAAACATCCTTACTGATCATGCTCAAAAGAGGCATAGATCTCCCGGTAGCAACATGAACATATGCCATAAAAATAATAACAGGACAAGGACATTAGGTGACCATATTTCCAAGTCCCTGAAATCAGCAATATTAAGTGACCTACTTTGCATGCTTGTGCTAGTCACCACAGAGATCACAAAAATACATGGCATACACCCCTGTAAATATGGCATGGCATACTTCAATACACATGTAGAGCTCAGGATCATAGCATGCACACATTAATCATGGCAAAAATGACAAAAGTGCAAATGCTAATAATAATCTGAAACTAACATCACATAGCCCTCTTCCAATAGCATTTCGGCCATCAAGATGAGCTCAAATGAACATGATGCAATGAGATGAAATGAAGTACTCGTTGAGACGAACATTTCGATATGCTACACGCACGAATCGGAGCCACGGATGCAGAGTTATGGCATGTCAAAGTATGCAAAATAATTAGGGTTTCGGGGCAAAAGTCAACCGAGATTTGGATCCAGATCTAGGGTTCCTCATGGAACATGAACCGAGGCGGCCGGAACAGTGCTCACCGGAGATGCTTGGGGGCGCCGGAGTTGGGGGAGATGGCGGGATCCTCTGCGGGGGCCGACGAGGAGGACAATGGCGGAGGTGGCGGCGCCAGCCTCGGGCGGTGCGGCGGAGGCGAGCGCCGGCGAGCGGCAGGGCGAGCGCCAGCGCGTGGTGGACTCAACGCCGGCGAGGAGGCGGACGGGCGGCGCGGTGAGGGCAGCGCCCCTCGGGCGAGGCGACGGCGACCTGGGCCGTGGGGGCCCGACGCGGGCTGCCCGGGCCGCGCGGTGAGAGGTGGCTGGCGTGCCACGTGTCAGGCGCTGAATGGCGCGGGCGGCAGCGGCGACTTCGTCCGCTAGGAGGCGGACATGTCCGGCGGCGGCGCGAGCGGTTTTTAGGGTTATGGGGGTGTTTTGACCCGGAATTTCGGGGGAGAGGGCTATATATAGAGGTAGAGGGAGCTAGGAAACTCCAAATGAGGTGCGGTTTGCGGCCACGCGATCATGATCGAATGGTCTAGGTGATGGAGGAGGTTTAGGTGGGTTTTGGGCTACTTTGGAGAGGTGTTGGGCTGCAACACACACGAGGCCTTTTCGGTCCCTCGGTTAACCGTTGGAGTATCAAACAAAGTCCAAATGGCACGAAACTTGACAGGCGGTCTACCGGTAGTAAACCAAGGCCGCATGACAAGTCTCGGTCTAATCCTAAAACGTTTAGCACCCACACACGAAAAGAGGTAGAAAGGGACACCGGAGGACATAGGAGCGCTGGAATGCAAAACGGACAACGGGGAAAATGCTCGGATGCATGAGACGAACACGTATGCAAATGCGATGCACATAATGACATGATATGAGATGCATGACAAAGACAAAACACATGGAGACAAAAAAACCCGACAACGAGGAAATGGAATAACTTAGTGCCGGAAACGGCAAGAGTTGGAATACAAATAAGGTAAATTACATCTGGGGTGTTACAATGTGTGAACTGCATTGTTGTCTCATTCAAGTTTTTTATACAATGCATTATTTTTTATTTTTAGCTTATGGTTGGAGCACTGCATTTATATGTCTAAGTGTACTGCATTTGTTCTTTTCGTGCACTTTTTAACGACCATAGTTAAACTTCATTTTGACGCAGTGTCTGTTTTCCATGCTGGGGCGCCTGGGTTTGAGGAGGTTACTCAATTGATTGACCATTATTTTGCAGAGGGTAATGTTGGTGTGAGCTTTGACCAGAGACGTCCCATCTTGTCTGAAACACAATCATAGTCTATTGATGGTACAGAGGAAGTTACACATGATTGGATGGTCTCGGAACAGCTTCGTGAATATGAGTTGAAGCAAAGCAAGAAGAAGTTGGGGTTTGAAAGTGACTCAAAAGATTTTGCGGAGAAGGAGAAGCAGAGAGATGCAGATGGTGCCAAGGGTGCCAAATTTGCCAAGGTGAAGCAGCCCTCTTGCAGAAGAAGATGCTGAATACTGTTGCTGAGGAAGGTGGTACACCTCGGCGGAGTCCACGTGTTGCTGGCATGAAGAAGAATCTTGGCAAGAGAACTGCTGAAGCTGGTGGAAAGGATGATCCTCAGCGCAAGCGACTACATGTCACTGAAGGTCCCAACTCTGATGATGACGACTTTGTGCTTGCTGATTTTGTGAGGGATGTTCATACTGGTAGACGCAAAGACTGTGGTTCATCTAAGAGTCAACCCAAGCGTGCCCGTGATGATGTCGATGAAGATTTTGGTGGTGACTCTAGCGAGGAGGTGGATGTTGTTCCAAATGTTTGTTGAAGTGGACTGCATTTGTTTCCTTCATTGTTATTCTATCTGTGTTTTCTCTGTCTCTTTTTTATGGCTAGTCTTCTAATGTGGATTGCATTTCCCTTTACACAGAGGAAGAAGTCTAGTAAGAGCAATGCAACTAAAGATTATGTTGAGGGAGATGATTCTCGATTTAACAAGACCGTACGTTTGTCGCTTCCCACTGTTTGCAAGGCTGCTTCTTTGTCGAAAGAGGCACACTGTAGTCATGTTCGGGATGCTGGATTCGGTGTTGTCTTTGAACTGACAGTAAAGAAAAATGTGTCGCACATTCTTATGTGCTATCTGATGGGAGTGATTGACCCTGCCACCATGATAATGGACTTTGGGAATGGCAGGGTTCTTCGAATCAATCGTGATGCAGTTCATCACATTTTTTATTTACCTATGGGACGTCACACTGCACCCATGCCTGCTACCAGCGACCATGATGACTCGTTGACTGCCCTCAAGGATGAGCTTGGCTTTGGTCGTTCAAAAAGTATAGGTGTCAAGGACTTGCTTGAGAAGTTGAAGGTGTTGGAGGAGGAAGATGGTCATGTGACTATTGACCTTGCTGTGAAGGTGTTCTTCCTGATACTTTACCAGAATTTGTTGTGCCCCGGGCCTGCAGTTCATTTGGGTAGAGTTGCTGCAATGGTAGAGAATATGGATTATGCGGCTATGCCTCAGATGGACTTTTGCTAGCTTGTTGTTGATGAGTTGTAGGCAGCTCTGGTGAGGTGGCAAACAGAAGGCAGCAAGCAGAATTGTGCAGAGGGTTGTGCCATTGTCCCCCTGATTATGTATCTTGACTGCTTGAAGCTTCGCAAATTTTTAGTCATGCACACATTAACGCCACGTGCGTCATACCTGACGACCAAGGACCTGATGAAGTTATACAATAAGGATGTGCTTATGAAGGGAAATATTTACTTGGAAACTTACAAATTTGGGAAGCTGCCGGTTAGTACATCTGAGTTTTTAATATCAATTTTTTTTTAAAAAAAAGGTGCAGCCATTATAAATCTGAACTTTTCCAGTACTCACATGTGTACTTATCTTTGCTTGTTGTCTTTTTTTGCAGTGGAAGGCGTCAGGTGATATTTTGTACAAACGTCATGTTGCAGTTGTATGCGGCAGCTCTGAAGCGGGGCCTAGCACTCATGCTAGGTTTTATGAGCTATCTGTAGCCAGCTTCCTGCCTGTGATGATGAGGTGCCGCGTACTCGTGGTTTCATGGCTCGACAGATGTTTGATAATAGAAGCTCTTCTAAACAAACATTTGTTGGTGGCAAAAAACACAAGGAGATTGATGAGCTTCTTCTTAAGGTTTTGAAGTTGACTGAAGATTTGCCAACCTCTGGTGACAGGTTGAGGACAGTTGCTGGTTTTTTCCCTGTTGGCCATGGCCCACGAGATGAATATATTGTTGATGCTCAAAATTTTGATTGTGGCGTGATTGAAGGCCTGAAGATTGCTGTGACGAATGTTCGGTCTTCGTATGCTCAATTGAGACATTCACAAGAGGAAAAATGCGGTCGGTATGAGAAGGATGGTGGGCATATTTTGGATGAAATGAACCGTCGGGACGTTGGCGTTGGCGCTGATAATGTATGTTCTAGTTTTTTTTGTGGCTTTGAACCTCTTTTGTGTATTATGTGGACTGCTCCTCACTATTTTTTGTTTTTTGTGATAGGCTGGAGTGGAATCTTCTAGTGTCCATCGAACTAGGGACGATGGAGTTGGTTAGGTACAAGTACTTCTTCCATGTCTGTTCTGCCATGCGTCCCTCTTCTTGAACTTGCATTTGTTGCTTTCAATTTTATTGTATTTTACTGTACTTCACGGTTGTAAAGTGTGTAGTGGTTGTGCATAGTTGAAGTTTTTTCTTTTTTGGTCGTTACCATCTTATTTTCGTTTTTGGTTTGTTCTATGCCCGTAGACTGGTGTTGCTGCTTGTGATGTGCACAAAGAGTCCTACGATGGCTCTGGAAAGGATGAGGTCTTGGCTGATGCATCGTCCCCTCCGGATGTTGTAGCTGATAAGGTATAGTTGTATTACTTGTTCTGTTGGTGGGTTGTAATCTAATTTTTTATTGTTATTATAAACTTGATGTACGCTGTTATGTTCACTCATATGTATTTTCATTTACATATGTTATCTGCAATAGTTTTACATGTGTGAGCATCAGTCTTTGACAGAAGTGAATTGCAGTTCTTTTCGCATGCGTGGTCCATAGTGTTTTACATACATAAGCTTCAGTATTTAACATAACTGAACTGCAGCATTTGACAAAGTGAACTACAGTTCTTTTTTACGTTTACGTGGGTTGCAGTTGTAGTTGTTTTTACACACGTGGACTGCAGTTGTTCTGTGTATGTTGTCAGCAGTCTTTTTGACATAAGTGTCTTGTGTGTTGCTGTGTTAATTATCTCCACGCTAATTTTGTGTTATTGTGTGTTTTTTAAACTTTCCACAGCCTGGATAAGAAAACATGGAAGTTCACGTTGATCTGAATTAGGGCGGTTGTGCTGTTAATGGTGCTAGCAGTGTTGATGCTTCTGCATCGGTTGCCGTCGACTATGCAGATCCCTCTGTAGCTCAAGAATCCCACGATGCTGTTTCCCCTAGTCGGCATGAAGATTCTCATTTTGGCATTGAAAAGCCGCTGGAAAATGTCGTCCCTGCTGTTAGTGTTGTTGCTTCCCCTGTTTGTCTGGCGGCCAACGATGTTCCTGAAGTATCGAGAGTGGAGCCTCATGTAGCTGAAGTATCTAAGGACATTGCGGTTGACCAGACTATTGTAAATCCAGAGAATGTTGATGTTGCCGCAGAAGGGCAGTCCAGTGAGGTTGTGGTGGATTCGTCGCAACCTAGCCAAGAAAATGTTTTTGTCAGCTCTGAAGAACAACAGCATGAAGACTCTGACACTGAAGGCAAGAGTTTTGTTTCGAACAGTGCAGTTGAAGTTTTTCTCATTAATTTTGCTTAATTATGATGGTATATGCATTAGATGTTTAATGATAAGTGAAACTTGATTTTTTGTTTATGATTTTCAAAATACCTAGCAGAATTTGCTTATCTTAATATTTGAACTTCATTCTTTGGATAAGTGAACTTCATATTTTTATTATAGATGACGAACTTCCTGTTGTGACACCGTCGAGCATTGATCCAGCTCTTCTAAAAAGATAAAATGAGTTGTACGCTGCTGTTACGAGGGTTCGTAAGGACAAGAAGAAGAAGTATGGTTTTTTAGAAATTGTTTTGTTCATATGTATTTTCTAATTTTGGTATTTACCCCTTTTTCTTTGTTGTTGTTATTTTTAGTATCTTATGTTTCAGTTTTTCATGAAAAAATCAGGGACATGATTGCTTTTAAAACTGATATGGCTGATATTACCATTGGCGAAGTTGGTCAATCCTTTTGGGATAAAGGGATGCTCACTACAAGCCTTGTAGATCTTGGAGTTTCTTTGATGATAGATAAGTTTAAGGGATCTCCGACAATGGTTGCCCCGTACCATATTTGTGTAAGAATGCAGAAATTTTTGTTTTATTTTTTGATTTTCTTTTCTGATTTCGTGCGATGACCTATTTGCTTGAGCACTATTTGATTTTTTGTTTTTTTGGCAGACAAATATTTGAAATGGTGGTACTGTAGGCAGGAGTGTTAAAATGATGTTCTCTTCAAAAGCTGAGGAGCGTGTTGATAAAAAGGATATGGTGAGTAACGTTTTTATGTATCGAAACTATATTTTGTGTGTTTGTTTTTATAGTGTTATTTTTCTTCTTCTTATAATAATTTTAATTATTTTTTCGTGCTTCGAACAGGTCCTTTTTGCAACTTTTGATCCGCCAGAGATGAGGGATGGCGTTGGTCATTATTGTGTAGTTGCGTTAAATGTGAAAGAAAGGCGGTTTGAATTTCTTGACTCGCTCAATAAACCTGGCAGCCCTGATGCGATCAGGATTTTTAGGAGGATGGTTAAAAATATCAAGCGTGCATGGAAAGAAGGAAGCTCAAGTTCTGATGAGCTGCTAAATCCTCCTACACTTGATGGATTTGTGTTGAAACATGTCATTGTCCCAATGCAGCGAAATGGGTGTGTTCTGTACAACCCCTCTCGACCATACTGCTCAAGTTTTTTTATTTCATTTTGTGAAACTGATGTTTTTTATTCTTTTTATTGCAGTCATGATTGTGGATTCTATATGTTTCAATTCTTGCAGACTTGGGATGGTGTTCGAGTTGCTCAGTTTGGGGTGGAGCACATTGGCTACATCAGAAAGGCCACGCTCTATAGTTGGCTCACATCGAGAAAGTGTTGCCTTGGTTTAACATCACTTTTAATTTTTGCAGATAAAGGTTGTTTTAGTGAACTTCTTCATCCTCCCTTTTATTTATTTTTTTGTCTACTGCTTGCTTCCGCTTCTTACGGGCTTTTTTTACTAGTTTATTTAGTTAAGTTCGTGATTTAGAATGGATGTGCATATTTTTTGTTGTGTTAGTGAGATGCATTTTATTTTTGGGGCAAGTGAGCTGCATTGTTCTTTATAAGTGGGCTGCATTGTTGTGTACAAGTGGGCTGCATTGCTGTAGACAAGTGGGCTGCATTGGTGTAGACAAGTTGACTGCATTATGTTCTTTAGTGAACTGCATTTTTTATATTAATGAGATGTATTACATGTTTTTTGGTTTTGTATTTTGTGCTGAGTGTTTCCATGTTTTTTCTACACGTTTTAGATTTTGATGGGGGGCTTCATGAAGGATGTACGTCACTGTTTGAGTCCTAGGGTTCTGAGGTGGTTATGGAGGATTGTGTCATTGAAATCTCTCTAGATAATTCTGGTTCTTTGGCTGGAGATGGTTTGAACACAGATGTGGCGTCTGGACCTGATGGTGGAAGTGTCTCTCGACCTAGCTCTCCACACGATGTATTTGATGTTGATGATGATGATTTTGTTACGCCGTGTCAACGCGTCACTAGGACTAGGAGTGCCGCAATTAATCGTCCTCCTGTGGATGAGGTTGAAGTATTTTCGAACAAGAGGGCAGGTGAGAGGGCTTTTAAGTTGAGATGCTCTATAGAGAAATTGAAGCCTCCGAGGTTCAAATATATTGATGAGGCGAGGAAAATAAAGGATCTTGTTTTCAGCAAAGATTTTGTAACAAAATACCATGAGTAAGTTTTATGTGTGTGCCTTTCATCCTTTTGTGTGTTTTGTTTTTAATTTTAATTTTATTGATCCCATCTGTGTATGTTTGCTGCAGGAACGTGTTATTTATGGTGAATAGTCCTTTTGGTGATGTCGATACTTACACCGTTCACTATATCTATAATACATTTGGCAAAGAAGCTTTAATGGATTCGTATCTCATGGATTTTGTCATCAAGTACTAGAAGCAAGACCCTAAATTGGGTTTAGTTTATCATTCCGGTGAACATGTGCTACTTTCACCTTTATTTATCACGGTAAACGTGTGCTGTCATGTTTCCCTATTGTACTCGTTTTTTCATGTCCATGCATGCATGCATTGTTTATCCTTTTTTCATGTCCTTTTTTTGTTCTTTTTTCTGTGCAGTACGTTCTTCAAATGGAAACCTTTGTGACGAGAGATGATGATTTAAACCCTGTGTTGCCAGTTGTGCATAGCCTGTTTGTTTTAGAAGATGCAGTTAAGCAGTTCAAGGTTTTTGTGAGCGATGACGTAAACCTGTTGGATCCAAAACTGGTAAGTTCATTGTTTTCTGTCATTTATTTTTCTAGTTTGTTGCATTTCTTTTTATAGTTATTTTTGGAACAGTGGTCCTGGTGCTACGTGTCGAAAGAACTTTTCATTTTCATTTTTGTTGTCTTATGTGAACAGATTATGATGTCGCGCTCCAAGGATGGTCATTATTCCTTATACACGATGAACCAGCATCGCCAGACGTTTGATATCCATGACACTAGGAAGTACACTAGCCATCCTGATGTCACGACAAAGTGGCGCAGGACTGACTACCACTCAGATTGCACTAAAGTGGTATGTCATTTTTTCTTGCCAAGTGCAAAGCTTTTTGTGTTTCTCCTACTGCATTTTTTATAAATTGCACATGCAATGTTAGCACACATAGAACCACACTAGTTTATGTAGTGCACTGCAACATATGCGTGACAGAACTGCATTTTCTCACACCCCCCATAATCTGTGTAAAAAAGGGTAAAAGGAAATGACCTCGCGTGCATTTAAAAGAGGGATTGTCTAGACGTTGAGAACAACTTTTGTATTTTTTGGTTTGTCTGAATAGTAACTTGATCTGTGATGTGTGTTATTTTTACCTTGTGCTTCCTTTTTTTGCTAGATGAGGAGGATGACTCAGCTGCTTAAGGCGATTTATGGTGAAAAATGTATGAATCGAAGAACCACCCTGACTGGGTTAAATTGGCAGAGAAGCCCTCTTACCCAGTCGTGCCAGCACAGGGAGCAAATGAGTGCGGAATCTATGTTATGAGGTTGACGCAGTTGTATGACGGCCAACGTCTAGTTGAGAGAATTATCAAATCCGACGTAACACCTTCTATGTTTTCTTCTTTTTCTTGTTGCTTATTTTATTATTTTACTTTTTCACTTTTTTTTCTTTATGACAACCTTTTTTTTAATCACCGGTCTGCATTTTTTTATTTTATTTTCCAGCCTGCTGTTGAAGATTGGAAGGCGGAGTACATGTTCCAGCTCCTGTTCAATCCTTCGAACATGTTTTGTTATGAAGACATGTCGCTTGAGCTACGAGATCTGATTGCGGACCTCGGGCTTACTTCCCTGTCGCAGTCGTAGATGCAGTAACAGTCATTTTGGCATTGTTCGTACTGGGTAAAAGCCTGTGTATGGACAAGAAAAAGGAGTTCATGTTGTGTATTGTGTGCTGTCTAAGGTAGATAATGTATGAAAAGACTTTTTTTTGTTGGCGTGTTTTCGTGTGCTTTTTGCAGCAGTGTATATGGACTAATTTGTATGTTTATGTGTATTTTATATAAATAACTCATACAGTATATATGTGTATATTTTTATTTTGTTGACGACCATGTTCTGTGTGAACTGGCATTTGTCACGCGTATATGTATCGTATGTGTCCCATAAACTACATCGCATGTGATGCCGAACTTCTTCGTCCAACAAAAAGCATTGCATTTGTCTACAAGTTTGTGCTACACCTATTTTTTTGCTGCACTTGTCGCAACCCTGTGTTCATGTGTGTATCCCGAAACTGCATTGCTTTATGATACTGCACTGCTTTTTGCCTAACCAAATGCACTGCTTTGCCTAAAAGATGCGTCATGTAGTTGGTTTTTTATTGTTTGTACGTTAAGGTAGGGGGGTTGCCCCCCCCCATTTTTTTAGTTGTCTATAGATTTTTTGCTCGTGTATTCCGTGTACTTAACACACTGCGTGCGTTAGCGCGAGGCCGGGCAAGGGGTGGGAGGGGGTCGTGACCCCCCCTTCCCACCCCCTGCGAGGCCGAGCCTGGAACGAGCCAGAGCAGGCGGCGACGCAGCGTGCCGCGGCGTCGCGTGTGTAGGCGAGTCCGTCACACTCTGTCGCCTCCTAGTCTATCTTAGGGGTGTAGCTCTGGGGTTGCATGCGTCATGGACGTTGGAAAAACAGAATGTCCGCACTGTGCCTCTCAACCAAGCGCACTGTGTGCGTTAGCGCGAGGCCGAGCAGGGGGTGGGAGGGGGGGTCGTGAACCCCCTCCCCACACCCTGCGAGGCCGAGCCTGGAACGAACCAGAGTAGGCGGCGATGCGGCGTGCCGTGGCACCGCATGCGTAGGCGAGTCCGTCACACCCCGTCGCCTCCATGTCTATCTTACGGGTGTGGCTCTGGGGTTGTGTGCGTCCTATTGTTGGAAAAACAGAATGTCTGCACTGCGCCTGTTAACCAAGCGCACTACGTGCATTAGCGCGAGGCCGGGCAGGGGGGTGGGAGGGGGTCGTGACCCCCCTCCCCACCCCCCTGGCGAGGCTGAACCTGGAACGAGCCGGAGTAGGCGGCGACGCGGCGGGCTGAGGCGCCACATGCGTAGGCGAGTCCGTCACACCCCATCGCCTCCCTGTCTATCTTAGGGGTGTGGCTCTAGGGTTGCGTGTGTCCTATTGTTGGAAAAACAGAATGTCCGCACTGCGCCTGTCAACCAAGCGCACTGCGTGCGTTAGTGCTCGGCCTCGCAGGGGGGTGGGAGGGGGGGTCGCCCCCCTCCCCACACCCCTACGAGGCCGAGCCTGGAACAAGCCGGAGGAGGTGGCGACGTGGCGTGCCGCGGCGCCGCATGCGTAGGCGAGTCCGTCACACCCCGTTGCCTCCCTGTCTATCTTAAGGGTGTGGCTCTGGGGTTGCGTGCATCCTATTGTTGAAAAAATAGAATATCTGCACTGCGCCTGTCAACCAAGCGCACTGTGTGCATTAGCGCGAGGCCGCCTGCGTGGCCGATCCTAGAACGAGCCGGAGCAGGCGGCGACGCGACATGCTGTGGCGCCGCATGTATAGGCAAGTCCGTCACACCCCGTTGCCTCCCTGTCACACCCCGTGCGCGTGTCAACCAAGCCCGTGTGTGACGTGGGTTTGTATCATTGTAGCCAAGTGAAAAGATTCACCGTGGTAGTGTTCTTGAATGGCTGGAAAAAATATTCGTCTAAGCGAACTGCAATGCTTTATTGACAGCACATCTTCGTCCCATACCGGACTGCACAGTGGACTGCATTTTTTTAGGTGAGGGGGTACTGGAATTACTTGATAGTTGTGCGTCGTTGGGCTTTGTTTGTTTTTGGGCTGTGAGAATTTGGTGGGTTTGTTGGGGTGTAAGACGCATTGGGCCCAAGTCGGCCTGTGAGCACGGCTGGTTCCTCGTGCGTTGTGTGCGGCCTAATGTTTTGTCCCACCTCGCCCACGGAAGGCGCGCCCGACCTGTTTATAAGTGTTGGCGAAGCCGCGGTATCGAACTCCTCTAGTTACTTATTTGGGCGCTTATACACGGCGGGCGCTGCTCTATGCTCTCTGACCTGTGGGCCCACTTGTGCCCGGCTCCATGCATTGTGGCTCTGAATGAATCACCTACTGTAGGTGCAGACCTATTACGGGACTGGTCGGGGCCTGGTTGCAGCTGGGTAGTCAATTGTTTTTCCTTATCTGAAGCATTTTTATATTTTGGAGTATATATATTTCCTGGTAGTACAAATGGTGTCATTTGTACTGCTTGCACCAATGTTGAGTACCTGCACTACGCGTACCAAGTCTGCATGTTGTGCACTGCACGAAAGTTGCTGCTGTGTGTGCAGAAAGGGTGGAAGGTATTTGTCATTTATAGTGGCCTGAAATCTGAGCAAGTTGTTGTCCTCAACTTCTTTGAACTCGAGGATCGTACGGTTAGAATCACGTTTGATGTGATTGGTTAAGGTTATGAGGTTGATTTGTAATAAGTACTTTTGCGTGTCGAACGCTTCATCTTTTTGATGTGTTTTGTAAGAAGCACTTTTGTGATCTGAACTGCTTCAATTATTATTCTGAACTTCGTGCTGCCGGTGAGCTAACTGCATTTTTACATGGTTTTTGGATCAAAATGTGTCAATGTTTTACTCTAGACTGCTATATACATGGTATACTCTATACACCATTTCTCTTTACATGGTTTAGTTGAATAACTCACAGCCCGCGGTATGATCCGGCCAGAGTTATAACCCGGTTGGGACTTAGTAAACTGGTGGGTGTTAAAGCAGGTGGTAAATCGGCAGGTGTTAAGGAAGGTGGTAAACCGATTCGTGTTAAGTCAGACGGTAAACCGGCAGGTTGTTAAACCGGCTGACAGTTAAGACAGACAGGAGTTAAGTCAGATGATAACTCAGCAGACATTCTTAAACTGGCAGACCATCTTAAACCGGTAGACCATCTTAAACCGGCACCAGTTAACTCCCGGCAAACTATCTTAAACCGGCACCAGTTAACTCCCGGCAGGCAGCGGTAACTAGGTTGCCAGGAGTTATGAAGCCCGAGACGTCATGAAGCCCAAGATGTTAAGAAGCCCAAGAAGAGAAGTCATAATAGTTAAGTCTTAAGTCCGAGTTGGACTCTACATGTAACCTGCCCCTTCAACATATATAAGGAGGGGCAGGGCTCCCCAAAGAGGGAGAAGTAAGAAGAAACAATCTTAAAGGGTTAGGGTTAACAGGGAGAGCCGGTTTACGGCGACTTCCTCATGATCATAATGAGAGATAGCCTCAAACAGCATGTAGGGTTGTTACCGGATGATGTTTCCCGGGGCCCGAAGCTGTCTAAACCTTTGTCTTGCGTTGCGTCTCTCGGTTCCATTCAACCCCTCTCAAGCTACCACATAGATGTGTTGGCCTCACGACTAAGTCCTCACACTAGGACATCTGCCGTGATATTTCCACAACAGTTGGCACCCACCGTGGGGCGAGCGCACGGTGGTGTTGAGTTCTTGAAGGGATCTCTCCGAGGGATCAAGAAGCTCGTGATTAATCAGTTGAACCGGCACAGAGGAAATCGCACAGGATAAACCGGCATGGGATAGCCATAGGCAGAGCCGATAAGTCATTGCTTTTGGATTAAAGCTGGAGTTATACAGCAGTACGCGCCTCTACGTCTGGATGATCCGGTGAAACCGAATTGAAGACAAGATAGACATTGGAACTAAGCCGGATCAGAGGGCCGGACGTGCTGCAGCAAATTAGAATAAAAAATCAAAGTCAAGGAAAGAGTCAAGGAAAGGAAACAGAGCCGTCCGTAACCCGGACTCATCCATCAACTGCGCATGCGCCCTCGAACCACCCACTTGTTCCGAGCCGCTACGGCCTCCCATCGCCGCTGGGCCGGTCGTCGCCGTTGACTGCCAGCGCTTCTCCTACCGCGCCGTGGCTCCCTCTCAGCCGCATCAGAGCAGAGCTGCTATCTTCCTACACTGCCTCGTTGGGCTGCTCGGTGCCTCGCGTCTTCGCCACCGTCTTACCCCTCTGGTGAGACGCCGTGCTGTTGTGGCCGGGCCGTCCACCTCCGCGATGGCGACCTGGTTTCCGCTGCTTGTATTCGATGTCGCGGTTTCTGAGCTGTACCAATCCGCCGAGAACGAGTCACCTCGCTCCACCTCCGGTTTGTCTCCACTACACCTACAGACCGTTGATGTTCTGCGCTAAATCTCCGTTGCAGCTACTTCTGCTCAGACCATCATCAATCGAAAATATTTTTTCAGTCTTCAATCACTACGTGAGATGCTAGTGCTAATCCGGCGTGCAACGACAAATTGAGCAGATCAAACCAAGCACGACCCGGAGAAAGGTCTCAGTCGCGCGGAGTCGGCCTCGCTTCCACGCTCCACATCAAGTCATTGCCGCGCTACCGAGCCATGATGGTCTGACTGTACCACTGGTGAATCCCCGCCCCGGGGAGTTTTCCTTAAACCGCCCCATTTAACCCGTCGGCGTGGCCCTGAGTCACCCTTGCCGGATGCATTTGTCTCTCCGCCAGTTCGCCGTGTCTACGAGCCGCCATCGCCCTCACAGCGGCAATTGATGCACCGCTTCATCCGTTCTGAGCCGCCGAAGTTTCTCCAGCCCGCCGCCGGTCGAACAGCCACGCCAGTCCCGCTTCTAAACCGTCTGCATCGTGAGTCGCCGTTTCGTGTTGCTGCTGGACCCTTGTTGTGGCGCACCTGTCGCTGATACGTCTCTGTCGTATATATAATTTTTGATTGTTCCATGCCAACATTATTCAACTTTCATATACTTTTGGCAACATTTTATACTATTTTTGGGACTAACATATTGATCCAGTGCCCAGTGCCAGTTCCTGTTTGTTACATGTTTTTTGTTTCGCAGAATATCCATATCAAACGGAGTCCGAACAGAATAAAAACTCACGGCGATTTTTTTTGGAATATATATGATTTTTGGGAAGAAAAATCCACGCGAGACGATGCTCGAGGGGCCCACGAGGTAGGGGGCACGCCCCAGGGAGTCAGGCGCGCCCCTGACCCTCGTGGCCACCCTGTAAGGAGGTTGATGCCCTTCTTTCTCCGCAAGAAAGCTAATATCCGGATAGAGATCATGTTAAAATTTCATCCCAATCGGAGTTACGGATCTCCGGGAATATAAGAAATGGTGAAAGGGAAGAATCTAAGAACGCAGAAACAGAGAGAGACAGAGAGACAGATCCAATCTCGAAGGGGCTATCGCCCCTCCCGTTCCATGGAGGCCATGGACCAGAGGGGAAACCCTTCTCCCATCTAGGGAGGAGGTCAAGGAAGAATAAGAAGGAGGGGGGCTCTCTCCCCCTCGCTTCCGGTGGCGCCGGAACGCCGCCGGGGGCCATCATCATCACCGCGATCTATACCAACACCTCCGCCATCTTCACCAACATCTCCATCACCTTCCCCCCTCTATCTACAGTGGTCCACTCTCCCGCAGCCCGCTGTACCCTCTACTTGAACATGGTGCTTTATGCTTCATATTATTATCCAATGATGTGTTGCCATCCTATGATGTCTGAGTAGATTTTCGTTGTCCTATCGGTGGTTGATGAATTGCTATGATTGATTTAATTTGGTTGTGGTTATGTTGCTGTCCTTTGGTGCCCATCATATGATTGCACGCGTCGATCACACCCTAGGGTTAGTTGTATGTTGATAGGACTATGTATTGGAGGGCAAGAGTGACAGAAGCTTCAACCTAGCATAGAAATTGATCCATACGGTATTAAAGGGGGACCAATATATTTTAATGCTATGGTTGGGTTTTACCTTAATGAACATTAGTAGTTGCGGATGCTTGCTAATAGTTCCAATCATAAGTGCATAGAATTCCAAGTCAGGGATGACATGCTAGCTGTGGCCTCTCCCACATAATACTTGCTATCGGTCTAGTAAAGTAGTCAATTGCTTAGGGGAAATTTCGCAAGTCCTACCACCACTTTTCCACACTCGCTATATTTACTTTATTGCTTCTTTACTTACAACAGCCCCTACTTTTTATTTACTTGCTCTTTATTATCTTGCAAACCTATCCAACAACACCTAAAAAGTACTTCTAGTTTCATACTTGTTCTAGGTAAAGCGAACGTCAAGCGTGCGTAGAGTTGTATCGCTGGTCGATAGAACTTGAGGGAATATTTGTTCTACCTTTAGCTCCTCGTTGGGTTCGACACTCTTACTTATCAAAAACTGTTGCGATCCCCTATACTTGTGGGTTATCAAACGCCTCTGCTCCAACCTGCACAGGGACTCCGCGACCGTAGTGGCTCTTTGTCGGGTCACGGGAGCCCTTAGGCCGCGGCTGCGTTTCAGCACCATCTCGCCATCGCGGGCCTGCCAGACGCATTTCCGAGCCGTCTCCGATGCCGGTCCACGTCACTGTGGTTCCGCCCGTCTTGTCCTTGAACCGTCATCGCCATCTTCCTCATGATGCCCCGAGTCACCACGTGGGGTGCCGGCCCGTTTCCGCTTCATGAACTGCCTTGAGCTGCCGCGAGTCTCCCGTGAACCGCTCTGGCTTCCGTCGGTTCACCCTTGCTGCTACGGACTCGGCCGTTGTGACCCACCTCCCGGTTGTTGCCTCATCCCCAAGGCACCGCCTCCATCGCACCTGTGACCTCGACATGGCTCGGCCACGCCTTCAAACAGCCAAGCCCCTGCTGGGTTGTCTCCGGCCGTGGCCGGCCACGAGTCGACTACGCTGTCTCTGTGGCCTCGCTAAGTCGACCAAGTTGCCGCTGCCGCCATCTCGGGCCGCCTCAGTTCGCCGCTTGTCCCAAACCGCCTTGCCGGGTCAAGACCAACGCTGCAGTCCGCTTCAGCCGCAGCCATGTGCCTCGCCTCATCTTCGGTCGTGAGTCCCCCGCTGGTTTTCTTGCTATAGCTGTCGTCCTCCAAGCTCAACCTTGCTTCCAATGGCCGCAGTTTCACCTCGCTGGAGCATTTTTTGCAGCCGCAGTTCCACCCTCAAACCGGTTGTGCCGCCTCAAGATGTCGTTTCCATACCAAGCCGCAGCTGCACTCGCCTTGCTGCATGTGGTCCTGTTTTCATCGCTCTGCTTCCGAGCCACCGCTGCGCTGGCCTCGCCGCCCTCGGCCCCGCCCGGGTCATAGCAAGCCTCCCTCATTTCCATTACAACGACTGCAGCTGCTAGATACCATTGTGAGCTTCAGAAGCCAAAGACTAAGAAGGATTCCATAAGTAGTGACTTGGTGCAATCAGAACAAAGGAGGAGCATGCAATATTAAAATAATGAAGAAGCAAGTACGCACCTAAAGCTACCCAACACAACAAAAGGCTCTCAAGCTGCTTGCTCAGACAAAACTTGTACGGGTGTGCAAAAGAGAGAGAGCGAGAGAGAGAGAGAGAGAGAAGGAGAAACGCATGCAGGCGCATGCACATCCACAGAGAGAGGGACGGGATAGAGAAACCTGTGTGCATGCAAAGAGGAATAAGGCAATCTGATTTTTGCTGTGGTATGCGGGATAAGCATAAACGCCAAGAAAAAAGATCAGAGGCAGTACTAGTACTCCAACTACTAGTCTGTATTTTGACTACAGGAAGACCATGGTGCAGAATACTATTCCATGAGGTTGTCAGACGCGTCCGTCGATTTAAAAGATCGGACAAAGTTAACAGTATATCTGAGAACTCTTTTCGTCCGACTATATCGTCCAATGTCGGTGCCCGCATTTGTCTGACAAATCACCAGGTGCTGTCTTTTCTATATATTTTATCAACACATATTAAATTGTTTGAGAACAATTACTCTGGTCTATGATATTTTCTTTTCACAGGACCATTATTCCTTACAAAGGTGTAGCAAAAAGTGCGCGCGTCAGCATTAATTTTGCACTAGCGTTTGTCCATGCCGTGCTTATGGAGTATGCGTTAGCATCATCATGCATCGGTGACCGCACCAGCTTGCCGTTGAACAAGTGTGCACAAACCGCCGCCCGTGCAGCTTAATCTACATCAACTCGCTGGGATTGTGCCTGCGATTGACTCGCCCTTTCACACCGGTTTATAATATTGCGGCCGACTCATCTGTCTGCTCCCACGGTCGACCCGCCCATGATTGATTTCAGCTTTACCGTGGTGATGATCAACTCTGCGGTGGATAATTTTTGACCTAATATATCAGGTGAAATCCATCCAGTATATTTTTATATTATATATTGCTTTCTTTAAAAGAGCAATTACTCCGGTTTGCAAAGTTATCTAATGCAGGACCCTAAACCGCCATATTGGTGCAAATTTAAAGGTCGTCAGAAAATTTTCGGCTTAAAAAGAAGGATTCCGGTTTGAAATCCGGTTCAAGGGAAAGCTATCTCCCATAAAGCTTTGAAGCTCTTAGTATCCGGTTTAAGAATTTCCGGTTCAAAAAGAATAATCTCTCGCAAGTTCGAGTTTTCCGGAAAAATTACAGAGGCCAAAGAGAGTTTGTTGCAAAAGCACAGCTCAAACATAGGTACCCCTTGAGCACAGCTCACAATATCATTTGGGGACTTCCTGTTCAAACATAGGTGTATTCACCAAAGAGAACATAGTGTTACTACCCTCTTGATCCGGCTATCAAGCCAATATTATCATAAGAGCACAGCGCTGGTTACTTCGATAATCCGGCTATCAAGCCAATATGATCATAAGGGGCCAAAGAGAGTCTGTTGCACAGCACAACTCAAACATAGGCACCCACTGAGCACAGCTCAAAATATTGCTTGGGGATTCTTTGCTTCGCAATGAACAAAGAATCTACACTTGTAATAGGCTATCAAGTCATGGCTTGGAAGCCTGGTGTATACACCTAAAACCCCGGGTTAGCCTGCCTTTTTAAGTAAGCCACTCCGTCCAGGTAAACCTGGTATGACCCGCCAAACTTTTGACAAGTCAATCTCATAGACCCTGAACTTGTCAAAGTTAAAATGACGATTGGTTAAAGTTTGAGGTCCATTTTAAAAGGCTTTGTAAAATGGTTTAACTCAGCGGCCTGGCAGCCCATGAAAAGCCTCGAATTTGGGGCCTGGCAGCCCGTGAAAAGCCTCGACTACAAGTTTTCATATGCTTTTATTTGCCAAGTTTTTTCTCCTTTGATAAGGCTTATAATATCTTGTGATAAACCGGTGTTTATTGACCCGGCTTGGCTTTCAACTACAAGTTGTCAGTACATGATCAGTTATAATCCGGTGCTTATTGACCCGGCCTGGTTTCGACTATAAGTTGCCAGTATTATATACGGATAATCCGGTGTTTATTACAACCCGGTACGGCTTTATTATAAACCGACAAAACATGGGAGGAGTTATCAATACTCAAGATTTGTGTTATCACCCTTACTACAAAAAGTTGGTAAACCAACGATGTGATTCAATGTCACAGGTTTTCAAAGTCGCTTTAGTGCAATGGCTGTTATATTATCAATGGATATGATTTATTCTACAATTGAAGGAATAGTCCCGAGTCGCTGCAGGCTTACGACCCGGCACTTGGGGGCTACATTATTCAAGTTGAGATTACATCAAATATGCAAGTCTCATGTCGCTGCAAGCATGCACCATGACACTTGGGGGCTAATGCAAAGTCATTGTTTGCTCACTTATTGAAGACCCGACTCATCACATCATAATGAGCCGGCCCTTGGGGGCTACCAATTGCTCCTGTCAACAATTCAAGGTACACAGATTTTCATCTATTATTAAAGGATCCACTGCTTAGTTGGTAAAGCACAAGGCTCTTAACCTTGTGGACGTGGGTTCAAGCCCCATGATGGGGGTTACATCATATGATGTTATTTTCATTGAAGAATATATCAAGTCCCAGCTCAATATTTTCTTATTGAGCCGGCCTTTGGGGGCTACATATTGCTTCTCAAGTTTACATGATCATATTTACAAAGTCTCTGCTCATTATTGCATAATAACCCGGCCCTTGGGGGCTACAGTGGTTGATTTTTTTATGAGCATAAGGCAATTTCAAGTCCCAGGTTGTTGCAAGCATGACAACCCAGCACTTGGGGGCTACATATGTGGAATAGTCAGTTCTGACTGGTGATTGAGATGAACAACCTGGATTTCTTCAAGCTTGTGGCATTCATATTGAAGCAAGTCTTAAGCTGTTGCTATGCTACCTTCTTAAGACTTGGGGGCTACAAGTGATAGGCATATAAGAGGTATATTTTCAAGCTTGATGTTAACTACAATTATGACCCGGTGGCTTCAATATTTGTAAACCGGCAATGATAAACCGGCAAGTTCAAGTCTTAAACCGGCAAAGTTCTACATTCTTAAACCGGCAAGTTCTACATTCTTAAACCGGCTGAAGATCAAATGAGTATTTCAAAGGCCAATATTTTTGTTAAGCATTGGGAGTTGAAGTCAAAGGAGTTATTCTTCACAATATTTCTCTATGACAAACCGATGTCAGCAAATTGATTATGAAGCTGGTCTATTGACTCGAATTTTATAGAAGAAGGAAGTGACAAGGACTTAAGGATAATCAAGATCAGTTTAACATGGATAAATCCAAATTAAACTGGGGGCTAATGTCGGGGATATACCCCGCAGTATGATCCGACCGGAGTTATAACCCGGTTGGGACTTAGTAAACCGGTCGGTGTTAAAGCAGGTGGTAGATCGGCAGGTGTTAAGGCAGGTGGTAAACCGATTGGTGTTAAGCCAGACAGTAAATCGGCAGGTTGTTAAACCGGCTGACAATTAAGACAGACAGGAGTTAAGTCAGATGATAACTCGGCAGACATTCTTAAACCGGCAGACCATCTTAACCCGGCACCAGTTAACTCCCGGCAGACTGTCTTAAACCGGCACCAGTTAACTCTCGGCAGGCCGCAGTAACTGGGTTGCCAGGAGTTATGAAGCCCGAGACGTCATGAAGCCCAAGATGTTAAGAAGCCCAAGAAGAGAAGTCATAATAGTTAAGTCTTAAGTCCGAGTTGCACTCTACATGTAACCCGCCCCTTCAACATATATAAGGAGGGGCAGGGCTCCCCAAAGAGGGAGAAGTAAGAAGAAACAATCTTAAAGGGTTAGGGTTAACAGGGAGAGCCGGTTTACGGCAACTTCCTCATGATCATAATGAGAGATAGCCTCAAACAGCATGTAGGGTTGTTACCGGATGATGTTTCCCGGGGCCCGAAGTTGTCTAAACCTTTGTCTTGCGTTGCGTCTCTCGATTCCACTCAAACCCTCTCAAGCTACCACATAGATGCGTTGGCCTCACGACTAAGTCCTCACACTAGGACATCTTCCATGATATTTCCACGACAGGTTGTGTCGCCCTCTTTTTTCCTTCCTCTTGTGTTTGAAACAGGAGGTGGAAGAATTATTTCTTTTTTGATAGCACCAATTCCGTTGTGTTCAGTATTTTCTACTTGCTCGGCATTATTGTCATGCTGGGATTTCTCTGCTTGCTTTAGTTTTGATGCTTCTTCTTCTTCGTTGAGCACATCAACTTCCTTGATCAGTGCCCTCATACCAGACAGCGCTCTGTGGAACCCAGCGTCGGACCTTGTCGCTCTATTTGCAAGGTCCATTGCTATTTTTGTCAGCAATTTTCTATGGCAAAAAAGCGAGGTTTCATCTAGTGCTGTTTGTTCGTAGTCTCTTCTATCAAATGTTGCATTCGATCTTGCGTTACGGGTGTATCTTTTCATGATGTACACCTCAATAATCTTGAGTACTCTCAAATGAGAAAGCATGCATAACACATGGACGCAAAGAGCCCTGCAGACAAACACATGATTTCCTTTGTTTTGTAGGTGAACTGCATGAAATTAATAAACACATTTTTTTCGTTATTTGTTCATTTTTAAGAAGTGAACTTCATTTGGTTTTGTGAATTACTCATGCATGTGGACTTTTAAAGTTCAGTAAGTGAGCTTTCGTGCATGACTATCAGAAACTAGATTTTTTTTGCTAGGAGTCTCACCTGTGTGTGTCCAAAGTTTGCACTCACATTCGTAGACACCTTTCTTTTCATCTAAGACCACTTGGGAATTATGCCTTGCCTAGTCAAATGCATCTAATCTGTTGTAGTGGTGTACGAGATACTTTGTCGGGTTCTCAGGGCACCGTTCTGCTCTGAATGCAGTGCTACGGTAGAGTGTTTCTTTGAAATCTGCAAACACTGCCCTTGTATACACTTTTGATAGCTGAACTTCGAACCCAAACTGGGTTGTTGTCTTCACCTCTGACTGCATGATCAGAAATGCTCTGTTACAAAACAAAGAAATGAAAAAATTGTTTGTTTTTGTAGTTATATTTTAGCAGTTTTTGATTGACATTTTGTTTACCTCATTTGCTACTGTCTCTGCATGCTCGATGGCCTTCCTGGTATGAATGCACTTGTCCACCTGCTGAGCAAATAGATGGAGATCATGCTTCTCTTTGACAAAAAAATTCTTCAGTATGCGGTTCATGCTCTCGCTTCTGTGTGTGGAAGTCATCCGAGCACATAAAATTTCCTTGTAGTAAGCCGAGATCCACTCGTGCCTGTCATCCAACAGCGAATTCATCACTTCATCATCTTGCAAGTTGTATCTCTGAATGAGGTCCTTCCATGCTCGTTCAAATTCTGACGGAATTAGTGGGTGGTTCAGCACCGCATTGAGGTCATCCTTGAGTTTCTCATGCGCCTTATACAGCAAGGCGAGGTGGTCTTTGTTCTTCTTCATGATATGCCACCGACACAACTTATGCAGAGTATGTGGGAGGATAGTTTTTAATGCTGCCTTCATCGGAGAACACTGGTCTAAGAAGGCACAAATAGTGTTTTTTATTAAGTTGTTTGTGTGTGTAAGATAGATGGAAGAAATTTAAGTGCACCAAACAAACGTAAGTATGCAGGTGTTGTTTTTTTGTACCTGTGAGCATGCAGATTGGCGGCTTGTTGTGCATACACCTTAGAAATGTTCTAAAAGCCCACTCAAATGATGGTATTGTTTCATCTCGCACGAGGGCAACAACAAATATGGTGCTCTGTAGATGATGGTTCACTCCCACGAAGACTCCCAGCGGCATGTGAAATTTGTTAGTTTTATACGTCGTGTCAAATGTAACGCAGTCTCCAAAATCTTCATACCATCCTTTGCAACTTGTGTTGGCCCAAAAGACGTTTCTTACACGGTTATCTGCATCAACGTCATAATCATAGAAGAACTCTAGGTTTATCTTCTGCATCTTCTCAAAGAAATCTAGAAGTTTCTTGACATCATCTTCGGACTCTTCTCTGGCAAACTTTTGTTTCCTGCATTTTCGAACACAATGCAAACTCATCTCATCAAACAGGGAACAATTACCGACAGAATGTTCAAGTGATATGCTCTGTGGCGTGCTTACTTGTTTACCCAGTCGCGGCTAGTATGTCCCATGTACTGCAGACCACTAGACATACGCGATAGCGTTGACATCATCTGAGCATGTGTGTGGTTGTCCAATTGCATGTCTTTCACTAACTGATCTATCAAAGGATCGTCTTTTTTGTGCGATCACATGTGCAAAAGCATCCCGGGGCTTTCCAGCATCTTGTGATTGTGGTTGAGTTCACCCATTTCTATCACAAATTTGCCATGCTTCCTTTTTTTACTCTAATCTTTGCCTTGCAGCCAATCCTTTTTGATGTCTTCTGATGTTTTCGGTGATAATATGACACAGTCTGCTTGTGCGTCCCTTCTCTTGAGCAGACAATGTAGGCATTTGTCATGTGTTTTGACCTCTTGCATATGCCAAACCCTACATATCTTGCATAATTGTTGTAAAAGTCCCATGCCTTTTCGTATGTGGTGAACTTCATTCAATGGCAGGTATGAGGTTCAGCGGCATGTCTTTATCCTACATTTAAGTGCAATGCTCTATGAGATAATTTGTTCTGTTCTGTTTTTAAATACGAGAAGTTCATACGAGTTTAATAAAGCATTGCAATGTTCCTAAGTTTTCAGAAGAATCGACTTCATTCAACTTACATGCGTCTAGAGTCGCACACATGATGGTGTTTGCAGCTCACCGGGTTGTATTGGACATGGCAGAGTTATAGCAGATCTATGTAGTTGAGGATCTCATGGCGGCAATAGTGAGGAGGATTTGTATCTGCCGTTGACTTCTGACCGAGGCACCGTCGGTGGTCGTAGTGTCGAATTTGATGCAGCAGGTCTACTTGGAGCTCTGTTTTTTGGTGCAGCAGGTGGACGCTGAGCTCTGTTTTGGGGTGTAGCAGGTGGACATTGAGCTTATTTTGGGGTGCAGCAGGTGGATGTGGTGGTAATCCAGTGTTGTGACTATGTCTTAGTGGATTGGTTTGGAAATTTTGGAGTGGCGGCACATCATCATAGTCATAATCATCATCTGCTGCAACATCATGTTCAACTGCATCATCATTGTTTGTTCGGACATGTTGTCCAAATGTAGTGAACTCGTGCTTATAGTCTGGGTTGAGAACTGTTATTGGCTCATCTTCATCATCATCATCCTTTTGGTGAGTGCCCTCCCACACGAATGTGATATCATCGTCATCTTCGACTACCTCTTCTTCCTGAAAAAATCCTCTCCCGGAGAGTAATGCACCCTGTTTGTTGTCGTGAAGAATCCTCGAGGAATCTCAGGGGTAACCCAGCCAGTATCTCTTTCAGAAGAAGCTTTACTCCTCTGACAACACCGAGGACCTTATTCTGATCATGGGATCAGAATAATATTCTGATCACAACCTGAACTGCCTGAGTAACGCGCCTGAACTTCCCTCTGTACGAACCCGACCTTCGGGCGATCTTCGCAACCGTGGCTCCCCCCGCGAATTATTCTGGTTAGTCGTGTTCTATATGATGTTAGTGTAATCTAGAAATGTTTTTAGCAACTAAATACCGGTTTTAAATAGGAATCTCGCTCGTTGGCGGATTTTGCTCTCGGGTCGTGATGAAATTGTGTTTTTTGTAATTTTACTGCCTGAGTTGTTCGACCTGAACTTCTCCCAGTGCTAGGTTGAACTTCCGCCAACATTGCCTAAATGGGGCTTGCGATACACCATTGGAAAGCTATGGACACCAGTATCATGACCCAAGTTAAATTTTTGGTAAAATTTAAGCGGTTTAAGAGCAGTTTTAAAAACTGTTTTTTCTTGATACAAAAAACATGAATCGTATTTTCGATCACATCTCTAAACCGTTTATCAGAATGAGGCAAATAACATGGCGTTGGAAAGCTGCTGCAAAACCGCGCCTTCCTCGTGTTGAAAGTTTTCTCTAATTCCCTATGGTTAAAGAGTAATTTGGAAAATCGTAAAATTTCGCAAACCGAACAGCCGAGTCCGTATTTTCGAGGCCATTTCTAAACGGCTAATCCAATAAAGGCAAATTATATGGCGTTGGAAAGCTTATGAAAATGTGCTACTTTTTCATGTTAAATGTTTTTCCTAATTTTGAACGGTTTAAAATTAATTTAGAAAACGATACAAGTACCATCGAGTTTTTTTTCAAGCTAATTTTTTAACGGTATGTCCGAATGCAGCAAATGATATGGCGTTGGAAAGCTGGAGGAAATGCGAAACTTTTTGGTATATATTGTTTCTCCCAATTCCTTATGGTTTTATGTCAATTTTGAAAATGGCAAAAAATGTATTTTCACCGTAATTTCTACAAACTTTATCGGAATTGGGCAAATAATATACCGCTGAAAAGCTGCGGAAAATGCGAAAAAAATTCATGTTGATGGTTTTCTCTGATTCCTAGCCGTTTTCAAGTAATTTTGAAAATGGCGAGATCATTCGTTCTGCCTTTATCACGAAACAGAATCTTCGAAAATGCACCATGTGAAGAACCTGAACTTCTCGACATGTCTACTTGAACTTCACTCTGTTTTTCACGTGTTTTTTTGCCCGTAGCTCTCCAGCCGCTCACTGGAACACTAATCAAAATTGAGCAAGTAATGTACTAGTGGAAAGCAGATGTAAACATGCAACTTGTCGGCGTTCTCGGAACGGGGGTCCCCAGACTTGCCTGCCTGCGGCCTGCGGCGTGGCTCAAAGGGGGGCCCAGCACGGCCCATCTTCACCAACACAAACCCAAGACCATCGCGAGGGGCCAAGCCTCGCGGGGCGGACGACGCGGAGCTTCCTCAGGCACGGCCTCATCAGGCTGGCTCGCGAGGAGGCGGAGAGATCAAGGCGGGGTACCTCACGAGGTGCCCGTGACGCAAGCCATGACGACCAAGGGCGCCAGGCGGGTGCCAGCCCGCGCAGTGTCCTCCTTTCCTCTTTGGTGCAAAGGGGGCAAGCGCAGCCGCGGAGTACCGAGGCATCAGGCAAAGGTTGCCATTTCGGTGCAACAAGAACAAGACCAGGAGGACTGCAAGAAGGAGGTCATTGTGGAGCCCAAGACGGTGTCACCACCAGAGCTTTGTGCAGCCGAAGACTACTTTTGTCAGGATAACTGGTACTGGTTGTCCCCTTTCAAATTAGCCCGCCATTGTTGGCTCCCTTCCCGCTCGATATTTGGGAAGAGGACCAGGGCCTCTATAAATAGGACCAGCCACCCGCAAGGGATCGGGGGGATCAAAGGATCGAAGGATCGAGAGCCTGAGAGGTTAGGGTTTAGAGAAGGGACAATCGATAAGAGAGAGAGAGATAGAAGGGTGACTGAACTCCTCCCAGCAGTTCATCGCCCCAGCCAAGAACAGACCCTCGCGAGGCTATTCTTCCTTGTATTGTTCATCATCATCAGCCCAAGAGGCAATCCACCACACCACACACTAGAGTAGGGTATTACACCACAACGGTGGCCCGAACCAGTATAAACCCTGTGTCTCTTGTGTTGTTCTTTCCATAGCTTAGATCTTAGCGAGGCGGAGGGGTGCAGGTAGGTAGGAGGCGAAATCTCCACGCGCACCCCATTGTTCGAACCTCAAGGGTCTGCCGGAACCCGAAATCCGACATTTGGCGCGCCAGGTAGGGGTGCGCCAGAATTCGTCTTCCACCACCCCGTTCTCCTCCGACCATCACGCCCATGTCTGACGCTCGTCGGGCCCGCGCCGAGCGCCGGGCCACTCTCGCTTCCCACGTCGCCCAGACGGCCCCTGTCGGCGGGCGTCCTCGCCGTTCCCCGTCACCTGCCGTCAACGCCGCCACCGGCCCGGCGGGGGACGAGCAGCAAGCATCGTCTCAGCATCCGTCCGTGCGGCAAGACGGCCGCACTGCAACTCCCTCGCTCACCCCAGCTGGTTCTTCGTCCCACGCGCTCCGCGCGCCCATGGAGGCTCGAGCTGCGCTCATCGCAGCAAACGAGCTCCTGCGCTACCGTCCCGTCGATGATGTCTATGAAGAATGGCTCAACCGCGTCGCCGAGCTCGTCCGCGCCGCAGGGGACTCTCCTGCATCGTCCGTTCCGCTGCAGCGCACCCCACCCCGCGCGGGCGACGAAGCTCCGGCGGCGCCCCGGCCGCCTCCTCCTCAGGAAGGCACCATGGCTCCAAGGCACGTGGCCCCTGGGCGGAACCCGCTCCGTCAGGTGCCAGCGCGGCAGGAGCAGAGCTGCCAAGAAGTCCCTCGCCCGCAAGAAGCTGCTCGGGCGCTCCCTGCTCCAGCACGTCGCGACCATGCTCCTGATCCCGCGCGTCAAGACCCCGCGCTGCTCCCAGCTGCAGCGCGTGGGGACATGCAAGACCAAGTTCTCCGTCACCCAAGGCCTCCCGTGGCCACAGCAGGCTGCCGCGCCTTCACCACCGAGCTACGCAGCGTCGCGTGGCACGACAAGTTCAAGCCAGACCTGCCTCCTCGTTATGATGGCACGGCTGACCCTGCGGAGTTCCTCCAGCTCTATGAGCTGGGCATCAAAGCTGCCAACGGAGATGAGAAGGTCATGGCGAACTGGTTCCCATGGCGCTCAAGGACGGGGCCCGCACCTGGCTCCTGAACCTGGCTCCAGGCACGATCTCCTGCTGGGACGAGATGCGCACCCGCTTCATCCCCAACTTCCAAGGTACTCGCGACCGGCCACCCACCGTGAGCGACATGCGCCGCATCAAGCAACAGCCCGGGGAGACCCTGCAGAAGTACATCCAGCGCATCAACAACGCACGCCACAAGATTCCCAAGGTGACTGAGGAGGCCATCATCTCAGCCTTCTCCGATGGCGTGCGCGATGTCAAGATGAAGGAGGAGCTGGCGATGCATGAAGACCTATGCACTTCCTTGGAGTTGTTCAACCTGGCAACCAAGTGTGCCAGGTCTGAGGAAGGGCGTCTCTCCCTCCTCGAGCTGCCTGCCGCAGACCCAGAAGAGAAGAAGCCCAAGGCCAAGGATGTGAAGCGCAAGGGGGCTGCCATGCTTGCGGCAGAACCACACACCAAGCGGGGCAGAGATCAGCCTGAACCTTCCAAGGGAAGCCGGTACTGTGTGTACCACGACCTCCACACCCACAACACCAACGAATGTCAAGAGCTCCGAGCCGTGCGAGAAGGAAGGATCGGCCGTCGCCCCGACCGTGATGATCGGGGCAACGGTCGAGGAGGAGGAAGGATCGCAGGACGCTGGGAAGACCGTGGCCCGCGCCAAGGGTGGCACGATGAACCTCGCGAGGATCGCTGGCAAGACCCGCCTCGCGAGGGAGACTGGAGGGATCAGCCTCGCAAGGATCGCCCGCAAGGCAACGCAGGCCTCCCTCCGCTGCCGCCGCAGCCAAGGAGAAACGAGGACCGCCACCAGGAGCCACGCGCGATTGGGCAGGTCCGCCTCCCTGTCACCTTCGGGGCACGCGACAACTACCGCACCGAGCTCATCGACTTCGACGTCGCTCACATTTGCCTGCTGTATAACGCCATCCTTGGGTACCCTGCGCTGGCCAAGTTCATGGCCGTAACTCACCATGGCTACAACATCCTCAAGATGCCAGGAAGTGGCGGAGTCATCACGGTGCCCTGTGAAGAGAAGGACGCGGTGTGTTCCCTGGAACGAGCCTTTCAGGCCGCGTCACTGGAAGACCCGGATCGCGGAAGCAGGAGGCTTCCCGAGACCGCCCCCAAGAAGAAAAAGACATCATCTGGCCCGACCCCTCAGGAGGCAGGCCCCTCTGGGCCCGCGCCTGCCCAGGGGGGACCTCCTTCCATCGCATAGGAAAGCGCACCCGGCGCCCTCCTCGGGCAGGGCTCGGGGGCTCTCCCCTGGAGGGCCACCGACCTAGCTAGGGTCACGAGGGAGGCGCTTGGGCACCACATGGAGGCGTGGTTCGAAGCATGTTTCCCTCAAGAAGGAGCAAGGCAAGGAGAGCCAGACCCTCAGGAGCTCGTCAGCAAGGCCATTCAGGAGCTACACGAGTCAAGAGTCATGAAAGGCGGCCACCGCCTACCAGCAGTGGCTCCCCATCCAGGCAAGGATGGTGGGCTGCGCGTCTGCATCGACATACCAGGGCTCAACCGAGTCGCCTCTCTGGAGCGCCTCTGGCCCTCACGAGTGGGGCGCTGCGGAGGTCCACCCCACAGCTACGTTCGCATGCCTTACGGCTTACCGAACGCGGCTGCCACGTACCAGCGCCTCATGAGGGCATCACGGAGGCACGAGAGGCCAGGCGTTCCGCAGCCCTGGCGGGGATGGAGATGGTCCGCGAGGAGCCGCTAGCGCCTCCGGAGCTTCCCGAGGCCCCTGGGCCTGGGGGCTCGTGAGGATCGGCTTCCGTAGACCATCGAGTCTGCTACACCAACGCTCCTTCGTCCTCAACGTCATCAGGTGACATCTTTCAAGTTTCATTTCCAGCTGGGAGCGCCCCCCCCCAGGGCTGCATTATTCCCAGGCCGCGTGGGTCCGTCCCTGCGGCGTGTATCCCTTTTATTTCATGTTGTTAGCTTACCTTGTTGGGGGCGCCCCTCGGGCTGCATGATCCCCAAGTCGCTCGGGCCAGACCCAGTGATGTCCGCCTTCCCAGCATCTATTTAAATGAATCCACTCCTTCGCGGCTAATGTGCTTGACCTAGTTGCCCGCTCAACTGACGAAACTTCTCCCAACGGCACGACGCTTGCGCATGGGTCCGTCCCTGCAACGCCGACAAACCTGAATGGCTGAGCTCTGGCCGCGGCAGCCCCGCATGGCGCCACCTCGTCAAGCCTTCGGTGCCTCATTACCCCTCGGAAGCAACCAACGGCTGACTGTCAATTGTCATGGCAACCCCTCGTTTTTTCTATGATGGATCTACAGGATCTCCTGAAGGAGCTGCGTCAGGCGAGGCCCTTGCGGTGTCTCCTTCACTCTCGTCCGCACGAACCGCTTGCACGTTAAAGGCGGGGTGCCTGAGCATCACGACTCAGGGCTCCTACTGGCTCTCCAGCCCTCACCCTCTGGCCTTGTCCACGGCATCGCGACCTGGCATACTAGCGACGGCTGAGACTCGCTCGAGGGCCGGGACCCGAGGATATAGAGCATAAAGGGGAGCAAAGGCGAGAGGGGAGGGACACGCGAGGACCTCGCCAAGCAACCTCATGCCTGCCGATGCACGGACCCGGCGACACACCAGACAGCGGCCCCTGATTCTCGAGATAAGTCACCACCTGGAAGCGCCAGCTACCGTGGCATCATCCCCGCACCTAATGCAATCCCGTGTTAGCGACGCCGCTCTCCTTTCTCACCGAACGACGGCTGCTTGAGCGCCAAAGGGGACCTCCTGAGCATCGCGACTCAGGGGCTCTTACCGGACTCCGGGTCGCTCACCTCCTGGCCTTGACCACAGCATCGTGACCTGGCATACCAGCGACGGCTAAAGCCGCCTTGGGACTGGGACCTGTCGGCGCAGAGCACCAAGCCCTCGTGAGGTTCGAAAGGGAGGACTGAGCTAAAACGGAATGAGCAACTCACACAATTCGACGACAAGGGTTATATTAACAAAATAGGATCACAGGCACCTTACAAACCCCCACGGGATGCGTCTTTGATTCCTCGCAGGGAACAGATCCTAAAGGGACACTAACTACGCGTGCCCCTGCAAAAGACGCCATCATCAATAGTGGGCCGTCAAGCACCGGCGCTAACCCCATCCAAATCAGAGTCGGCGGCAGCCTGACGTGCCCTCCCTGCTCCAGGAGCGGAGCCGGCTCGGGGGCTCGTAGCTGTCGTCGCTCATCTCCGGAGTCACGAAGAGCTCGCCGGAGTCGCTGGAACCTCCGACGCCTCCACCGCCTGAGGAGCCGCCAAGGGAGCGGTTGGCGGGCCCAGTCCTCGCCGCAGCAGGGTCCTGGCCACCTCTCCCAGGGCAGCACTCCAGTCGGTGCCCATTCGCATCGAAGGCCTTGAAGAACGTCACCGAAGCACCGTCGTACTCCAAGTGGATCGCGAGGGTGCCTCTTGTCCTGCAAACCTGGGCGATTTCGCTCCAGCCCCGAGTCATGAAGACCTCGCCCGGGGCAACGACTGCGACTGTCGGCGTTCTGGGAACGGGGGTCCCTAGACTTGCCTGCCTGCGGCCTGCGGCGTGGCTCAAAGGGGGGCCCAGCACGGCCTGTCTTCACCAACACAAACCCAAGACCCTCGCGAGGGGCCAAGCCTCACGGGGCGGATGATGCGAGCTTCCTCAGGCACGGCCTCGTCAGGCTGGCTCACGAGGAGGCGGAGAGATCAAGGCGGGGTACCTCACGAGGTGCCCGTGACGCAAGCCATGACGACTCAGGGCGCCAGGCGGGTGCCAGCCCGCGCAGCGTCCTCCTTTCCTCTTTGGTGCAAAGGGGGTAAGCGCAGCCGCGAAGTACCGAGGCATCAGGCAAAGGTTGCCATTTCGGTGCAATGAGACCAAGACCAGGAGGACTACGAGACTGAGGTCACCGTGGAGCCCAAGACGGCGTCATCACCAGAGCTTTGCGCAGGTGAAGACTACTTTTGTCAGGATAGCTGATACTTGTTGTCCCCCTTCAAATTAGCCCGCCATTGTTGGCTCCCTTCCCGCTCGATATTTGGGAAGAGGACCAGGGCCTCTATAAATAGGACCAGCCACCCACATAGCAAGGGGGTCCGAGTTCAAGGTTAAAGGTCGGAAGTGAGAGAGAGAAAGAGAGAGGAAGAGATAGAGAGGAAAGGGTGACTGAACTCCTCTCAGTAGTTCATCCCCCCAGCCAAGAACAGACCCTCGCGAGGCTGTTCTTCCTTGTATTGTTCATCATCATCAACCCAAGAGGCAATCCACCACACCACACACTGGAGTAGGGTATTACACCACAACGGTGGCCCGAACCAGTATAAACCCTGTGTCTCTAGTGTTGTTCTTTCCTTAGTTTTAGATCCTAGCATGGCAGAGGGGTGCAGGTAGGTAGGAGGCGAAATCTCCGCGCGCACCCCAGTATTCGAACCTCAAGGGTCTGCCGGAACCCGAAATCCGACATTTGGCGTGCCAGGTAGGGGTGCGCCGGGATTCGTCTTCCACAACCCCGTTCTCCTCCGACCATCACGCCCATGTCTGACGCTCGTCGGGCCAGCGCCGAGCGCCGGGCCGCACTCGCTTCCCGCGTCGCCCAGACGGCCCCTGTCGGCGGGCATCCACGCTGTTCCCCGTCACCTGCCGTCAACGCCGCCACCGGCCCGGCGGGGGACGAGCGGCAAGCATCGTCCCAGCATCCGTCCGTGCGGCAAGACGGCCGCACCGCAACTCCCTCGCTCACCCCGGCTGGTTCTTCGTCCCGCGTGCTCCGCGCACCCATGGAGGCTCGAGCTGCACTCATTGCGGCAAACGAGCTCCTGCGCTACCGTCCCGTCGACGACGTCTACGAAGAATGGCTCGACCGCGTCGCCGAGCTCGTCCGTGCCGCGGGGGGCTCTCCTGCGCCGTCCGTTCCACTGCACCGCAGCCCGCCCTGCGCGGGCGATGAGGCTCCGGCGGCGCCCCGGCCGCCTCCTCCTCAAGAAGACGCCATGGCTCCAAGGCACATGGCCCCTGGGAGGAACCCGCTCCGTCAGGCGCTAGCACGGCAAGAGCAGAGCTGCCAAGAAGTCCCTCACCCGCAAGAAGCTGCCCGGGCGCTCCCTGCTCTAGCACGTCGCGACCATGCTCCTGCTCCCGCGCGTCAAGACCCCGCGCTGCTCCCAGCTGCAGCGCGTGGGGACATGCAAGACCAAGCCCCCCATCACCCAAGGCCTCCCGTGGCCACAGCAGGCTGTCGCGCCTTCACCACCAAGCTACGCAGCGTCGCGTGGCCCGGCAAGTTCAAGCCAGACTTGCCTCCTCGCTACGACGGCACGGCTGACCCTGCGGAGTTCCTCCAGCTCTACGAGCTGGGCATCGAAGCTGCCAACGGAGACGAGAAGGTCATGGCGAACTGGTTTCCCATGGCGCTCAAGGACGGGGCCCGCACCTGGCTCCTGAACCTGGCTCCATGCACAATCTCCTCCTGGGACGAGATGCGCACCCGCTTCATCGCCAACTTCCAAGGCACTCGCGACCGGCCACCCGCCGTGAGCGACATGCGCCGCATCAAGCAATAGCCTGAGGAAACCCTGCAGAAGTACATCCAGCGCTTCAACAACGCACGCCTCAAGATTCCCAAGGTGACTGAGGAGGCCATCATCTCGGCCTTCTCCGACGGCGTGCGCGATGTCAAGATGAAGGAGGAGCTGGCGATGCATGAAGACCTGTGCACTTCCTTGGAGCTGTTCACCCTGGCAAACAAGTGCGCCAGGGCTGAGGAAGGGCGTCTCTCCCTCCTCAAGCTGCCTGCCGCAGACCCAGAAGAGAAGAAGCCCAAGGCCAAGGATGTGAAGCGCAAGGGGGCTGCCGTACTCACGGCAAAACCAGACACCAAGCGGGGCAGAGATCAGCCCGAACCTTCCAAGGGCAGCTGGTACTGTGTGTACCACGACCTCCACACCCACAACACCAATGAATGTCAAGAACTCCGAGCCGTGCGAGAAGGAAGGATCGGCCGTCGCCCCGACCGCGGTGACCGGGGCTACGGTCGAGGAGGAGGAAGGAACGCAGGACGCTGGGAAGACCGTGGCCCGCGCCAAGGGTGGCGCGACCAACCTCGCGAGGATCGCTGGCAAGACCCGCCTTGCGAGAGAGGATGGAGGGATCGGCCTCGCGAGGGAGACTGGAGGGATCAGCCTCGCGAGGATCGCCCGCAAGGCAACGCAGGCCTCCCACCGCTGCCGCCGCAGCCAAGGAGAAACGAGGACCGCCACTAGGACGAGGAGGCTGGGGGCTTCCATGAGCCGCGCGCAATCGCCTGCATCTTGGGCGGAGCACAAGCCCCCGCCTCTCAGCGCATCATCAAGCAATTCGCCCGCGAAGTGAACGCAGTCCTTCCCAGGCTCGAAGCCACGCGCCCTCTCAGGTGGTCAGCGTGCGCCATCACGTTCAGCTCAGCAGATCAGCTCAAGTGTGCGGCTACAGCCGGAGTTCTCCCGATGCTTTGCTCCCCGATCGTCAGCAATGTGGCGGGGCAGGGCTCAACGTCCTGTCTGTGGAGACATTCAACAACCTCCAAGTGCCCTACAGCCAGCTTCAGCCAACCAAGCCTTTCTCAGGTATAACCGACGGCTCCATGGTCCCGATTGGGCAGGTCCGCCTCCCTGTCACCTTCGGGGCAAGCGACAACTACCGCACCAAGCTCATCGACTTCGACGTCACCCACATTCGCCTACCGTACAACGCCATCCTTGGGTACCCAGCGCTGGCCAAGTTCATGGCCGTAACTCACCACGGCTACAACGTCCTCAAGATGCCAGGAAGCGGAGGAGTCATCACGGTGCCCTGTGAAGAGAAGGACGTGGTGTGTTCCCTGGAACGAGCCTTTCAGGCCGCGTCACTGGAAGACCCGGATCGTGAAAGCAGGAGGCCTCCCGAGACCGCCCCAAAGAAGAAGAAGACATCGTCCGGCCCGACCACTCAGGAGGCAGGCCCCTCTGGGCCCGCGCCTACCCAGGGGGAACCTCCCTCCATTGCATAGGAAAGCGCGCCAGGCGCCCTCCTCAGGCAGGGCTCGGGGGCTCTCCCCTGGAGGGCCACCGACCTAGCTAGGGTCACGAGGGAGGCGCTTGGGCACCACATGGAGGCGTGTTTAGAAGCATGTTTCCCTCAAGAAGGAGCAAGGCAAGGAGATCCAGACCCTCAGGAGTTCATCAGCAAGGCCATTCAGGAGCTACAGGAGTAAAGAGTCATTCAAGGCGGCCGCCGCCTGCTAGCAGTGGCTCCCCATCCAGGCGAGGATGGTGGGCTGCGCGTCTGCATCGACATACCAGGGCTCAACTAAGTTGCCTCTCTGGAGCGCCTCTGGCACTCGCGAGTGGGGTGCTGCGGAGGCCCACCACACAGCTACGTCCGCATGCCTTACGGCTTGCCGAACGCGGCTGACGCGTACCAGCGCCTCATGAGGGGCATCACGGAGGCACGGGAGGCCAGGCGTTCCGCTGCCCTTGCAAGGGTGGAGATGGCCCGCGAGGAGCCGCCAGCGCCTCCGGAGCATCCCGAGGCTCCTGGGCCTGGGGGCTCATGAGGATCGGCTTCCGCAGCCCACCGAGTCTGCTACACCAACACCCCTTCGTCTTCAGCGTCATCAGGTGACATCTTTCAAGTTTTATTCCCTGCTGGGAGCGCCCCCAAGGCTGCATTATTCCCAGGCCGCGTGGGTCTGTCCCTGCGGCATGTATCCCTTTTATTCCATGTTGTTAGCTTACCTTGTTGGGGGCGCCCCTCGGGCTGCATGACCCCCCAAGTCGCTCGGGCCTGACCCAGTGATGTCCGCATTCCCAGCATCTCTTTGAACGAATCCACTCCTCCGCGGCTAATGTGTTTTACCCAGTTGCTTGCTCAGCTGACGCCAACTAACGAAGCTGCTCCCAAACGGCACGACGCTTGCGCATGGGCACGTCCCTGCAGCGCCGACAAACCTGGATGGCTGAGCTCTGGCCGCGGCAGCCCCGCATAGCGTCACCTCGTCAAGCCTTCAGTGCCTCACTACCCCTCGGGAGCAACCAACGGCTGGCCGTCAATTGTCATGGCAACCCCTTGCTTTTTCTATGATGGACTTGCAGGACCTCCTGAAGGAGCTGCGTTAGGCGAGGCCCTTGCGGTGTCTCCTTCGCTCTCAACCACGCGGACCGCTTGCACGTTAAAGGGGGGATGCCTGAGCATCGCGACTCAGGGCTCTTACTGGCTCTCTAGCCCTCACCCTCTGGCCTTGTCCATGGCATCGCGACCTGGCATACCAGCGACGGCTGAGACCAGCTCGAGGGCCGGGACCCAAGGATGTAGAGCAGAAAGGGGAGCAAAAGCGAGAGGGGAGAGACACACGAGGACCTCGCCGAGCAACCTCACACCTGCCGATGCACGGACCCGGTGACACACCAGAGAGCGGCCCCTGATCCTTGAGATAAGTCATCACTCGGAAGCGCCAGCTACCGTGGCACCATCCCCGCACCTAATGCTATCCCGTGTTAGCGACGCCGCTCTCCTTTCTCGCCAAACGACGGCTGCCTGGGCGCCAAAGGGGGCCTCGTGAGCATCGCGACTCAGGGGCTCTTACCGGACTCCGGGTCGCTCACCTCCTGACCTTGACCACGGCATCGCGACCTGGCATACCAGCGACGGCTGAAGCCGCCTTGGGACTGGGACCTGTCGGCGCAGAGCACCAAGCCCTCGCGAGGTTCGAAAGGGAGGACTGAGCTAAGACGGAATGAGCAAATCGCGCAATTCTACGACAAGGGTTATATTAACAAGACAGGATCACAGGAACCTTACAAGCCCCCACAGGGCACGTTTTTGATTCCTCGCAGGGAACGGATCCTAAAGGGACACAAACTATGCGCGTCCCTGCAAAAGACGCCATCATCATCAGTGGGCCGTCAAGCACCGACGCCAACCCCATCCATATCAGAGTCGGCGGCGGCCTGACGAGCCCGCCCTGCTCTAGGAGTGGCGCCGGCTCGGGGGCTCGTAGCTATCCTTGCTCGTCTCCGGAGTCGCGAAGGGCTCGCCAGAGTTGCTGGAACCTCCGACGCCTCCACCGCCTGAGGAGCCTCCAAGGGAGCAGGTGGCGAGCCCAGTCCTTGTCGCAGCAGGGCCCTGGCCACCTTCCCCGGGGCAGCACTCCAGCCGGCGCCCGCTCGCATCAAAGATCTTGAAGAGCATCACCGAAGCACCGTCATAGTCCAAGTGGATCGCGAAGACACCCCTTGTCCTGTAAACCCGGGCGATCTCCCTCCAGCCCCGAGTCATGTAGACCTCGCCCGGGGCGATGACCGTGACCTCTGCCTCGGTCGCGACGGTGCTGCAGTCGGCGTGCTGTGGCCAGAGCTCCAGGGGATCCCCCTGCGGGATGATGGAGGCGAAGAAGGGAGGAAGGCGGATCCAAGACCGAAGAGGAATGGCGACGTGGAGCACGAACTCTTGGGAGGAGCCCTCGGGGTGGACCCCATGGGGGGACCCACACCTTCGTGACCCGGCGGCACCGACGGCGGCGCCGCCCATGGCGACCAGCATCAGCTCCTTCAGGGCCCTCGATGTGGGCGTACAATGGAAGCGGGAACCCCGGCGGCGCCCGCTCGCACAAAGGCCTCGACACCACCTGAAGGGCCCCTTCGTCCGGGCCACGGAGGACGAGCCGTTTCTTCGGCGGGAGCGGGTCTGGTCCCTCTCGGGGAGCCTTCCCCTTCTCTGCCATCGAGAACCGGTGGATCGGAGCCATCGCAGCAAGACGGAGCAAGGACCGGGAAGAAGGAGAAGCAAGGAGGGATGGACTGGAAGGGCGCGCGCTGTTCCGTACTTATGGCCGACGAAGGCCAACCACCGACCTCCACGATCGCAGGTAATCATGACCCACTTTGCATGCAGGGACTTGTCCAGTCCGTGCAGCTGCCGAGGCGCCATGGGGAAGTGGAGGCGCCCACGTCCAATCAACCGCCACGCGGCGCCCAAGGCCGCAGGCTGTTAGGGCCCGCGGCGCTTCTCTCTTGCCCTTCCGCCTCCCTGCACGGCCAAGTCCGGGCGCGCCTTGGGCCCGGGGGCTACTGTCGGCGTTCTGGGAACGGGGGTCCCCAAACTTGCCTGCCTGCGGCCTGCGGCGTGGCTCAAAGGGGGGGCCAGCACGGCCCATCTTCACCAACACAAACCCAAGACCCTCGCGAGGGGCCAAGCCTCGCGGGGCGGACGTCACGGAGCTTCCTCAGGCACGGCCTCATCAGGCTGGCTCGCGAGGAGGCGGAGAGATCAAGGCGGGGTACCTCACGAGGTGCCCGTGACGCAAGCCATGACGACCAAGGGCGCCAGGCGGGTGCCAGCCCGCGCAATGTCCTCCTTTCCTCTTTGGTGCAAATGGGGCAAGCGCGGCCGCGGAGTACCGAGGCATCAGGCAAAGGTTGCCATTTCGGTGCAACAAGACCAAGACCAGGAGGACTGCAAGACGGAGGTCATTGTGGAGCCCAAGACGGCGTCACCACCAGAGCTTTGTGCAGGCGAAGACTACTTTTGTCAGGATAACTGGTACTGGCTGTCCCCTTTCAAATTAGCCCGCCATTGTTGGCTCCCTTCCCGCTCGATGTTTGGGAAGAGGACTAGGGCCTCTATAAATAGGACCAGCCACCCGCAAGGGATTGGGGGGATCAAAGGATCGAAGGATCGAGAGCCTCAGAGGTTAGGGTTTAGAGAAGGGACAATCGATAAGAGAGAGAGAGAAGGGTGACTGAACTCCTCCCAGCAGTTCATCGCCCCAGCCAAGAATAGACCCTCGCGAGGCTGTTCTTCCTTGTATTGTTCATCATCATCAGCCCAAGAGGCAATCCACCACACCACACACTGGAGTAGGGTATTACACCACAACGGTGGCCCGAACCAGTATAAACCCTGTGTCTCTTGTGTTGTTCTTTCCATAGCTTAGATCTTAGCGAGGCGGAGGAGTGCAGGTAGGTAGGAGGCAAAATCTCCGCGCGCACCCCAGTGTTTGAACCTCAAGGGTCTGCCGGAACCCGAAATCCGACACAACTTTTCTGTGCTGATCGTTTTTTCATACTCGCGGCGATTTTAAAAGTTTTTCATCTCAAATTCATTCACTATAGTAGTCAAACTTCCTGCTGTTTTCACGTTGAACTTATGTGACATATTTTCGTTTGTAATTTTCTCATCCATTTCGTCAGTGTTACACAAATTATATTCTTTTTGTACAAACCTCTCTCACAATATGTTTTTTAACTTTCTCCGACCGAGGACTTGAACTTCCACAAATGATATTCCTGTCGTTTTGAAGTACATTAGAGAAATGTCCGAATGCAGCAAATGATATGGCGTTGGAAAGCTTGAGGAAATGCAAAACTTTTTGGTATATATTGTTTCTGCCAATTCCTTACTATTTTAAGTCAATTTTGAAAATGGATAAAACGTATTTTCGTCGTAATTTCTACAAACTTAAACGGAATGGGGCAAATAATATACCATCGAAAAGCTAAGGAAAATGCGAAACTTTTTCATGTTGATGGTTTTCTGTGATTCCTAGCCGTTTTCAAGTAATTTTGAAAATGCCGAGATAATTCGTTCTACCTTTATTGCGAAACAGATTCTTCGAAAATGCACCACATGAAGAACTTGAACTTCTCGGCATATCTACTTGAACTTCACTCTGTTTTTCACGTGCTTTTTTTGCTCGTAGATCTCCATCCACTGTTCGTAGATCTCCATCCACTCACCGGAATTGAGCAAGTGATATACCGATGGAAAGCTGCTGTAAACACGCAACTTTCCCGTGTTGATTGTTTTTTCATACTCACGACAATTTTAAAAGGTTTTCATCTCAAATTCATTCACTATAGCAGTCGGACTTTGTGCTGTTTTCATGTTGAACTTCTGTGACATATTTTCGTTCGTAATTTTCTCATCCATTTCGTCAGTGTTACACAAATGATATTCTTTTTGTACAAACCTCTCTCACAATATATTTTTTAACTTTCTCCGACCGAGGACTTGAACTTACACAAATGATATTCCTGTCATTTTGAAGTACATTAGAGAAATGACGAGATCATGATTTCTGCCTTCATTGCGAATGGAAACGCACTGCGTGAAGTAGTTGAACTTCTCGGCATGTCTGCTTGAACCTCACTCTATTTTTGACGTGCTGTTTTTTGCACTGCGTGAAGTAGTTGAACTTCTGGGGCATGTCTGTTTGAACTTCACTCTGTTTCGCTTTATTGTTTTTTTCTTATATGAAATACACACCATGTAGTACGTGAACTTCTGGTATTTATCACTTTGAACTTCTCTTTGGTTTGAGAGAATTATTTTAAAACACAAAAAACATTTTTTTATGTATTTTGGACATTGATGTCTACTACACAACCTTCTTCTCGTAGACGTTGTTGGGCCTGCAAGTGCAGAGGTTTGTAGGATAGTAGCAAATTTCCCTCAAGTGGATGACCTAAGGTTTATCAATCCATAGGAGGCGTAGGATGAAGATGGTCTCTCTCAAGCAACCCTGCAACCAAATAACAAAGAGTCTCTTGTGTCCCCAACACACCCAATACAATGGTAAATTGTATAGGTGCACTAGTTCGGCGAAGATATGGTGATACAAGTGGTATATGGATAGTAGATAAAGGTTTTTGTAATCTGAAATTATAAAAACAGCAAGGTAACTAATGGTAAAAGTGAGCATAAATGGTATTGCAATGATAGGAAACAAGGCCTAGGGTTCATACTTTCACTAGTGCAAACCCTCTCAAAAATAATCGCATAATTGGATCACATAACTATCCCTCAACATGCAACAAAGAGTCACTCCAAAGTCACTAATAGCGTAGAACAAACGAAGAGATTATGGTAGGGTATGAAACCACCTCAAAGTTATTCTTTCCAATCAATCCGTTGGGCTATTCCTATAGGTGTCACAAACAGCCCTAGAGTTCGTACTAGAATAACACCTTAAGACACAAATCAACCAAAACCCTAATGTCACCTAGATACTCCAATGTCACCTCAAGTATCCGTGGGTATGATTATAAGATATGCATCACACAATCTCATATTCATCTATTCAACCAACACATAGAACCTCAAAGAGTGCCCCAAAGTTTCTACCGGAGAATCATGACGAAAACGTGTGCCAACCCATATGCATAGGTTCATGGGCGGAACCCGCAGGTTGATCACCAAAACATACATCAAGTGAATCACATGGTATCCCATTGTCACCACAGATACGCACGGCAAGACATACATCAAGTGTTCTCAAATCTTTAAAGACTCAATCCGATAAGATTACTTCAAAGGGGAACTCAATCCATTACAAGAGAGTAGAGGGGGGAGAAAACATCATAAGATCCAACTATAATAGCAAAGCTCGCGATACATCAAGATCGTACCACCTCAAGAACACGAGAGAGAGAGAGAGATCAAACACATAGCTACTTGTACATACCCTCAGCCCGGAGGGAGAACTACTCCCTCCTCGTCATGGAGAGCACCGGGATGATGAAGATGGCCACCGGAGAAGGATTCCCCCTCCGGCAGGGTGCCGGAATGGGTCTAGATTGGCTTTCGGTGGCTAGGAGGCTTCTGGCGGCGGAACTCCCGATCTATTGTGCTCCCCGGTTGTTTTAGGGTATATGGGGATATATAGGAGTAAGAAGTACATCAGGGGAGCCACGAGGGTGGAGGGCGCGCCCCGGGGGGTGGGCGTGCCCCCTTGCCTCGTGGCTTCCTCATTGCTTCCCTTATGTGGACTCCAAGTCTCCCGGGTTGCTTTCCTTCCAAAAATAAGTTCCGTGAAGTTTCAGGTCAATTGGACTCCGTTTGATTTTCCTTTTCTGCGATACTCTAAAACAAGGAAAAAACAGAAACTATCACTGGGCTCTGGGTTAATAGGTTAGTCCCAAAAATAATATAAAAGTGTTTAATAAAGCCCATAAACATCCAAAATAGTTAATATAATAGCATGGAACAATCAAAAATTATAGATACGTCGGAGACGTATCAGCATCCCCAAGCTTAATTCCTGCTCGTCCTCGAGTAGGTAAATGATAAAAACAGAATTTTTGATGCGTAATGCTACCTAACATATTTCTCTAAGTAATTCTCTTTATTTTGGCATGAATGTTCAGATCCATAGGATTCAAGACAAAAGTTTAATATTGACATAAAAATAATAATACTTCAAGCATACTAACAAAGCAATCATGTCTTCTCAAAATAACATGGCCAAAGAAAGCTATCCCTACAAAATCATATAGTCTGGCTATGCTCCATCTTCACCACACAAAATATTTAAATCATGCACAACCCCAATGACAAGCCAAGCAATTGTTTCATACTTTTGATGTTCTCAAATTTTTTCAATCTTCACGCAATATATGAGTGTGAGCCATGGACATAGCACTATAGGTGGAATAGAATGGTGGTTGTGGAGAATACAAAAAGGAGAAGATAGTCTGACATCATCTAGGCGTATCAACAGGCTATGGAGATGCCCATCAATAGATATCAATGTGAGTGAGTAGGGATTGCCATGCAACGGATGCACTAGAGCTATAAGTGTATGAAAGCTCAACAAAAGAAACTAGTGGGTGTGCATCCAACTCGCTTGATCATGAAGACCTAGGGCATTTTGAGGAAGCCCGTCATTGGAATATACAAGCCAAGTTCTATAATTAAAGATTCCCACTAGTATATGAAAGTGACAACATAGGAGACTTTCTATCATGAAGATCATGGTGCTACTTTGAAGCACAAGTGTGGTAAAAGGATAGTAGCATTGCCCCTTCTCTCTTTTTCTCTCATTTTTTTTTTATTTTTTTTATTGGGCCTTTTCTCTTCTTCTTTTATGGCCTCTTTTTTTATTTGGACCTTTTCTCTTTTTTATGGCCTTTTTTTTTAGTCTGGAGTCTCATCCCGACTTATGGGGGAATCATAGTCTCCATCATCCTTTCCTCACTGGGACAATGCCCTAATAATGATGATCATCACACTTTTATTTACTTACAACTCAAGAATTACAACTCGATACTTAGAACAAGATATGACTCTATATGAATGCCTTCGGCGGTGTACCGGGATGTGCAATGACTCATGAGTGACATGTATGAAAGAATTATGAACGGTGGCTTTGCCACAAATACGATGTCGAGTACATGATCATGCAAAGAAATATGACAATGATGAAGCGTGTCATAATAATCGGAATGGTGGTAAGTTGCATGGCAATATATTTCGGAATGGCTATGGAAATGCCATGATAGGTAGGTATGGTGGCTGTTTTGAGGAAGGTATATGGTGGGTTTATGATACCAGCGAAAGGTGCGCGGTATTGGAGAGGCTAGCAATGGTGGAAGGGTGAGAATGCGTATAATCCATGGACTCAACATTAGTCATAAAGAACTCACATAATTATTGCAAAAATCTACAAGTTATGAAAGCAAAGTATTATGCGCATGCTCCTAGGGGGATAGATTGGTAGGAAAAGACCATCGCTCGTCCCTGACCGCCACTCATAAGGAAGACAATTAATAAATAAATCATGCTCCGACTTCATCACATAACGGTTCACCATACGTGCATGCTACGGGAATCACAAGCTTCAACACAAGTATTTCTCAAATTCATAACTACTCAACTAGCATGACTCTAATATCACAATCTCCATATCTCAAAACAATTATCAAGTATCAAACTTCTCATAGTATTCAACACACTCATAAGAGAATTTTATTATTCTTGAATATCTAGCATATTAGGATTTTAAGCAAATTACCATGCTATTAAGAATCTCAAAATAATCTAAGTGAAGCATGAGAGTTCATATATTTCTTCAAAGTAAAACTACCACCATTCTCTAAAAGATATAAGTGAAGCACTAGAGCACATAACAAACTACTCCGAAAGATATAAGTGAAGATCAATGAGTAGTCGAATAATTATGCAAATATATGAAGACTCTCTGACATTTAAGAATTTCAGATCTTGGTATTTTATTCAAACATTAAGCAAAACAAAAGAAATAAAATGACGCTCCAAGGAAAACACATATCATGTGGCGAATAAAAATATAGCTCCAAGTAAAGTTACCGATGAACAAAGACGAAAGAGGGGATGCCATCCGGGGCATCCCCAAACTTAGGCTCTTGGTTCTCCTTGAATATTACCTTGGGGTGCCTTGGGAATCCCCAAGCTTAGGCTCTTGTGTTGGGGAACGTAGTAATTTCAAAAAAAATTCCTACGCACACGCAAGATCATGGTGATGCATAGCAACGAGAGGGGAGAGTGTGATCTATGTACCCTTGTAGACCGACAGCGGAAGCGTTAGCACAACGCGGTTGATGTAGTCGTACGTCTTCACGGCCCGACCGATCAAGCACCGAAACTACGGCACCTCTGAGTTCTAGCACACGTTCAGCTCGATGACGATCCCCGGACTCCGATCCAGCAAAGTGTCGGGGAAGAGTTCCGTCAGCACGACGGCGTGGTGACGATCTTGATGTACTACCGTCGCAGGGCTTCGCCTAAGCACCGCTACAATATTATCGAGGACTATGGTGGAAGGGGGCACCGCACACGGCTAAGAATATGATCACGTGGATCAACTTGTGTCTAGAGGTGCCCCCCTTCCCCTGTATATAAAGGAGCAAGGGAGGAGGAGGCCGGCCCTAGGAGGGGGCGCGCCAAGTGTGGAGTCCTACTAGGACTCCCTAGTCCTAGTAGGATTCTACCTCCCATATGGAATAGGAAAAGAGGAAGGGGAAAGGAGAAGGAAGGAAGGTGGTGCCCCCTTCCCTAGTCCAATTCGGACCAGACCAAGGGGAGGGGTGCGGCCACCCTTGAGGCCATTTTTCTTCTTTCCCGTATGGCCCAATAAGGCCCAATACGTATTCCCGTAACTCTCCGATACTCTGAAAAATACCCGAATCACTCGGAACCTTTCCGATGTCCGAATATAGTTGTCCAATATATCGATCTTTACGTCTCAACCATTTTGAGACTCCTCGTCATGTCCCCGATCTCATCCAGAACTCCGAACTCCTTCGGTACATCAAAACTCATAAACTCATAATATAATTGTCATTGAAACCTTAAGCGTGCGGACCCTACGGGTTCGAGAACAATGTAGACATGACCGAGACACGTCTCCAGTCAATAACCAATAGCGGAACCTGGATGCTCATATTGGCTCCCACATATTCTACGAAGATCTTTATCGGTCAGACCGCATAACAACATACGTTGTTCCCTTTGTCATCGGTATGTTACTTGCCCGAGATTCGATCATTGGTATCTTAATACCTAGTTCAATCTCGTTACCGGCAAGTCTCTTTACTCGTTCCGTAATACATCATCTCACAACTAACTCATTAGTTGCAATGCTTGCAAGGCTTATGTGATGTGCATTACTGAGAGGGCCCAGAGATACCTCTTCGACAATCAGAGTGACAAATCCTAATCTCGAAATACGCCAACCCAACATTTACCTGTGGAGACACCTGTAGAGCTCCTTTATAATCACCCAGTTACGTTGTGACGTTTGGTAGCACACAAAGTGTTCCTCCGGCAAACGGGAGTTGCATAATCTCATAGTCATAGGAACATGTATAAGTCATGAAGAAAGCAATAGCAACATACTAAACGATTGGGTGCTAAGCTAATGGAATGGGTCATGTCAATCACATCATTCTCCTAATGATGTAATCCCATTAATCAAATGACAACTCATGTCTATGGTTAGGAAACATAACCATCTTTGATCAATGAGCTAGTCAAGTAGAGGCATACTAGTGACACTCTGTTTGTCTATGTATTCACACATGTATTATGTTTCCGGTTAATACAATTCTAGCATGAATAATAAAAATTTATCATGATATAAGGAAATAAATAATAACTTTATTATTGCCTTTAGGGCATATTTCCTTCAGTCTCCCACTTGCACTAGAGTCAATAATCTAGTTCGGATCGCCATGTGATTTAGCATCAATAGTGCACATCACCATTGGATTAACACCCATAGTTCACATCAACATGTGACCAACACCCAAAGGGTTTACTAGAGTCAATAATCTAGTTCACATCGCTATGTGATTAACACCCAAAGAGTACTGAGGTGTGATCATGTTTTGCTTGTGAGAGAAGTTTAGTCAACGGGTTTGCCACATTCAGATCCGTAAGTATTTTGCAAATTTCTATGTCAACAATGCTCTGCATGGAGCTACTCTAGCTAATTGCTCCCACTTTCAATATGTATCCAGATTGAGACTTAGAGTCATCTGGATCAGTGTCAAAACTTGCATCGACGTAACCCTTTACGACGAACCTTTTTGTCACCTCCATAATCGAGAAACATATCCTTATTCCACTAAGGATAATTTGACCGATGTCCAGTGATCTACTCCTAGATCACTATTGTACTCCCTTGCCAAAAATAGTGTAGGGTATACAATAGATCTGGTACACAGCATGGCATATTTTATAGAACCTATGGCCAAGGCATAGGGAATGACTTTCATTCTCTCTCTATCTTCTGCCGTGGTCGGGTTTTGAGTCTTACTCAACTTCACACCTTGTAACACAGGCAAGAACTCTTTCTTTAACTGTTCCATTTTGAACTACTTCAAAATCCTGTCAAGGTATGTACTCATTGAAAAACTTATCAAGCGTCTTGATCTATCTCTATAGATCTTGATGCTCAATATGTAAGCAGCTTCACCGAGGTCTTTCTTTGAAAAACTCCTTTCAAACACTCCTTTATGCTTTGTAGAATAATTCTACATTATCTTCGATCAACAATATGTCATTCACATATACTTATCAGAAATGTTGTAGTGCCCCCACTCACTTTCTTGTAAATACAGGCTTCACTGCAAGTCTGTATAAAACTATATGCTTTGATCAACTTATCAAAGCGTATATTCCAACTCCGAGATGCTTGCACCAGTCCATAGATGGATCGCTAGAGCTTGCATATTTTGTTAGCACCTTTAGGATTGACAAAACTTTCTTGTTGCATCATATACAACTCTTCTTTAATAAATCCATTAAGGAATGCAGTTTTGTTTATCCACTTGCCAGATTTCATAAAATGCGACAATTGCTAACATGATTCGGACAGACTTAAGCATCGCTACGGGTGAGAAGGTCTCATCGTAGTCAATCCCTTGAACTTGCCGAAAACCTTTTGCGACAAGTCGAGCTTTGTAGACAGTAATATTACCGTCAGCGTCAGTCTTCTTCTTGAAGATCCATTTATTCTCAATTGCTTGCCGGTCATTGGGCAAGTCAACCAAAGTCCATACTTTGTTCTCATACATGGATCCCATCTCAGATTTCATGGCTTCAAGCCATTTTGCGGAATCTGGGCTCACCATTGCTTCTTCATAGTTCGTAGGTTCATCATGATCTAGTAGCATGACTTCCAGAACAGGATTACCATACCACTCTGGCGCAGATCTTACTCTGGTTGATCTACGAGGTTCAGTAGTATCTTGTTCTGAAGTTTCATGATCATTATCATTAGCTTCCTCACTAATTGGTGTAGGTGTCACAGAAACAGGTTTCTGTGATGTACTACTTTCCAATAAGGGAGCAGGTACAGTTACCTCGTCAAGTTCTACTTTCCTCCCACTCACTTCTTTCAAGAGAAACTCCTCTAGAAATTTTTTGAATTTAGCAACAAAAGTCTTGCCTTCGGATCTGTGATAGAAGGTGTATCCAATAGTTTCCTTTGGATATCCTATGAAGACGCACTTCTCCGATTTAGGTTTGAGCTTATCAAGTTGAAACTTTTACACATAAGCATTGCAACCTCAAAAGAAACGACAGCTTAGGTTTCTTGCTAAACCATAGTTCATATGGTGTCATCTCAAACGGATTTAGATGGTGCCCTATTTAACGTGAATGTAGCTGTCTCTAATGCATAACCCTAAAACAATAGTGGCAAATCTGTAAGAGACATCATAGATCGCACCATATCAAATAAAGTACGATTACGACGTTCGAACACACCATTACACTGTGGTGTTCCAGGTGGCGTGAGTAGTGAAACTATTGCACATTGTTTTAACTGAAGACCAAACTCGTAATTCAAATACTCTTCTCCATGATAAGATCGTAGAAACTTTATTTTCTTGTTACGATGATTTTCCACTTCACTCTGAAATTCTTTGAACTTTTCAAATGTTTCAGACTTATGTTTCATCAAGTAGATATACTCACATCTGCTCAAATTATCTGTGAAGAACAGAAAAATAATGATACCTGTCGCGAGCCTCAATATTCATCGGACCACATACATCAGTATGTATGATTTCCAACAAATCTGTTGCTCGCTCCATTGTTCCGAAGAACGGAGTCTTAGTCATCTTGCCCATGAGGCATGGTTCGCAAGCATCAACTGATTCATAATCAAGTGATTTCAAAAGCCCATCAGCATGGAGTTTCTTCATGCGCTTTACACCAATATGACCTAAACGGCAGTGCCACAAATAAGTTTGCACTATCATTATTAACTTTGCATCTTTTGGTTTCAATATTATGTTTATGTGTATCACTACGATCGAGATCCAACGAACTATTTTCATTGGGTGTGTAACCATATAAGGTTTTATTCATGTAAACAGAACAACAATTTATTCTCTTACTTAAATGAATAACCATATTGCAATAAACATGATCAAGTCATATTCATGCTCAACGCAAACACCAAATAACACTTATTTAGGTTCAACACTAATCCCGAAAGTATAGGGAGTGTGCGATGATGATCATATCAATCTTGGAACTACTTCCAACACACATCTTCACTTCACCCTTAACTAGTTTTTGTTCATTCTGCAACTCCCGTTTCGAGTTACTACTCTTAGCAACTGAACCAGTATCAAATACCGAGGGGTTGCTACGAACACTAGTAAAATACACATTAATAATCTGTATATCAAATGTACCTTTGTTCACTTTGCCATCCTTATTATCCGTCAAATACTTGGGGAAGTTCCGCTTCCAGTGACCAGTCCCTTTGCAGTAGAAGCACTTAGTCTCAGGCTTAGGACCAGACTTGGGCTTCTTCACTTGAGCAGCAACTTGCTTGCCGTTCTTCTTGAAGTTCCCCTTCTTCCCTTTGCCCTTTTATTGAAACTAGTGGTCTTGTCTACCATCAACACTTGATGCTCTTTCTTGATTTCTACCTTCATCGATTTCATCATCATGAAAAGCTTGGGAGTCGTTTTCGTCATCCCTTGCATACTATAGTTCATCACGAAGTTCTACTAACTTGGTGATGGTGACTAGAGAATTCTGTCAATCACTATCTTATCTGGAAGATTAACTCCCACTTGATTCAAGCGATTGTAGTACCCAGACAATCTGAGCACATGCTCACTAGTTGAGCGATTCTCCTCCATCTTTTGGCTATAGAACTTGTTGGACTCTTCATATCTCTCAACTCGGGTATTTGCTTGAAATATTAACTTCAACTCCTGGAACATCTCATATGGTCCATGACGTTCAAAACATCTTTTGAAGTCCCGATTCTAAGCCTTTAAGCATGGTGCACTAAACTATTAAGTAGTCATCATATTGAGCTAGCCAAACGTTCATAACGTCTGCATCTGCTCCTGCAATAGGTCTGTCACCTAGCGGTGCATCAAGGACATAATTCTTCTATGCAGCAATGAGGATAAACCTCAGATCACGGATCCAATCCGCATCATTGTTACTAACATCTTTCAACACAATTTTCTCTAGGAACATATCAAAATAAACACAGGGAAGCAACAACGCGAGCTATTGATCTACAACATGATTTGCAAAATACTACCAGGACTAAGTTCATGATAAATTTAAGTTCAATTAATCATATTACTTAAGAACTCCCACTTAGATAGACATCCCTATAATCCTCTAAGTGATCACGTGATCCAAATCAACTAAACCATGTCCGATCATCACGTGAGATGGAGTAGTTTCATTGGTGAACATCACTATGTTGATCATATCTACTATATGATTCACGCTCGACCTTTCGGTCTCCGTGTTCCGAGGCCATATCTGTATATGCTTGGCTCGTCAAGTATAACCTGAGTATTCCGCGTGTGCAACTGTTTTGCACCCGTTGTATTTGAACGTAGAGCCAATCACACCCGATCATCACGTGGTGTCTCAGCACGAAGAACTTTCGCAATGGTGCATACTCAGGGAGAACACTTCTTGATAATTAGTGAGAGATCATCTTAAAATGCTACCGTCAAACAAAGCAAGATAAGATGCATAAAAGATAAACATCACATGCAATCAATATAAGTGATATGATATGGCCATCATCATCATGTGCTTGTGATCTCCATCTTCGAAACACCGTCATGATCACCATCGTCACCGGCGCGACACCTTGATCACCATCGTAGCATCGTTGTCGTCTTGCCAATCTTATGCTTCCACGACTATCGCTACCGCTTAGTGATAAAGTAAAGCATTACAGCGCGATTGCATTGCATACAATAAAGCGACAACCATATGGCTCCTGCCAGTTGCCGATAACTCGGTTACAAACATGATCATCTCATACAATAAAATTTAGCATCATGTCTTGACCATATCACATCACAACATGCCCTGCAAAAACAAGTTAGACGTCCTCTACTTTGTTGTTGCAAGTTTTACGTGGCTGCTACGGGCTTAAGCAAGAACCAATCTTACCTACGCATCAAAACCACAACGATAGTTTGTCAAGTTGGTGCTGTTTTAACCTTTGCAAGGACCGGGCGTAGCCACACTCGGTTCAACTAAAGTTGGAGAAACTGTCACCCGCTAGCCACCTTTGTGCAAAGCACGTCGGGAGAACCGGTCTCGCGTAAGCGTACGCGTAATGTCGGTCCGGGCCGCTTCGTCCAACAATACCGGCGAACCAAAGTATGACATGCTGGTAAGCAGTATGACTTATATCACCCACAACTCACTTGTGTTCTACTCATGCATATAACATCAACACATAAAACCTAGGCTCGGATGCCACTGTTGGGGAACGTAGTAATTTCAAAAAAAAATCCTACGCACACGCAAGATCATGGTGATGCATAGCAACGAGAGGGGAAAGTGTGATCTACGTACCCTTGTAGACCGACAGCGGAAGCGTTAGCACAACGCGGTTGATGTAGTCGTACGTCTTCACGGCCCAACCGATCAAGCACCGAAACTACGGCACCTCCGAGTTCTAGCACATGTTCAGCTCGATGACGATCCCCGGACTCCGATCCAGCAAAGTGTCGGGAAAGAGTTCCATCAGCACGACGGCGTGGTGACGACCTTGATGTACTACCGTCGCAGGGCTTCGCCTAAGCACCGCTACAATATTATCGAGGACTATGGTGGAAGGGGGCACCGCACACGGCTAAGAATATGATCACGTGGATCAACTTGTGTCTAGAGGTGCCCCCCTTCCCCTGTATATAAAGGAGCAAGGGAGGAGGAGGCCGGCCCTAGGAGGGGGCGCACCAAGTGTGGAGTCCTACTAGGACTCCCTAGTCCTAGTAGGATTCCACCTCCCATATGGAATAGGAAAAGAGGAAGGGAAAAGGAGAAGGAAGGAAGGGGGTGCCCCCCTTCCCTAGTCCAATTCGGACCAGACCAAGGGGAGGGGTGCGGCCACCCTTGAGGCCCTTTTTCTTCTTTCCCGTATGGCCCAATAAGGCCCAATACGTATTCCCGTAACTCTCCGGTACTACGAAAAATACCCGAATCACTCGGAACCTTTCCGATGTCCGAATATAGTCGTCCAATATATCGATCTTCACGTCTCGACCATTTCGAGACTCCTCGTCATGTCCCCGATCTCATCCGGGACTCCAAACTCCTTCGGTACATCAAAACTCATAAACTCATAATATAACTGTCATTGAAACCTTAAGCGTGCGGACCCTACGGGTTCGAGAACAATGTAGACATGACTGAGACACGTCTCCAGTCAATAACCAATAGCGGAACCTGGATGCTCATATTGGCTCCCACATATTCTACGAAGATCTTTATCGGTCAGACCGCATAACAACATACGTTGTTCCCTTTGTCATCGGTATGTTACTTGCCCGAGATTCGATCATCGGTATCTTAATACCTAGTTCAATCTCGTTACCGGCAAGTCTCTTTACTCGTTCCGTAATACATCATCTCACAACTAACTCATTAGTTGCAATGCTTGCAAGGCTTATGTGATGTGCATTACCGAGAGGGCCCAGAGATACTTCTCCGACAATCGGAGTGACAAATCCTAATCTCGAAATACGCCAACCCAACATTTACCTTTGGAGACACCTGTAGAGCTCCTTTATAATCACCCAGTTACGTTGTGATATTTGGTAGCACACAAAGTGTTCCTCCGGCAAACGGGAGTTGCATAATCTCATAGTCATAGGAACATGTATAAGTCATGAAGAAAGCAATAGCAACATACTAAACGATCAGGTGCTAAGCTAATGGAATGGGTCATGTCAATCACATCATTCTCCTAATGATGTAATCCCGTTAATCAAATGACAACTCATGTCTATGGTTAGGAAACATAACCATCTTTGATCAACGAGCTAGTCAAGTAGAGGCATACTAGTGACACTGTGTTTGTCTATGTATTCACACATGTATTATGTTTCCGGTTAATACAATTCTAGCATGAATAATAAACATTTATCATGATATAAGGAAATAAATAATAACTTTATTATTGCCTCTAGGGCATATTTCCTTCATCTTGCCACTCTTTATTCCATAGTCCATCGAATCTTTACCCAAAACTTGAAAACTTCACAACACAAAACTTAACAGAAAACTCGTAAGCTCCGTTAGCATAAGAAAATAAATCACCACTTCAAGGTACTGTAATGAACTCATTCTTTATTTATATTGGTGTTAAACCTACTGTATTCCAACTTATCTATGGTTCATACCCTCCGATACTACTCATAGATTCAACAAAATGAGCAAAGAACACATCGAAAACAGAATCTGTCAAAAACAGAACAGTCTGTAGTAATCTGGATCAAACGTATACTTCTGGAACTCATAAAATTCTCAAATAAATTGCTGGACGTGAGTAATTTATCTATTAATCATCTGCAAGAAAGAATTCCTGGACGGTATTGCAATGATAGGAAATAAGGCCTAGGGTTCATACTTTCACTAGTGCAAGTCCTCTCAACAATAATAGCATAATTGGATCACATAACTATACCTCGACATGCAACAAAGAGTCACTCCAAAGTCACTAATAGCGGAGAACAAACGAAGATATTATGGTAGGGTACGAAACCACCTCAAAGTTATTCTTTCCAATCAATCCGTTGGGCTATTCCTATAGGTGTCACAAACAGCCCTAGAGTTCGTATTAGAATAACACCTTAAGACACAAATCAACCAAAACCCTAATGTCACCTAGATACTCCAATGTCACCTCAAGTATCCGTGGGTATGATTATACGATATGCATCACACAATCTCAGATTCATCTATTCAACCAACACATAGAATCTCAAAGAGTGCCCCAAAGTTTCTATCGGAGAATCATGACAAAAACGTGTGCCAACCCCTATGCATAGGTTCATGGGCGGAACCCACAAGTTGATCACCAAAACATACATCAAGTGAATCACGTGGTATCCCATTGTCACCACAGATACGCACGGCAAGACATACATCAAGTGTTCTCAAATCTTTAAAGACTCAATCCGATAATATAACTTCAAAGGGGAAACTCAATCCATTACAAGAGAGTAGAGGGGGGAGAAAACATCATAAGATCCAACTATAATAGCAAAGCTCGCGATACATTAAGATCGTACCACCTCAAGAACACGAGAGAGAGAGAGAGATCAAACACATAGCTACTGGTACATACCCTCAGCCCCGAGGGAGAACTACTCCCTCCTCGTCATGGAGAGCACCGGGATGATGAAGATGGCCACCGGAGAAGGATTCCCCCTCCGGCAGGGTGCCGGAACGGGTCTAGATTGGCTTTCGAGGCTTTTAGCGGCGGAACTCCTGATCGATTGTGCTCCCCGATCGTTTTAGCGTATATGGGGATATATAGGAGGAAGAAGTACGTCAGGGGAGTCACGAGGGGCCCACGAGGGTGGAGGGCGCGCCCCCTGCCTCATGGCTTCCTCGTTGCTTCCCTTACGTGGACTCCAAGTCTCCCGGGTTGCTTTCCTTCCAAAAATAAGTTCCGTAAAGTTTCAGGTCAATTGGACTCCGTTTGATTTTCCTTTTCTGCGATACTCTAAAACAAGAAAAAAACAGAAACTGGCACTGGGCTCTGGGTTAATAGGTTAGTCCCAAAAATAATATGAAAGTGTTTAATAAAGCCCATAAACATCCAAAACAAATAATATAATAGCATGGAACAATCAAAAATTATAGATACGTTGGAGACGTATCAGACATCTAAATACACGGTGAACCTCTCTCAGAAGAATTTTTTGAACTTTTCCTCATCGAGCACTTGAACTTCTAGCAACCATTTTTTTTGTTTATGAGTTATTTTTAAAAGTGCAAAAATGGCATTGTGTTTTTTATATTTTGAAAAGGTAAATCCTAGGTTTTAATAAACTCCGAACTTCTCTGTTATTTCAATATGAACTTCACCTTTTTATATTTTGAGTAAAGAATTATATTCAGTTTTTATATGGAAAAAATCAAACATGGAAATACAAGGTGAACCTCTCTCGCAAGAATATTTGAACTTCTCCGAACAGAGCACTTGAACTTCTTTCAACAAACCTTTTAAGCTTTTATTTTTCTATACTTTTATTTCTCACCTGAAACACATTCTCTGTAGTAGTTGAACTTCTCATTGTTTTCACTATGAACTTTTGTCACATTTTTTGGGTATACGTTGAATTACACGCAATTGAATGTCACACCTAATTTTTTGTCATTTTAAAACATGTAATTGGAGGTCAGACTTCCCGCAATATAAATTCTGAACCGTGCACGGAGGTGCACGTAAACTTGTTGCAACATATCTCCTCGGTAGATCACTATGCCAAGGAATTATCAGGTTGAAGTGATTAAAGGATGTAGACTATACTGATATCATAAGATACCTATAACAGATTGCCACGAATAAGTAAAGATTTAGCCAAATGCTCTAGCACACGTGTTGCACTTTTTTATGTTCATGAACTATTACTTTTTTCTTTTTTACTAGTGTCGCATAAAGTATAGTTGAACTATTGATTTTTCTATTACTGAACTTCTGTAAGTATATGAGTTATATGCGCTAAAAGTCGTTGTTTTGTTGAACTGATGATATATTTTTATTTCTCAATAAACTGACCTGTTTTGTTGTATAGGCAGTATAACTGATGAGTTTAGATCAATCCGCAGGCTGAGGTTGACACTTGACTGAACGAGAAACCTTCACCGGCAGAGACAACTAGAATTCGACCATGGCAGAGGTAACGACGACTAGTACAGTTCTGGAAAAGGAAAAGAAATCAAATAACCCATTTCCTAGGTTCAACCATGGTCGATATCTGCAATAGCAGGTTGTTATTCAACCCAAAATATCTGCAATTTGCATTCTTCATTATTTAAATGGAAATCCTCATTGGAAGATGGGAATATGCATGCTTTCTTTTTCAGGGCATTCTTTTCGAGGTGGTGTATGATTCAAGCAGATGCATCATATTTTGAACTATCCAAGAGAATTAATACTTGAAAATAAAAATCAAAGTATCTGCAGTGAGAAATGAAGTTGAACTGCTCGTCCACCTAGACAATTCCTTCATTTTCATACAATTTCACATGGGAAAATTAGGAAGAAGATGACACAAGCCAGTCCAATTCAGTTGAGAAAACTAAAGATCAAAATGAAAGGCAAGGAGCATCTGAACATGCACACAAGCATGTTTTGCTGGAAACGTGCAGCTTCAGGTAGAAACTACAATTAGCAAACATGCAACACTCTTTTTTTTTACTAAATTCTTCTTCTAGCTAGCATCACACATACTTGTTTTGCAGGAGTTCAGAGAGGGAAAGCTGAGCAGGTATCGCCACAGTGAAGAACAAGGAAGTTCAGACAAAATCCGAGCAGCCGTTCTCCTCTGTCTTCAGTAGTAGGAATGCAGAAAATTACACAGCAGCTCGTGCCACTGTTGGGCAGGGACTCAATAGGGTAGCTAGTGTGGCGGCGGGTGGGGGTTGCCACGGGGGCTCACGCTTGAGGAAGCAGGTGCAGGTGCGCCCATGGCGAAGCGCAGGGCCGCAGGTCGGTGTATCACCGCATGTTGCGTCGGGATGCTGGGCGGCGGGGCGCGTGCTAATGCGAAGGAAGATGTGGCCGGCAGCGCGTCGCGAAGGCGGGTGCTACTGGGGAAGGGAGGTGGAGGCTGTGGGGCGTGCTAGCTAAGAGGGCGCTTCGTGTGTGCGCCTAGCCGGAGGAGGAAGGTGGGCGATGGTGCAACGGCGGCCGGATCCATGGGCGATGACGCGGCAGTGGCCGGATTCGTGGGCGATGACAGGGCTGCGACCAGATCCATGGGCGATGGCGTGGCGACGGCTGGATCTTGGGGCGGTAACAGCGGGGCGGCGGCGGATCCTGGGGTGGCGGTGGCGGGGGGAATCGAGGGAGAACGAGGGAGGTGCGGGACTGGTGTTTTTTCTTTTTCCTTTTAACGTTTCGGGGGTGCGGGATCTCGGGAACGTCCGATCGCCCTGTATAGGCCGCGCTGTGATCCGAATAGTTATTCTGATCCTAGGATTAAAATAGTGTTATTCTATATATAGAGAGACTGGCACTATTTTAATTTCAAGATTAGAATAACTATTTGGATCACGGAGCGCCTATATAGGAGCAGAAGGGATGTTCTTGAACTAAAAAGAAGAAGTAGAGCCCCCTCGTCCAATCACTCCCTCGTTCACCTTACACCACTCCCACCACCCACATCCAGCGCCGCGCCGCACCTGCCTCGAAACCGGCTGCCGCGCCACCTTCGACCCTGGATCCGGCCGTCGCGCCACCTCCGACCCTGGATCTGGCCACCGCGCCCCTGCCTCCCCCTGGATCCGCTCGCGGGGCCACCTCCTCCCCTGGATCCCCCCGCACCATCGCGCGTCGCCGATCCACTAGACCACCTCTCTGCCCTGATCCTCGTGGCCACCCACCGCCGCCCTAGCTCCGGCGAGCCACCAGGCCCTGGCTATGGCGCCACCCTCCGACGCCTCGACGCACTGCCTGGCACCGACCCCCTGCCCGCCACCCTCTGCTGCTCGCACTGCCTCGACGCACCACTCTCCACCGCCCCTACGGCCTCGATGCGCCACCCGCTGCTGACCGCCTGGCTCTGGCGCGCCACCCGCCGTCGCTCCCACCCGGACCCTGGACACATCTCCTACAATCGTTCCCTGCCCTTGGCCCCGACGAGACTCCTGCTGCCACTCATCCCCGCAGCGCCTCTCCGCGGTCAGACCTCTAGAAACAAAGCAGATCCCATGCTCCTGCGGGTCAACTGCTACTCCCGCGACCGGTCAATCTCCACGGGCGCCTTTGCATCGTCTCCTGCATCGCGCAAAAGGTCTTCCCCCTTAACCAGCGATGGCAGCGATGTTTTGCACTTCTGCCCAGCTTGTAGCGACCAGACCTCAAACAGTCTGATCTCTGTGCTCCGGTGTCATCCCTGGATCAGTAATGCTGACACCACACAGTACTCGGAGGATTTATAACAGAGTAGCAATCACACACTTATTACATTAAGTGTCTCCATAGAGAACTTATTACAATAAATATGGCTTAAGGCCATCTAATAACGATAACAGCGGAAGGCTTGGAAGATAAGTGAGTCCATCAACTCCAACGGCATCACTGAGTATAGAACCACGACCTAAAAACTCCTTAATCGTCATCTGAAAAGTCTGCAACATTAACGTTGCAGCCCGAAACGGGTCAGCACATGGAATATGCTGGCAAGGTAACACATAGAGAATAATGGAATGAAACAGCTATACTATATGCATATTTGGCTGGTGGAAAGCTCTATGGTTACAGTTTTACGTAAAGCCAATTTTTCCCTACTTCAAAGGAATAAATTTATTTAACTATCAGGGTAGTTGTTAAACATTGAGAATGGTTGACAGCATTCTCAATCCCAATTAAGCATCATCATTAATCAAAACCCAACAAAATTAATTTAGAGTAACATGTTGAGATTCACATGATAATCCAAGTACTAGATACTCAAGATTGTCCATAACCGGGGATACGGCTAACCATGATTAGTTTAATACACTCTGCAGAGGTTTGCGCACTTTTCCCCACAAGACTTGATCGCCTCCGTTTGGTTTCTCGCACTACATGGTGTTTGAGAAGACGGATGACCGAGATATAGTCTTTCAGAAGCGCTAGCACCTTACGATCGGGTAGACCGTACCACCTACATCCCCTACATCTGCTAGTCTACCACTATAAGAGTTCGCACAACTTAGTCAACTATGCTAGAGCCCATAATAGCTTGTGACTGCACACGGAAGTTTCTAGTATGAATAGTCTCATGATCCCTTTGAGCCTGGGTGGCGGTCCAAAAGAAAACAGGCAAGTCCTGGAATACCCAGGTGCCTCAATCCACCCAAATGTGTGTTTAAGTTGCCACCTTAGATAAAACATTGATTAACAAACTCACATCTGTCATGGATATCACTCACCCATCCACGTCTACTAGCATAGCATGGCATAATAAGCAAACGTAGAAGTAACTCCCAAAGGTTTGAAAGTAAACAGGTAATAGGTACTACCTCAACTACTTCCCATCCCACAATTTAATTAGATCCTAATCATGCAATGTGTGAGGATTGATCTAATGCAATAAAACTGGGTAGTAGGAAAGGTATGATCAAAGTGTTACTTGCCTTGTTGATGATCCGCAAAACCTAGAGATTCGAAATAACAGTCAGCGCACTCTGGGTATTCTATCGCAGACAAACAAACAAGCATACAATAAGTACTCATCTAATGCACATGTAAAAGTCAAATAAGAGATCTAACCAGAAGGTTCAACTTAAGAACTCCAGTTTGCAAAAAGAATCAAATCAAACGAAGCAACGGAAGTCAAACGGCGAAAGAAAACAACTTCGTTCTACTAATCTGGATTTAAGGCAATTTTTACAGTAGCAAAAACTTGTTTAAGTTGGTTAAACGGCTAGAGGGTTTCGAGACGAAACTCCAGGCGCTTGAATCGCCTGATTCCGATAAATGAGCGAAAAGTTATATTAAAAAGAAAATCGGATCAGGAATCGCGATCAGAAAAATCGCAGGTTTCATCCGAGAAAAAGAAAAACGACGAACGTTCATTAGAACGAACGAATGGACGAACGCTCGCTATTTAAATAAATCGGAAAACCCAATCTATTTAAAAAACCGAAACTAGAAAAAACCGACGGAAAAACCAGACGGTTTTTCAAAAAAAATAAAAAAACAGGCCCGGAAATCGAGGCGCGGCGAACCTCGGGCGGCGGCGGCGTCCGGCGGCGACGGCGCGGCGGGGCGGCGGCGGCGACGGGGGGCAGGGCGGCGGCGGCGGCGCTGGAGCTGGGGCGGCTTAGGGTTCCGGCTGGGCCTCCTCCCCGGCTTATATAGCCTAGTCGGGCCGGAGTCCTAGTCGGACACGGCCCGTTAGGTCGGTTCGTTTTTTTAATAAATAATTATGCGCGGAAGAAAAATAAAAAGAAATACTAAATGGACTCCAAAAATCCCAAAATAAATTTTCCCGAGCTTCTAAAATCAAGCTACACAAGGTGAACATTTATTTGGGGCCTAAATGCAATTTTGAAAAACGCACATTTTTCCTAAATTCAAATAAAATAACGAAAAACTCCGAAATAAAATCTTATTTGATTTTATTATTAAATCCTCAATATTTCTTTATTTTGGGAAAGTCATTTTACTCCCTTTCTCATATTTTTGTAATAGAAATAATTGACGATAAAATAACAAAATCAAATGACCCTATTATCAAAATTTGAGAAAACTCAAATATGAAAATAACGAAATCCCCAACTCTCTCCATGGGTCCTTGAGTTGCGTAGAATTTCTAGGATCCAAACCAAAAGCAAAATAAAATATGATATGCATTTATGATCTAATGTATAACATTCCAAATTGAAAATTTGGGATGTTACAAACCTACCCCCCTTAAGATGAATCTCGCCCTCGAGATTCGGGTTGGCTAGAAAATAGGTGAGGGTGGTCCTTGAGCAAATCTTCCTCTCGTTCCCAGGTGGCTTCGTCCTCCGTGTGGTGGCTCCACTGAACTTTGCAAAACTTGATAACCTTGCTGCGAGTGACTTGGCTGGCAAACTCGAGAATCTTAATTGGTTTCTCCTCATAGGTCAAATCGTTATCCAACTGAATAGTTTCAAATGGCACTGTGTCTCTCAACGGTATGTCAGCCATCTCCGCGTGGCATTTCTTCAACTGGGAAAGGTGGAACACATCATGAACTCCTGACAATCCTTCGGGCAATTCCAACTTGTAGGCCACTTCTCCCATACGCTCCAAAACTCGATATGGTCCTACAAATCGTGGCGCTAACTTTCCTTTAACTCCAAAACGCTTTGTTCCCCGAAGTGGTGATACTCGAAGATAAGCTCTACCTCTGACTTCATAAACTGTCTCCTTGCGTTTAGAATCTGCATAACTCTTCTATCTGGACTGGGCTACCTTGAGCCTATCGCGAATCAATTTCACCTTCTGTTCAGACTCCTTAATAAAGTTAGGTCCAAACAACTGGCGGTCTCCAACTTCGTCCCACGACAACGGTGTCCTGCACCTCCTTCCGTACAAAGCTTCGAAAGGGGCCATCTTTAAACTGGTTTGGTAACTGTTGTTGTAAGAGAACTCTGCATATGGCAAATTGTCGTCCCAACTAGATCCGTAATCTAGCGCACAAGCTCTCAACATATCCTCCAAAATCTGATTGACTCTCTCGGTCTGTCCATCTATCTGTGGATGAAAAGTTGTACTAAATTCTAGCCTGGTTCCCAAAGTTTCGTGCAACTGCTTCCAGAACTTTGAGGTAAACTGGGTTCCTCTATCCGATACGATACTCCTTGGAACTCCATGCAGACATACGATCCTGGTCATGTATATCTTTGCCAACTTAGCACTGGTGTAAGTGGTCTTTACTGGGATGAAATGAGCTACTTTCGTCAATCGATCAACTACAACCCAAATCGAGTCATAGCCTGAACGAGTCCTGGGTAATCCCGTGATAAAATCCATGCCTAACTTATCCCACTTCCATTCGGGTATCGGCAATGGTTGTAACAATCCTGCTGGCTTCTGATGCTCTGCCTTTACTCTTTGACACACATCACAGACTGCTACATACTCTGCAATATCCTTCTTCATTCCGGTCCACTAGAAAATATCTTTCAAATCCAAATACATCTTAGTATTTCCTGGATGAATCGAATATGGTGAATCGTGTTCCTCTTGCAGAATCAACTTCCTAATCTCCGGGTCATTGGGCACATAAACACGGTCTTCAAACCATAGGGTTTCGTGCTCATCCTCACGAAATCATTTAGCCTTTCCTTTGCTAAGTTTCTCCTTAATAGAGGCAATCTCCTTGTCAGTCTTCTGAGCTTCTCTGATTCTATCCATCAAAGTTGACTGAATCTCCAATGCTGCTACATAGCCTCTCGGAACTATTTCCAAACATAGTTCACGAAGATTTTCTGCTAACTCCCTTGGTATTCCTCCCGTCATTAATGTATTGATGTGGCTCTTACGGCTTAATGTGTCAGCTACTACATTAGCCTTCCCGGGATGATAATGCAATTTCATATCATAATCCTTGATGAGCTCCAACCATCTCCTTTTTCTGAGGTTTAACTCCTTCTGTGTGAAGATGTATTTCAAACTCTTATGATCCGTGTACACCTCACAATGATTTCCAATCAGAAAATGTCTCCATGTTTTCAATGCATGCACTACGGCTGCTAACTCCAAATCATGCATAGCATAATTCAACTCATGAGGCTTCAGTTGTCTTGAGGCATACGAAACAACTCTCCCTTCTTGCATAAGCACTACTCCAAGTCCTCGACGTGAAGAGTCACAATACACCTCATAGTCCTTGGTCTGGTCTGGCAAAATCAACACTGGTGAAGTAACCAAACGTTTCTTCAACTCCTGGAAACTAGCCTCACATTCCTCCGTCCATATGAACTTGGTATATTTCTTTAATAACTCCGTCATAGGCTTCACAATCTTTGAGAAATTCTCAATGAATCTCCGGTAGTATCCTGCGAGTCCAAGAAAACTCCGGATCTCTCCCACGGTGGTTGGTGCTTCCCACTTGGTCACGGTATCTACTTTGGTAGGATCTATTGATATACCTTCTCCGGATATAACGTGTCCGAGGAATCCTACTTCCTTCAACCAAAACTCACATTTTCTGAACTTGGCATATAGTTGATGTTCTCTGAGCTTTCCAAGTACCAAACGCAAATGCTCCTTATGCTCCTTTTCATTCTTTGAGTAGACCAGGATATCATCAATGAACACTATGACGAACTTATCCAAAAACTCCATAAATACTTTGTTCATCATGTTCATAAAATATGCGGGTGCGTTAGTCACACCAAATGACATAACGGTATACTTGTACAACCCATACCTGGTGGTAAAAGCTGTCTTAGGAATATCCTATTCCCGAATCTTCAACTGGTGGTATCTTGATCGCAGATCGATCTTGGAAAATACCTTAGCTCCTTGCAATCGATCAAAGAGATCATTGATCATCGGTAGTGGGTACTTGTTCTTGATTGTTACCTCATTCAATCCTCGATAATCGACAACCATCCTTAACGATCCATCCTTTTTGTCCACTAGAAGTATTGGCGATCCCCAAGGCGAAGAACTTGGGCGAATATATCCCTTATCCAGTAACTCCTTAATTTGCTTCTTAATTTCCACCAAATCTTTTGCAGGCATCCTGTATGGTCTCTTTGATATTGGTCCTATGCCTGGCAATAGCTCAATCAAAAACTCAATATGCCTATCCGGTGGCATGCCTGGCAACTCCTCTGGAAATACTTCAGGGAAATCCTTCACTACTGGTACTTCCTCCTGCACAACTCATGTTAAGAAATTTACTTGAGTCCTCTTTGGCACATGTCGGGATACATACTTGATCCTTCTCCCTTCTGGGGTGGTAAGCAAAATTGACTTACTAGCACATTCAATATTCCCTTCATACTTTGACAGCCAATCCTTGCCTAATATCACATCCAATCCTTGGGATTCCAATACTATTAGGTCTGAGGCAAAAACATAGTTACCAATTCTCAATGGTAACCGATCACACCATTGACTAGCCAAATATTCTGCTCCAGGCGAGGTTACTAACATGGGTGATCTAAGGGCTTGGATTGACAGGTTATACTTATCCACAAATCCCCTTGAGATGTATGATTGTGATGCACCAGTATCAAAAAGAACGAGTGCAGTAAATGACTTAACCAAAAACTTACCTATTACTGCATCCGGCTGCTCTTCAACCTCCTCCACGCTAACGTGGTTCACCTGTCCCCTGTTGAAAGGGTTCGGCTTCTTCCCAGAGCTTCCATTGCTATTTCCATTTTGTATTTCAGGGCATTCATTGGCATAATGTCCGGTCTTTGAACACTTAAAGCAAGTGACTTGGCTCAGGTCCTTCTTGGCTGGGGTTGATGGGTTGGTGTGATTCTGGCCATTGCTTCCTCCATTCCCATTACCATTCCTGGTGCCATTGTGATTGTGCGAGCTACCTCCTCCATGGTTATGCTAAAAATGTCCTCCCGGTCTAGGGGTAAAATGTGGCTTCTACTGAGCTCCTGAAGTGTACTTTCCTTGTCCATACTTCCTCTTGCGATTCTCAATTTACTGCTGCTTGCCTTGAATCATAAGAGCACGGTCTACCAACTCCTGGTAGTTGTTGAAGGTTGCTACCATCAACTGCATGCTCAACTCATCATTCAGTCCTTCCAGAAACTTCTCCTGCTTTGCTGCATCCGTAGCGACGTCATCTGGGGCATAACGTGCTAACTTACTAAAGTCCTCCACATACTGGCCTACTGTCCGTCCTCCTTGGCGCAAGTTGCGAAACTCTCGCTTCTTCATGGCCATAGCTCCTGCTGAAACATGGGCAGTTCGAAAAGCCTGCTGAAACTGGTCCCATGTGACAGTGTCGACAGGGAAAGTGGTTGTGAAATTCTCCCACCATGATGCTGCGGGTCCTTCAAGCTGATGTGCGGCAAACTTCACCTTCTCCGCATCTGTGCATCCTGCTGTGGTCAACTCTCTAGCTGTCTTGCGGAGCCAATCATCTGCTACTATCGGCTCGGTGCTACTGGAAAACCCCGGCGGATTTAGCCTAAGAAAACGGGCTAAGTGATCAACAGGTGGTGGTGGTGGTGGGTTGTTGTTGTTGTTCCCCTGGTTCTGATTCTGGACCAGCAACTGCATCAATGTGTTCTGCTGCTGGATCAACTGGGTGAGCTCCGGTGGAAAGGTAAATCCGGGGTCACATCTCGGAGGCATCTGAGGGTTTAGAAAAGATGAGATGTAAGAATAGAGGGGGTCTAAACAGAAAACACTACCCATATGCACATGAGGCAAAAGCAAACAATTCACTTCATTCAATCAAACAAGGGCATACAATCGATCTAACTATCGCAAAAGTGCTCAGACTACTATATTTACATGGTGGACTACTACTACTGATGAGGTGGTCTACTAGAAATATTCTTCAGTTGCAGACTCCATGATATCTGCTCTAGCTTCATCAACATAGTCATCATCGCTTTCGTCTGGGTCCGAGTCTGTGTCATCGATGATGATGTAGTCTTCCGGGCTAATCTCCTTGGGTTCTTCGTCTTCATCTACTGGTGTAGGGTCTCCCATAAATATCCCGATCTTCTTGATCAGATTGTCATTCTTCTCCACCAATACTTCAATTTCCTCTTCATAATCTTCACGTGTAGCCTTGAGTTCTTCCTCCAGTTCCTTGATTCTTGTCTTAGCCTTCTTCAGATCTATCATGTCGGCGCACATCTGGTTCTCCTGTCATCGAATGTGCTGGTTTAACTTCTGGATAAAAGCTGCAATTGATCTATCCTTTCTGGTGCTGATCATCTCCCAGTGCTCATCTCGGCGCCCACAAATCTGGTAGATAGTATCCTTGAGATCATTGCGGTAGACTTCTCCAATGCGTCCCATGGCGATGTGAGCTGCCATGCTCTTTCCTAGAATCCAAGTTGGTGCATCAAAAGAAAACTCTATGGGCTTAGTGACTGGCATGAACGTCCTTCCTGGAACTTGAACTTGAATCATCCAGCGCTCTTCTTCAGGTAAAGCGGCGTTGTAGGTTCCTGTGAAGCTGGGTACTCCTATGTTCAGGTATCTAGTGACTTCCTTCAAGTGACGTCCAAAGGGTGTATCTTCATCCGGTTGTGTGAACTTGTTCCTTGCATCCGCCATCCTAAAGGAGTAGAAAAGATGAGAGGTCAGAAAGGAAGAGAGGGAATAGTGATCTAGGTCTTTAGCTTAGTGGTCGGGTCCTACAGTCAGCGTGTGCTCTGATACCATCTCTGTAGCGACTAGACCTCAAACAGTCTGATCTCTGTGCTCCGGTGTCATCCCTGGATCAGTAATGCTGACACCACACAGTACTCGGAGGATTTATCACAGAGTAGCAATCACACACTTATTACATCGAGTGTCTCCATAGAGAACTTATTACAATAAATATGGCTTAAGGCCATCTAATAACGATAACAACGGAAGGCTTGGAAGATAAGTGAGTCCATCAACTCCAACGACATCACTGAGTATAGAACCACGACCTAAAAACTCCTTAATCATTGTCTGAAAAGTCTGCAACATTAACGTTGCAGCCCGGAACGGGCCAGCACATGGAATATGCTGGCAAGGTAACACATAGAGAATAATGGAATGAAACAACTATACTATATGCATATTTGGCTGGTGGAAAGCTCTATGGTTACTATTTTGCGTAAAGCCAAATTTTCCCTACTTCAAAGGAATAAATTTATTTAACTATCAGGGTAGTTGTTTAAACATTGAGAATGGTTGACAACATTCTCAATCCCAATTAAGCATCATCATTAATCAAAACCCAACAAAATTAATTTAGAGTAACATGTTGAGATTCACATGATAATCCAAGTACTAGATACTCAAGATTGTCCATAATCGGGGACACGGCTAACCATGATTAGTTTAATACACTCTGCAGAGGTTTGCGCACTTTTCCCCACAAGACTCGATTGCCTCCGTTTGGTTTCTCGCACTACATGGTGTTTGAGAAGACGGATGACCGAGACATAGTCTTTCAGAAGCGCTAGCACCTTACAATCGGGTAGACCGTACCACCTACATCCCATACATCTGCTAGTCTACCACTGTAAGAGTTCGCACGACTTAGTCAACTATGCTAGAGCCCATAATAGCTTGTGGCTGCACACAGAAGTTTCTACTATGAATAGTCTCATGATCGCTTTGAGCCTAGGTGGCGGTCCAAAAGAAAACAGGCAAGTCCTGGAATACCCAGGTGCCTCAATCCACCCAGACGTGTGTTTAAGTTGCCACCTTAGATAAACCATTAATTAACAAACTCACATCTGTCATGGATATCACTCACCCAATCCACGTCTACTAGCATAGCATGGCACAATAAGCAAACGTAGAAGTAACTCCCAAAGGTTTGAAAGTAAACAAGTAATAGGTACTACCTCAACTACTTCCCATCCCACAATTTAATTAGATCATAATCATGCAATGTGTGAGGATTGATCTAATGCAATAAAACTGGGTAGTAGGAAAGGTATGATCAAAGTGTTACTTGCCTTGCTGATGATCCGCGAAACCTAGAGATTCGAAGTAACAAGCAGCGCACTCCGGGTATTCTATCGCAGACAAACAAACAAGCATACAATAAGTACTCATCTAATGCACAGGTAAAAGTCAAATAAGAGATCTAACCAGAAGGTTCAACTTAAGAACTCCGGTTTGCAAAAAGAATCAAATCGAACGAAGCAACGAAAGTCAAACGGCGAAAGAAAACAACTTCGTTCTACTAATCTGGATCTAAGGAAATTTTTACAGTAGAAAAAACTTGTTTAAGTTGGTTAAACGGCTAGAGGGTTTTGAGACGAAACTCCAGGCGCTTGAATCGCCTGATTCCGATAAATGAGCGAAAAGTTATATTAAAAAGAAAATCGGATCAGGAATCGCGATCAGAAAAATCGCGGGTTTAATCCAAGAAAAAGAAAAATGACGAACGTTCTTTAGAATGAACGAACGGACGAACGCTCGCTATTTAAATAAATTGGAAAAACTGATCTATTTAAAAAACGAAACTAAAAAAACCGACGGAAAAACCGGACGGTTTTTCGAAAAAAAAACGGCGCGGAAATCGCGGCGCGGCGAACCTCGGGCGGTGTGCGGCGGCGGTAGGGCGGCACGGCGGCGGCGGCGCTGGGGCTGGGGCGGCTTAGGGATTCGGCTGGGCCTCCTCCCCGGCTTATATAGCCTAGTCGGGCTGGAGTCCTAGTCGGACACGGCCCGTTAGGTCGGTTCATTTTTTTTATAAATAATTACACGTGGAAGAAAAATAAAAAGAAATACTAAACTGACTCCAAATATCCCGAAATAAATTTTTCCGGGCTTCTAAAATCAAGCCACACAAGGTGAACATTTATTTGGGGCCTAAATGCAATTTTGAAAAACGCACATTTTTCCTAAATTCAAATAAAATAACGGAAAACTCCAAAATAAAATCTTATTTGATTTTATTATTAAATCCTCAATATTTCTTTATTTTGGGAAAGTCATTATATTCCCTCTCTCATATTTTTGTAATAGAAATAATTGACGATAAAATAACAAAATCAAATGATCCTATTCTCAAAATTTGAGAAAACTCAAATATGAAAATAACGAAATCCCCAACTCTCTCCGTGGGTCCTTCAGTTGCGTAGAATTTCTAGGATCAAAACCAAAAGCAAAATAAAATATGATATGCATTTATGATCTAATGTATAACATTCCAAATTGAAAATTTGGGATGTTACACAGCTTCTCTTTAACTTATGTTTGTTTCATACGTAGTGAATTTGCCCTTAAATTAGACCATCCATATATTCCTTCAGCTCAGTAAAATAGTTGGTCTAGAAACTGGTGCTACTGTTAGTTACTTTTACGTAATTCTTAAGTAGTTGGTTAGCCTAAATCAGTAGGCATCGAGCTCAAAAACTGTGAAATTGTAACTCTGCACACTGCTCTAGCAGACAGCAATTGATGGTCTAACTGAAAATCTGAAACTCAATTATGTCGCGAGTGCCTAACCATGTTCATCGATGCAGCTCTAATCACAAACTCTTTATTTTGCCTTGTGAAATCAATGCAGGTGTGGGCATCCGGTCGTGGAGAGATGTGTGGAGCGCTGCATTCCGCTTGTCGTTGACCCCGTGTCCGCAAACAGCCGAGATTATTGTTGCGTGTGGACTGCAGTGACGACCGAATCCGACCTTCACCAGCATCACCATTCTTCCTTCTCCTGTTCACCAACATGCACTGTCATCCACTTGTGACGTTCCACCCGCTAATGTAAAAGACAAACAATTTTGGACAGGAAATGTTAATGTAGTACTGCTCATGGGCAAAAGTTTATCAAAGTTCTCGCAATTTTTTTTGTAAAAGGTATGGAAATTCATGGAAGTTCGATTTGTGTATGTTTGTGAGAGTGAAACCTTTTTAAGTTGATGCCAACAACATGCAGTGTATCCATATGTTGTGCGTGTGTGTGTGTGCAGTACACCGAATTGAAAAAGACTATTTTCTGTAATGTAGATCAAAGAAAGAACATAGAAAATTTAAAAATGTGGATAAGGCCATTTTCTATGTATGAGCAAAAAAGAGAAAAAAATGCATAATTTTTTCCTTCTTTATTTTCCTCTTTATGATTGTGTGCTCTCCCTGTGTTTTTACAAAATGTCCACAATGAAAGAAAATGTGCCCTGTTCCCTACGTGGTCTCCGCATTTGGTTGCTTCACAAAAAAAGGTCAGTGAAGTTCAAGTATTATTGCTGCTGAAAAAGTTCAAAAATAAAAGAACGAGGAGTTTCTAAAGTTTGGTGCATTTGTCAACACCAAAGGTTCATAAAAAAGATGCTCAAGAGGAATGATAAAAAATATTAGTTGATATGATAACCCCTTCGAGTCCAAAAATTAAAACCAGCGAAGTTCAACAAAAAACCCACTAATCCTAGAGTTCAAAAAATAAACAGAAAAGGTTAAAGAACTAGGGAACATTCATGACATATGTGTAGAAGTTCAGAGGGAGCTACGAGAGAAATTTAGAGAATAAAAATATATAGGCACAAAAAAGAACAAACTTGTTTATTTCATGTAACAAAAACTGTAATAATTCATGGGGGGTTTAAAAGTCGAGACTCAAGAGACGGGATGTGCAGAGGAGAAAAATCAACGATGTAGACTTAAGTAATTCATGGTGGAAAAACCAATAAAAACCAAGAAAATCAGGTTTTCTCATTACTAGAGAATAAAACCAAGAAGTTCAATTAGAAAAAGCGGACGAGTTTGATATTTATAACGGAATTTTCCAGTTACTAAAGAATAAAACCAGTAAGTTCAATTCGAAATAGCGAAGAAGTTGGATGTTTCTAAGAAAACTCCAATTTTCACATTTCTAAAGATACACAAAGAAGTTCAAATAAAAAAAGGTAGAGCGGTTCGATGTCCATAAAACTCAGATTTTTTCCATTAGTAAAAGCCAAACAGAGAGAATTTCAAATTGATAACTGCCCGAAGTTCACGTACTGCATGATGTGCATTTCGTATGAGAAAAAAAAGAATAAAATGGCAAAGTCTAAATATTTAGTTGCTCGAAGTTCAAGTGACCTGCCTGGGAAATTTCAAAAAAGGATTTTCCCCATTACTAACAAATAAAACTAAGAAGTTCAAATTTAAAAAATGGTGAAGTTTGATGTATATAAAAAATGCATATGTTTCTCATAATTTTTCCTATCACTAACCAAAAAGCTAAGAAGTTCAGTTCAAAAATATCCAAGAAGTACGATGTTTATTACAAAATTAGGATTTTTTTCCGTTACAAATGAATAACACCAAGAAGTCCAAATTGAAAAAAACCAAGAATTTCAATTTTAAAAAATACAATAGTTCAATGCATATGAAAAAACAGATTTTCCTCGATACTAAATAATAAACCAAGAAGTTCAATTTCAAAAAATGGGGCAGTTCAATATTTATCACAAAACTTGAATTTTTCCTGTTGCTAACAAATAAACCAAGAAGTTCAGTTTGTAATAACGAAGAAGTTGTATAATGTTTATTACAAAACTAAGTTTTTCCCCGTATAAAAGTCGAATACAATTCTTTACTCAAAATATAAAAAGGTGAAGTTCAAATTGAAATAACAAAGAAGTTCGGAGTTTATTAAAACCTAGGATTTACCTGTTCAAAAAATAAAAAACACAACGCCATTTTTTTACACTTTTAAAAACAATCTCATAAACTAAAAAATGGTTGCTAGAAGTTCAAGTGCTCGGCGAGGAAAAGTTCAAAAATTCTTGTGAGAGAGGTTCACCGTGTATTTAGATGTCCAAAATACATTAAAAACATGTTGTTTTTTGTGTTTTAAAAAAATTCTCTCAAACCAGAGAGAAGTTCAAAGTGATAACAATCGGAAGTTCAGTACTACATGGTGTGTATTTCATATAAGAAAAATACAATAAAGTGAAACAGGGTGAAGTTCAAATAGACATGCCCAGAAGTTCAACTACTTCATGCAGTGCAAAAAACAACACGTCAAAAACAGAGTGAGGTTCAAACAAACATGCCCGAGAAGTTCAACTACTTCACGCAGTGCGTTTACATTCGCAATGAAGGCCGAAATCATGATCTCGTCATTTCTCTAATTTACTTCAAAACGACAGGAATATCATTTGTGTAAGTTCAAGTCCTCACTCGGAGAAAGTTAAAAAATATATTGTGAGAGAGGTTTGTACAAAAAGAATATCATTTGTGTAACACTGACGAAATGGATGAAAAAATTACAAACGAAAATACATCACAGAAGTTCAACATGAAAACAACACGAAGTTCGACTACTATAGTGAATGAATTTGAGATGAATTTTTTTTAAAATTGTCGCGAGTATGAAAAAACAATCAACACGGGAAAGTTGCGTGTTTAGAACAACTTTCCATCGGTATATCACTTGCTCAATTCCGTTTAGTGGATGGAGAGCTACGAACAGTGGATGGAGATCTACGAGCAAAAAAATCACGTGAAAACAGAGTGAAGTTCAAGTAGACATGCCGAGAAGTTCAGGTTCTTCACGTGGTGCATTTTCGAAGAATCTGTTTCACAATAAAGGTAGAACAAATGATCTCTCCATTTTCGAAATTACTTGAAAATGGCTAGGAATCACAGAAAACCATCAACGTGACAAAGTTTCGCATTTTCCTTAGCTTTTCAACAGTATATTATTTGCCCCATTCCGATAAAGTTTGTAGAAATTACGGCGAAAATACGTTTTTATCCATTTTCAAAGTTGACTTAAAACAGTAAGGAATTGGGAGAAACAATATATACCAAAAAGTTTCGCATTTCCTCAAGCTTTCCAACGCCATATCATTTGCTGCATTCGGACATACGGTTAAAAAAATAGATCAAAAATACGAACTCGGTGGAACTTGTACTGTTTTCTAAATTACTATTAAACCGTTCAAAATTAGGAAAACTTTCTTCATGAAAAAGTAGCGCATTTTCATAAGCTTTCTAACGCCATATCATTTGCCTCAACTGGATTAGCCGTTTAGAAATGACATCGAAAATACGAACTCGGCTGTTCGGTTTACGAAATTTTACGATTTTCCAAATTACTCTTTAACCGTAGGGAATTAGATAAAAGTTTCAACATGTGGAAGGAGCGATTTTGCAGAAGTTTTCCAACGCCATATTATTTGCCTTATTCCAATAAAAGGTTTAGAAATGCGATAAAAAATATGATTCACGTTTTTTGTATGAAGAAAAAATGGTTTTCAAAACTGCTCTTAAACTGCTTACATTTTGCCAAAAATTTAAATTGTGCCATGATACTGGTGTCCATAGCTTTCCAACGGTATATCGCAAGCCCCATTTGGGCAATGTTGGCGGAAGTTCAACCTAGCACTTGGAGAAGTTCAGGTCGAACAAGTCAGGCAGTAAAATTGCAAAAAACGCAATTTCATCACGACCTGAGAGCAAAATCCACCAGTGAGCGAGATTCCTATTTCAAACCGGTATTTAGTTGCTAAAAAACGATTCTAGATTACACTAACATCATATATAACATGACTAACAAGAATAATTCGCGGGGGAAGCCACGGTTGTGAAGATAGCCCGAAGGTCGGGTTTGTACAAAGGGAAGTTCAGGCGCGTTACTCAGGCAGTTCAGGTTGTGATCAGAATATTATTCTGATCCCGTGGTCAGAATAGTGTTTATGTATATACTCGCCGTAAAAAAATATTTTACGTTATGTAAAATTACGAACGTAAAAACAAGTGTGAAACATACATAAAATGTCACATTTGTGGTTTTATAACCTATTTTTTTGTTTTCCTATACCAAATTTTATGTAGTGAATCAATATGAATGTAAATATTTGTATTCCAAATGTAATTTGTTTATGAAGCGATCAAAAGATTATCTTGGATGAAGAATAAGTTATTCTGCCACCCTGGGTGATGAATAGTGTATGATATATAAATAAATAAATAAATATATATATATATATATGATACTAGTGTATGATACTGCCTTTAATTATAGTGCATAGTATAATAGAGCAGTATCATAGATGATCATATTTATTGGCATGCATGACACAAATTAGCATCGCCTTTAACACGATACGGTATCTACCTATATGTTACTCTAACCCTCTCTATCTTATTTACTTCTTTGCCACATCATCGCATACTTGTAATTTCCGAGTGCATGATATCGGCTATGATACCACCACTATGACCAGCCTTATAGTGGGGAGTATCAGATAATAATAGTATCATGCATATGATACTAGTGTACAAATTGAAATAGGAGGAGGGATTGCGAGGAAATATGCCTCACCGCGATCGAGAGTAGTAACTAACAGGATTCTTAATGCAAACCCAACCGTACCACAGGAGAGGCGAGGGTTACAGGATCGATATGCTCGAGGGTGGCTGGCAAGCAAACGAAGATGGCGAGGCACGGGCAGCCATGTGTTGGGAATGGCAGCGGAGGTAGGCTTGACACCGAAGAGCAGGCACACGGCCGGGGTGAGCATGCCGGCGCCGGAGAGGGTCCTGTTGTGGATCTGGCGGAGGGGGGAGCTGGCGATGGAGATTGGATGGACTAGTTGAGTGAAACGCGGGCGGGCGGTGGGGAGGGGTGTTGGCGGCCTAGGTGAAAAGGGTTAAAAATATCCCCGGTCGCCGCGCGGAAAGGCCTATGCAAACAGTTGCCTCTAAGCGCTCGTGTGCACAAAGAGAAAAAGTTCGTTTGAAATGAAGACATACTAATTTTGAAATCAATACGTGAGTTCATTGTTTCGCCTCTAAATTTTCCCACATTAAGAAATCACCATTATACCATGGGTTTGATTTGCTAGCGCATTTTAGGTCTCGTGTGCTATATTTAAGACATTTTTTGGCATTTACCATGGATTTTGGCATATAAATCAAATCCTAGCCGGACTGCATTTCCTGTCGAAAGGGATGAGGATTGCCGTTCGATCTGGGAGAATCCAATGGTGCATACGTACGATCTGTGGTGTTTGGGTTCTGGCCAATCAGAACGCACGACTCAGATCGCGCATGCAGTACGGGCGGGCATCGGCCACGGTTTGGTAGGCACACAACTTTCTTGAGTGAACCGTGTGCTATTTGAAAACATTTACATGAACCGGAACTGCATGTGTTGTCAAAAGGGATGAGGATCGTTGTTCGATCAAGGAGAATCCAATGGTGCAGACGTACGATCCGTGGGGTTTGGGTTTTGGCCAATCAGAATGCACAACTCAGGGGCTGGGGGTATCAGCCACGGTTTAGTGGACACACATCTTTCATGAGTGAACCGTGTGCTATTTGAAAACATTTACATTAACTAACATCATATTTTTGTTTGAATGAAAACATGACTTCATTGTTGTGTGTCGCTTTGCAAGTTTTCATTCATTGTCCGAGAAAAGGGGAAAACTTCAAACAGTTAGGATGCAGGGTGCGGCGAGAGGCTTAGGCCTTGATGGTATCTTAATTTCAGGAAAAGCATATAGAGTCTGGAAAATAACGAAAATCATTGTGTCACTATGGCGTGCTCTCATGATTGCATGGAAATTTTTTGGTAAAGTTTGGCACAAGTTATGGTGCTCGCACCTTCCATATCGGAGCATCTCACAAGAAGTATCATAGTTTCCAAAAGGAGACGTGGCACTTCGGACTCCAAATCGTCAGTTACTACATCGCTCCACCTCGGAAAAAAAATCATGGTAAACAATCGCGGATATACCCTTGGTTTGATTTTCTGGCCCATTTTCAGGTCTCGTCTGCTATGTTTAAGTCATTTTTTGCACTTACCTTGCATTTTAGTGCATATAAATTCAAAAACCTACTACAACTACATGTGGGTGTTTTTGTTAGGCTATACTTAGGCTACTCATAGTGGAGAGTGCCATATACCAGTATCATGCATATATATATATGATACTAGTGTATGATACTACCTTTAATTATAGTGCATAGTATAATAGAGTAGTATCATAGATGATCATATTTATTGCCATGCATGACAAAATTAGCATCGCATTTAACATGATACAGTATCTACCTGTATGTTACTCTAACCCTCTCTATCTTATTTAATTCTTTGCCACATCATCGCATACTTGCTATTTCCGAGTGCATGATATCGGCTATGATACCACCACTATGACCAGCCTTATAGTGGGGAGTATCACATAACTATAGTATCATGCATATGATACTAGTGTATGATACTGCGTACATACCTTCATAGTGCATAGTATCATAGAGTAGTATCATAGATGACCATATTTATGGCCATGCATGACACAAAGTAGTGTAGCATATTTATTATGTTACGGTATCTACCTATGTTACTTCTTTGCCACATCATCATATTTGCTATTCCCGAGTGCATGATACCAGCTATGATACCCCCACTATGGCCACCCTAAGGCTGGTCGTAATGGGAGTATCATAAGCGGTATCATGCATGCCAACTACTAGACTTTTTGGATGATGTAGTGGCACATAGTTAAATGAGGAAAGAGAGGGTGTGGTATCATATCATGATACCCGTATCATATTAAATGGTGTACTACTTTGTGTCATGAATGAAAATTAATAAGGCAACCTAAGATAGTAACTTATGATACTATGCGCGCATTACGGAGGTAGTATCATATAATATAGTATCATATGCATGATACTAGCTAGTATCATATGTAAGGCCCCTCCCAATGTTGCACCTTGTACAGGTGTTAAGGCTGCCATGTAGGCAAAAAATCTGATGTGGCAAGGTAATTAACAGGAGAGAGATGAGTGTGGTGGCCCTAGGAAGAAACAATGCCAAGCGTGAGAACCTAGGCAAAACACTTAAATGGAAGAATCCCACCAATGCATGAAGAACTTTAGTTGCAAAATCATTAAATGAAGGATACTTAGCACCAACAAGTTAAGCACCTATGCATTGGGGTCTTTAGTTGCTAAAGTATTTAATATGCTTAGCACCTCATGTAAGCACCAATGCATTGGAAGCAGCCTAATGGGGAGTATCATATACAAGTATCATGCATATGATACTAGTATATATATATGATACTACCTCTGTAATGCGCGCATAGTATCATAAGTTAGTATCTTAGGTTGCCTTATTAATTGTCATGCATACGATACTAGTATATATATGATACTACCTCTGTAATGCGCGCATAGTATCATAAGGAATGCAGTTTTGACGTCCATTTGCCAGATTTCATAATCATAAAATGCGGCAATTTCAAACATGATTCGGACAGACTTAAGCATCGCTACGGGTGAGAAATTCTCATCGTAGTCAACTCCTTGAACTTGTCGAAAACCTTTTGCAACAAGTCGAGCTTTGTAGACGGTAACATTACCATCAGCGTCAGTCTTCTTCTTGAAGATCCATTTATTCTCTATGGCTTGTCGATCATCGGGCAAGTCAACCAAAGTCCATACTTTCTTCCCATACATGGATCCCATCTCAGATTTCATGGCCTCAAGCCATTTTGCGGAATCTGGGCTCATCATCGCTTCCTCATAGTTTGTAGGTTCGTCATGGTCTAGTAACATGACTTCGAGAACAGGATTACCGTACCACTCTAGCGCGGAATGTACTCTGGTTGACCTATGAGGTTCGGTAGTAAATTGATCTGAAGTTTCATGATCATCATCATTAGCTTCCTCTCTAGTTGGTGTAGGCATCACGGGAACGGTTTTTTGTCATGAGCTACTTTCCAATTCGAGAGAAGGTACAATTACCTCATCAAATTCTACTTTCCTCCCACACATTTCTTTCGAGAGAAACTCCTTCTCTAGAAAGGATCCGTTCTTAGCAACAAAGATCTTGCCTTTGGATCTGTGATAGAAGGTGTACCCAACAGTTTCTTTTGGGTATCCTATGAAGACGCACTTCTCCGATTTGGGTTCGAGCTTATCAGGCTGAAGCTTTTTCACATACATCGCAACACCAAACTTTAAGAAACGACAACTTAGGTTTCTTGCCAAACCACAGTTCATACGGTGTCATCTCAACAGATTTAGATGGTGCCCTATTTAACGTAAATGCAGCTGTCTCTAATGCATAACCCCAAAACGATAGTGGTAAATCGGTAAGAGACATCATAGATTGCACCATATCCAACAAAGTACGTTACGACGTTCAGACAAACCATTCCGCTGTGGTGTTCCAGGTGGCGTGAGTTGTGAAACTATTCCACATTGTTTTAAATGAAGGCCAAACTCGTAACTCAAATATTCGCCTCCGCGATCAGATCGTAGAAACTTTATTTTCTTGTTACGACGATTCTCCACTTCACTCTGAAATTCTTTAAACTTTTCAAATGTTTCATACTTGTGTTTCATCAAGTAGATATTGTCGGATTCGGGGTTCCGCGGACCCTTGAGAGGTTCGAACACTGGGGTGCGTGCGAAGAACTCGTCTTCACCAATCTGCCTGCTCAACGATTTCAAGGCCTAGCTCGTCGAACCCAACGAACAAGAGACACAACAATTTATCCTGGTTTGGGCCACCTTGCGGTGTAATACCCTACTCCAGCTTTGTGGTGGATTGCCTCAAGGGGCTGAGGATGAACTAGTATAGTGGTAGAACAGCCTCGGGAGGTGAGGTGTTCTTGAGCTTGATGTGGATGAGAGGATGATAATGATCCGTCCCCTTCTATGGTGGTGGCTAGGCCCTATTTATAGTGGGCTTGGTCCTCTTCCCAAATGTAAGGCGGGAAGGGATCCCACAAAGGCCAAATTCGAAGGGAGACAACTAGTACAAGTTATCCTGACAAAAGTAGTCTTCGCCTGCGAAAGCCTCTGGTGGAGACACTGTCGTTGGCTCCGCGATGACCTCTGTCCTGCCGTCCTGGCGGTCTTGGTCTCGTTGCACCGATATGGAAACCTTTGCTTGATTCCTCAGGACCCCGCGCCTACGCTTGCCTTCTTATCACCAAAGAGGAAACTGGTACGCTGCGCCCGCCTGGCCTTGTTCGTCATGGCTCACATCATGTGAACCTCGCGCGGTGCGCCTTGCATAGATATCTCCGCTCATCAGGAGCCAGCCTGGTGAGGCCGCCCCCAGGGAGGTATTGGTGTCATCCGCCTCGTGAGATTGGCCCCTCGCGAGGGTCTTGGGTTGTTGTTGATGAGGCCGGGCCGTACTGGGCCGTCGACGGAGCCACGCCGTGGGCCGCAAGTAGGCAAGTCTGGGTACCCCCGTTCCCAGGACGCTGACAGTAGCCCCTGGGCCCAAGGCGTGCTCAAGCTTGGATTCGAGGTGAAGCCAAAGGGCAAGTACGGAGCGCCGCGGGCCCCAACCGCATGCGGACTCGGATGACGCGCGACGATTGATGGGACGTGGGCGCCCCCGCTTCACCATGCTGCCTCGGCAACCGTTTGACTTGATGAGACCCTGCTGCATGCAGAGAAAACCATCATTATGTGCAATCGTGGAGGCCGGCGGTTGGCCTCCTTCCGGCTATAAATGAGGGGAGGGGCGGAGCCCCTTGCTCATCTCCATCTTCTTGCTGCCTTCTTATTCTCCCTCCTCTCTGCCTTGCCGCCTTGTTGTAGTCCTTATGGCGCCTACGAGGAAGTTTTCCACCGTTGAGAAGGGGAAGGCCCCCAAGGAATGACATGACTCGCTGATGTTGCTTGAAGCTACGTCAGTATTTCCACAAAGAGGAAGGGATGATGCAGCACAGCGGCGGTAGGTATTTCCCTGAGATATGAAACAAAGGTTATCGAACCAGTAGGAGAACCAAGCAACACAACGTAAACAGCCCCTGCACACAGATAACAAATCCTCGCAACCCGACGTGTGAAAGGGGTTGTCAATCCCTTTCGGGTAACGGGAGAAAGTTGTAATAGATTGAATAAATAGATCGTAAATAAAATAAAGTGCAGCAAAGTATTTTTGGGTCTTTGGATTAATAGATCTGAAAATAAAAGCAAATAAAAAGTAGATCGCAAAGGCAAATATATGGGAAAGAAGACCCGGGGGCCGTAGGTTTCACTAGTGGCTTCTCTTGAGAAAAATAGCAAACGGTGGGTAAATAAATTATTGTTGGGCAACTGATAGAACCTCGAATAATTATGATGATATCCAGGCAATGACCATTACATAGGCATCACGTCCAAGACTAGTAGACCGACTCCTGCCTGCATCTACTACTATTACTCCACACATCGACCGCTATCCAGCATGCATCTAGTGTATTAAGTTCATGGAGAAACGGAGTAATGCAATAAGAACGATGAAATGATGTAGACAAGACCTATCTATGTAGAGATAGAACCCATCCTTTTATCCTTAGTAGCAACGATACATATGTGTCTTTTCCCTTTCTGTCACTAGGATCAAGCACCATAAGATGGAACCCACTACAAAGCACCTCTTCCCATTACAAGATAAATAGATCAAGTTGGCCAAACAAAACCCAAATATCAGAGAAGAAATACGAGGCTATAAGCAATCATGCATATAAGAGATCAAAGAAACTCAAATAACTTTCATGGATATAAAAAGATAGATCTGATCATAAACTCAAAGTTCATTCGATCCCAACAAACACACCGCAAAAGAGTTACATCATATTGATCTCCAAGAGACCATTGTATTGAGAATCAAGAGAGGGAGATGAAGCCATCTAGCTACTAACTACGGACCCCGAAGGTCTACAAAGAACTACTCATGCATCATCGGAGAGGCACCAATGGAGGTGGTGAACCCCATCCAAGATGGTGTCTAGATTGGATCTGGTGGTTCTGGACTCTGCGGCGACTGGATGAATATTTCATCGACTCCCCTAGGGTTCTAGGATTTTTGGGGTATTTATAGAGCAAAGAGGCGGTCTGGGAGGCACCCGAGGTGGGCAGAACCCACCAGGGCACGCCTGGGCCTCCTAGCGCACCCTGGTGGGTTGTGCCCCCCTCGGAGAACCCCCAGGCACAACCAGGGCCCGTTGTGTTCCTTCGGGCCCATAAAAATTCTCCGTAAAGTTTCGTGGCATTTGGACCCCGTCTGATATTGATTTTCTGCGATGTAAAAAACAAGGAAAAATAGGAACTTGCACTTGGCACTATGTCAATAAGTTAGTACTAAAAAATGATATAAAATGATTATAAAACATCCAAGATTGATAATATAACAGCATGGAACAATCAAAAATTATAGATACATTGGAGACGTATCAGCATCCCCAAGCTTAACTCCTACTCGCCTTGGGTAGGTAAGTGATAAAAACAGAATTTTTGATGTGGAGTGCTGCCTAACATGTCATATCATATTCTTTTCTTTATAGCATGGTCATTTGGACTTTTAGTTTTTCAAAGCAATAGTCTAGTTTTGACATGATAATTTAGATACTCAAGCATATCAACAAGCCACCATGTCTTTCAAAATATCAATGCTAAAATAAGTTATCCCTAGCCCATCATGCTCAATCATTGATCCATTCATGAAACACACTCGAATATTAGCTACACCCAATACTTAAGTACGATCATATTGCCTCCTAGTTGGTGCTTTTATAAGAGAAGATGGAGACTCAGAATACAAAATGCATAAAGTAAAAGAAAGGCACTTCGTAGAGGGAAGTAGGGATTTGTAGAGGTGCTAGAGCTCAAAGCGAAAAACTTAGAGATAAAAACATTTTGGAGGTGTATCCATCCCACCAATGAAAGCGACTTAGAGTTCCCAATACTTTCCATGCATAGATATGTCATAGGCGGTTCCCAAACAGAAAATAAAGTTTATTCCTTTTCCCACCATACTTTCACTTTCCATGGCTAACCGTATCCACGGGTGCCCTCCATACCAACACTTTCCAAGGAATTTATTATTTGACAACATAAAGTAAATTCAAGTTTTTTGCATTTCGGGACTGGGCATCCCTAATACCTTTGCCTTACTCTCAAGCAATCACAAGTGAATAAACACTCATCTTGAGAATAACACATCTAGCATGGAAAATATTAGCCACCCTCACTGCTCCGCGAGCGAAACGAACACACAAAAAGAAGTTTATTTTGAAAATTAGAGATGGCACATGCAAATTTGCTTAGAACGGCAAAAGAATACCGCATATAGGTAGATATAGTGGACTCATGTGGCAAAACTGGGTTAAAGGTTTTGGATGCACAAGTAGTGATCATACTTAGTGCAAAATGAAGGCTAGCAAAAGATTGGGAAGCGACCAACTAACAAACAGATAATCTCATAAGCAAGCGTTAAGCATAATTAACACTGAATAATGCACCACAAGTAGGATGTAATTTCATTGCATGACTATTGACTTTCGTACTTGCATAGGGAATCACAAACCTTAACACCAATATTCTTACTAAAGCATAATTACTCATCAATATGACTCACATATCACATCATCATATCTCAAAACTATTACTAAGAATCAAGTTTATTTTGTCCAATGATCTTCATGAAAGTTTTTATTATATCCTTCTTTGATATCTATCACTTTGGAACTAATTTTCATGTATTTCTTTTGAAAAGCTCCAACAAATATAAGTGAAGATCATGAGCATAATAAATTCTTCTTTCTCTCAAAATTAATTTAAGTGAAGCAAGAGAGAATTTCTTGAAAACTTTACTAACTCTCAAATAAATCTAAGTGAACCAAGATAGAATTTCTTCAAAAATACTAAAGCACACCGTGCTCAAAAAGATATAAGTGAAGCACTAGAGCAAGTCCATAGCTCATAAAAATTTAAGTGAAGCATAGAGAGCAATTCTAACAAATCATGACATAATTTTGGCTCTCTCAAATAGGTGTGTCCAGCAAGGAATGATGACTTAAAACACAAAATAAAACAAGAAAACACTCATATCATACAAGACGCTCCAAGCAAAACACATATCATGTGACGAATAAAAATATAGTTTCAAGTAAAATAGCGATGATCGTTGGAAGAAAGCGGGGATGCCACTCGGGGGCATCTCCAAGCTTAGTTAGTTGCTCATTTTTGTACAATAGCTTGGGGTGCTGGGGCATCCCCAAGCTTAGGCTCTTCCATCCTTCCTTCATCCATCGTAATATAACCCAAAACTTGAAAACTTCAATCACACAAAACTCAACAAAACCTTCGCGAGATCCGTTAGTATAAGAATAATAAATTACTACTATACGTACTATATCAAACCAATTCATAATTTTTTTATTATATCTACTGTATTCCAACTTTTCTATGGAAAAAACTCATCAAAGAAAACCATAGAGCCATCAAAATAAGCACACAACACAAAGAAAACAGAATCTGTCAAAACAGAATAGTGTGTAGCAATCTGACTATTTCAAATACTTCTGTAACCCCAAAAATTCTGAATAATTAGGAAGGCCTGAAAAATTTGTATATTGATGTACTGCAAGTGGAATGGGTATTTTATCGCTCTCTAGGAAAAATGAAAATTAATTTCGTGAGCGTAAAAGTTTCTTTTTTTTCAGCAAGATCAAACAACTATCACCCAAGAAGATCCTAAAGGCTTTACTTGGCACAAACACTAATTAAAACATAAAAAACACAATCATAACAGTAGCATAAATTGTGCTAACACTCAAGAACAGAGAGCAAAAATAAAAAATACAATTTACTCATTGGGTTGCCTCCCAACAAGCATTATAGTTTTACGCCCTTAGCTAGGCATAAAGCAAGGATCTAAGTTTTTTCATCTTTGGTTCGAGATCCATAAGATTCCCTCATGATTTATTCAAAAGGTGGCTTAATTCTAGTTCTAGGAAAGTGTTCCATACCCTTCCTCAAAGGAAATTGGAACTTAATATTGCCTTCTTTCATATCAATCACGACACCGATAGTGCGTAAAAATGGTCTACCAAGAATAATTGGACAAGACAGATTGCAATCAACATCAAGAACAATGAAATCTATGGGCATATAATTCCTATTTGCAAGAATAATAACATCATTAATTATTCCCATAGGATTTTTAATAGTAGAATCCGCTAAGTGCAAATTCAAAGAACATTCTTCAAGATTAGTAAGACCAAGCACATCACATAAAGATTTCGGAATTGTAGAAACACTAGCGCCCAAGTCACACAAAGAAAAACACTCATAAATTTTAATCTTGACTTTGATAGTATGTTCCCATTCATCATGCAATTTTCTAGGAATTGAAACTTCTAATTCCAATTTTTCTTCAAGAGCTTTCATCATAGCATCAACAATATGTTTAGTAAAAGCTTTATTTTCTTCATAAGCATGGGGTGAATTTATCATGGATTGCAACAAAGAAATACAATCAATCAAAGAGCAACTATAATAATTAAAGTCTTTGTAATCCAAAAGAGTGGGCACATCACTAGTTAAAGTTTTGACCTCTCTAAACCCACTTTCATCAATTTCCTCAACAGGATTTTCACCCTCCGAAATATTAGGACGCCTTCTACCTAAAGTTGACTCTTCTCTAGTCCATTTTTAATCAACATTAACTTTACTAAATAAGGAATCAATAGAAGAAACACCAATCATTTTAAGATCTTCATCACGTTTGCGAAAGAAATCACTAGAAAACGCCTTTTCTAAAAATTCTCTTTTAGCTCTAAGCATAGCTGTTCTTTTCTTACTTTCATCCATAGAAACATAAAGAGCTTTAATTGATTCATCAACATTAGGCACAAAAATTTTCATCTTGAGATTTTCCACATCATGAGCAATTCTATCAACACTTCTAGACAAATCGTCAATCTTACTCAATTTTTCTTCTATGGAAGTGTTGAAAACTTTTTGAGTGTTGATAATTTCTTAAATATTATTCTCAAGATCAGAGGTGTTCCTATTATTTTTATAAGATTGATTTCCATAGGAATTACCATAATTATTAGAGGAATTACTAGGAAAAGGCCTAGGATTAAAATTACCTGTATAAGCACTATTATTGAAATTATTTCGAGAGATAAAATTCACATCTATGGCATCACTATTTTGCTCAATCAAAGTAGACAAAGGCATATCATTAAGATCAATAGGATCACTTCTACTAGCAACCAATATCACAAGAGCATCAACTTTTTCACTCAAAGAAGATATTTCTTCGACCGTAACTTTTTTACTAGTAGGAGATCTTTCGGTATGCCATTGCGAATAATTTGCCATAATATTATCAAGAAATTTGGTGGCTTCACCCAAAGTAATTTCCATAAAAGTACCACCCGCGGCGGAATCTAAAAGATTACAAGAAGCAAAATTCAATTCCGCATAAAAAATTTGTATGATCATCCAAAGATTTAACCCATGAGTTGGGCAATTCCTTAGCATCATTTTCATCCTTTCCCAAGATTCTGCAACATGCTCATGTTCAAGTTGCTTGGAATTCATGATGTGGGTTCTAAGGGAAATAATTTTTGCGGGAGGAAAATACTTAGGGATAAAAGCATCTTTGCACTTATTCCAAGAATCGATACTATTGCGAGGCAAAGAAGAGAACCAAATTTCTGCATAATCACGCAAAGAAAACGGAAATAATTTCATCTTGACCACATCATTGTCCACATATTTTTTATTTTGCATATCGCATAATTCCATGAAGGTATTAAGATTGGACGTGGCATCCTCATTAGGAGTACCAGAAAATTGGTCTTTCATAACAAGATTCAGCAAAGCAGTATTAATATCACAAGACTCCGCACTAGCAGCGGGAGAAGCAATCGGAGTGCGAATAAAATCATTGTCGTTGGTATTTGAGAAATCACATAACTTGGTGTTGCCTTGAGTCGTGATGACAACACAACAAGATTGCACTCAAAAACAGATCAGGCAAGAAAACGGTGAACGGAAAAAGAGAGGCGAATAAAACGGCAAATTTTTGTGAAGTGGCAGAGAGGAAAATGAGAGGCAAATGGAAAATGATGTAAATTGCAAAGAGATGGGATTTTTGATTAGGAACCTGGTATATGTTGAAGATCCTCCCTGGCAATGGCGCCAGAAATTCCTTTTGATGTCGCTCGAAGTTACGTCGGTATTTCCCCAAAGAGGAAGGGATGATGCAGCACAGTGGCGGTAGGTATTTCCCTCAGATATGAAACCAAGGTTATCGAACTAGTAGGAGAACCAAGCAACACAACGTAAACAGCCCCTGCACACAGATAACAAATCCTCGCAACCCGACATGTTAAAGGGGTTGTCAATCCCTTTCGGGTAACGGTGCCAGAAATTGGTGCGTGACGGGAGAAAGTTGTAATAGATCGAATAAATAGATTGTATATAAAATAAAGTGCAGAAAAGTATTTTTGGGTTTTTGGATTAATAGATCTGAAAATAAAAGCAAATAAAAAGTAGATCGCAAAGGCAAATATATGGGAAAGAAGACCCGGGGGCCGTAGGTTTCACTAGTGGCTTCTCTTGAGAAAAATAGCAAACGGTGGGTAAACAAGTTATTGTTGGGCAATTGATAGAACCTCAAATAATTATGATGATATCCAGGCAATGATCATTACATAGGCATCATGTCCAAGATTAGTAGACCGACTCCTGCCTGCATCTACTACTATTACTCCACAGATCGACCGCTATCCAGCATGCATCTAGTGTATTAAGTTCATGGAAAAACGGAGTAATGCAATAAGAACGATGACATGATGTAGACGAGATCCGTTTATCTATGGCGGTAGATATATATCCCATCTTTTTATCCTTAGTAGCAACGATACATACGTGTCGGTTCCCTTTCTCTCACTGGGATCAAGCATTGTAAGATCGAACCCACTACAAAGCACCTCTTCCTATTGCAAGATAAATATATCAAGTTGGCCAAACAAAACCCAAATATCGGAGAAGAAATAAGAGGCTATAAGCAATCATGCATATAAGAGATCAAAGAAACTCAAATAACTTCCATGGTTATAAAAAGATAGATCTGATCATAAACTCAAAGTTCATCGGATCCCAACAAACACACCGCAAAAGAGTTACATTATATGGATCTCCAAGATACCATTGTATTGAGAATAAAGAGAGAGAGAGAGAGAGAGAGAGAGATGAAGCCATCTAGCTACTAACTACGGGCCCGAAGGTCTATAAAGAACTACTCACGCATCATCAGAGAGGCACCAATGGAGGTGGTGAACCCCATCTGAGATGGTGTCTAGATTGGATCTGGTGGTTCTGGACTCTGCAGCAGCTGGATGAATATTTCGTCGACTCCCCTAGGGTTCTGGGATTTTTGGGGTATTTATAGAGCAAAGAGGCGGTCCGGGGGGCACCCGAGGTGGGCACAACCAACCAGGGCGCGCCTGGGCCTCCTGGCGCGCCCTGGTGTGTTGTGCCCCCCTCGGGGCACCCCCAGGCGCAGCCAGGGCCCATGGTGTTCCTTCTGGACCATAAAAATTCTCCGTAAAGTTTCGTGGCATTTGGACTCCATATGATATTGATTTTCTACGATGTAAAAAACACGGAAAAATAGGAACTGACACTTGGCACTATGTCAATAGGTTAGTACCAAAAAATGATATAAAATGACTATAAAATGATTATAGAACATCCAAGATTGATAATATAATAGAATGGAACAATAAAAAATTATAGATACGTTCGAGACGTATCACTCGCCACCTCCCAAGAGAGGGCGAGGCCGCCCCCGCAAGCACGCCACGACCCCTGCGGTGGCTCCTCAGGGGCATGGGCGCACCTTGGCCGGACATGGCGGTGTTTCTTGTCGAGGTGGGTGCCTCCAAGGGCGAGGCAGCCCATGCGACGAGGGGAGGCGTGCCATGGTCGCCCGGCCTCCTCGGCCGCGCTTCCACTCGGGTGAGGTGCTCCCTGAGTTCGGCGTGTGGTCGGAGAGGCCAACCGGCACCTGGCTCCCGCTCATCCACTTTTTCATGGGCGAGTTGCCAGCCGCGGGGCCTGGTAGCCTCTGGCTGCAGGCTGATGGTTGTTGCAGCAAGGCCTCGTGGGTCGGGGTCAAAGTTTCCGCCGCCGGGAACGTGTCCCTGGCCCGCGGCTAGCAGTCGTTTGCCCGCGCGTGTGGCCTGAGCAGGAGGTGCACCTTCCACTTCAAGTTCGACGGCGTCGCGGCCCTCTTCGTGAGGGTGTTTGGGGAGGACGGCCGTCGTGCAGGGTGCTGCCCCGAAGATGATGGTGGTGACGATGAGCTTGGCCTTGATGACAGCCGTGACGGCGCCAAGGGTGAGCTTGCCCTTGGCGACGGCCGCGACTCATTTTGCGGCGGTGGCTCCTCCAGCGAGAGCACGAGCAGCAGCGGCTACGACCAGCCGCCACGTCGCCGTGCTCGCTTAGAGGACGGCGGCTGATCGTCTCATCATCGCGCTCTAGTGAAGCGGGAGGAAGGCTCGGGCTGAGCCCGGAGACCTCCGGAGCCCGGCCTCAAGAGTTGTCGTGGTCGCGTGGGCCACTTTCGTTTAGCCTTTCCTTTTCCCTGCATTTTGAAAAAAGTAGAGGGCCCTGCTAGGGCGTGTAATGAAACATTGTACTTATGCCGCTATGCTATGCTTATTGTTCTGGTGTATGCTGTTATGTTCATGTCCGGGTAGGTGCGGTAGGATAACTTAGCTTGATACACTCGCGGTAGTCTCGTGCCTCATGATGGCGCACCCTCCATCAACTCGTGAGGTCCCCTTGCTGCTGGCTTAGGGGTTGATGGCCTCGGGAGACATCGTGAAGCTGTAGAATTGTTGGAAAATTTTGTTGGGTGTCCTGTTCTCCCTTGCGCGAGTCCTCACGCATGGGCTAGTCATCGCTTGGTGCATCGCGTTGCGGTACCCGAGGGGCCCGGACTTAAGACGATGCACAAATCACAAGCTCGTTCAAGGGTGTCTCACGAGGATAGAAAAAGGCATGGCCCTGGGGGGATAGGGTTGTGGTGAAGTGTGTTCGTGGTGCGGGGCGGGCCCGACGCGCACGCACACACCTGCCTAGCCCCCGCGCGCGAGACGCGCGAGGAAGAGCGACCAGCAACTGCCGCCCCTCCTGGGCCGAGACTGACGGCCAAGAGAAAAGACGATGGGGAAATCCAACTTGGCAATCCAAAATGCAAGAACTCCAAATTCCATTAAAAGAAAGGGGGCAACCAACTATAGAAAGGAAGCAAATGAACAGCCGCGTCCGGCACCTAGACTAGTCTTCTCATCAATGAAGAGCTAAGAGATGCCACTAGGACGTGGGAGGGAGCCCCTAAGGCCCGAGGGCGGCTCTCCGGAGACTCCGGGGCGTGTACATTGATACGTCTCCAACCTATCTATAATTTTTGATTGCTCCATGCTATATTATCTACTGTTTTAGACATTATTGGGCTTTATTATCCACTTTTATATTATTTTTGGGACTAACCTATTAACCGGAGGCCCAGCCCAGAATTGATGTTTGTGCCTGTTTTAGGGTTTCGAAGAAAAGGAATATCAAACGGAGTCCAAACGGAATGAAACCTTCGGGAACGTGATTTTCTCAACGAATAAGACCAAAGAGACTTGGACCCTATGTCAAGAAAAGAAACAGGAGGCCACGAGGTAGGGGGCGCGCCCACCCCCACCAACCGCGCCCTCCACCCTCGTGGGCCCCCTGTTGCTCCACCGACGTACTCCTTCCTCCTATATATATCCACGTACCCCCAAACGATCAGATACGGAGCCAAAACCCTAATTACACCGCCGCAACTTTCTGTATCCACGAGATCCCATCTTGGGGCCTATTCCGGAGCTCCGCCGGAGGGGGCATCGATCACGGAGGGCTTCTACATCAACACCATAGCCCCTCCGATGAAGTGTGAGTAGTTTACCTCAGACCTACGGGTCCATAGTTAGTAGCTAGATGGCTTCTTCTCTCTTTTTGGATCTCAATACAATGTTCTCCCCCTCTCTTGTGGAGATCTATTCGATGTAATCTTCTTTTTGCGGTGTGTTTGTTGAGACCGATGAATTGTGGGTTTATGATCAAGTCTATCTATGAATAATATTTGAATCTTCTCTGAATTCTTTTATGTATGATTGGTTATCTTTGCAAGTCTCTTCGAATTATTAGTTTGGTTTGGCCTACTAGATTGATCTTTCTTGCAATGGGAGAAGTGCTTAGCTTTGGGTTCAATCTTGCGGTGTCCTTTCCCGGTGACAGTAAGGGCAGCAAGGCACATATTGTATTGTTGCCATCGAGGATAACAAGATGGGGTTTTCTTCATATTGCATGAGTCTATCCCTCTACATCATGTCATCTTGCGTAAGGCGTTACTCTGTTTTTAACTTAATACTCTAGATGCATGCTGGATAGCGGTCGATGAGTGGAGTAATAGTAGTAGATGTAGGCAGGAGTCGGTCTACTTGTCTCGGATGTGATGCCTATATACATGATCATACCTAGATATTCTCATAACTATGCTCAATTCTGTCAATTGCTCAACAGTAATTTGTTCACCCATCGTAGAATACTTATGCTCTTGAGAGAAGCCACTAGTGAAACCTATGGCCCCCGGGTCTATCTTTATCATATTGATCTCCTACTACTTAGTTATTTCCTTTTCTATTTCCTTTGCCTTTATTTTACTTTGCATCTTTTATCATAAAAATACCAAAAATATTATCTTATCATATCTATCATATCTCACTCTCGTAAGTGGCCTTATAGGGATTGACAACCCCTGTTTGCGTTGGTTGCTAGGATTTATTTGTTTTGTGCAGGTGCGAGGGACTCGCGCGTAGCCTCCTACTGGATTGATACCTTGGTTCTCAAAAACTGAGGGAAATACTTACGCTACTTTGCTGCGTCATCCCTTCCTCTTCGGGGAAAACCAACGCAGTGCTCAAGAGGTAGCATACATCCCCACTCATTATTACGTGAGAGTGTCACGAGCGGACACCTTCATAGGCACCGGGACTTGCATCATGGGTAGAACTTCCGGAGGTGCTGGATGTTCCAGCCGTTCTGGATGGGAATCCCGTCCTGCGTCTCCAGGCGCGCGGCACCGGGCCTGGAGACGCGGGCGACCCTAAACGGGCCCTCCCACATGGGCGAGACCTTATGCAGCCCTTCCCTGGAGAGCACCCGCCATAGGACGAGATCACCCACCTCGAGCGTCTTGGAGTGGACGCTGCGGCAGTGGTACCGCCACAGCGCCTGCTGGTACCTTGCCGCCCAGAGCGAGGCTTGGTGGCGGCGTTCCTTCCCCAGCACGAGATCCATCCCCCGCGTGGCGTCTTGGCGTGCCTCGTCAAACGCCAAGACCCGCGCGGAGCAATGCTTGACCTCATGTAGGAGAACCGCTTCAGCTCCGTAGACGAGGAAGAACGGGGTCTCGCCCGTCGGCTTGGTGGCGGTGGTGTGGATGGACCACAGCACAGACTGGAGCTCTTCGAGCTAGCCCCTGCCGCAGGCCTCGAGCCTCTTCTTGAAGGTTCTTGTCTTGAGGCCTCTCAGGACCTCCGTGTTGGCGCGCTCAGCTTGGCCGTTGCTCCCGGGGTATGCCACTAAGGTGTAGCATATCTGCATTCCAAGGTTAGCACAATACGTTTGGAAGAGGTTGCTAGTGAACTACGAGCCGTTGTCATTGATGATACGGTTAGGTACCCCGAAGCGGCTCACGAGACCCTTGATGAACTTGACTGCCAAGCCGGCCGGCATGGTGCAGACAACCTCCACCCCCGCCCACTTGGTGAACTTGTCGATGGCGACGTAGAGGTAGCGGTAGCCCCCGGGCGCTCGTGGGAATGGTCCCAAGATGTCCAGCCCCCAGACCACGAACGACCATGTGAGAGGAATGGTCTGGAGGCCTTGAACGGGCTGGTGGATCTGCTTGGCGTGGAATTGGCATGCTTCGCAAGATTTCACCATCTCGGTGGCATCATTGAGCGTTGTGGGCCAAAAGAACCCGTTGCGGAATGCCTTTCCCACGAGGGTGCGTGATGACGAGTGATGCCCGCAGTCTCCGCCGTGTGTGTCGGCTAGCAGCCCGCACCCCTATTCCGTCGAGATGCATCGCAAGGAAATATTGTTTGTTCGTTTTTGGTAGGGCTCACCATCCTGAATGCAGTAGGTTGTGGCCTGCCGAGCCACGCGCTCAGCGTCTTCCTCCTTCTCTGGCAGGGTTCTGAAGCAGGTACGTCTTGAATTCTTTGGTCCAGCACCCCTCCTGAGGCTCGAGTGCGAGGAGCAGGCGTGCTCCCGAGGTCGGGCCGCAGGCAGGGGCTCTCGAGGTCGGTGCTGGGGGGAGCTCCTCCTGGGGTTGGCTCTGTGATACGTCTCCAATTTATCTATATTTTTTGATTGTTCCATGCTGTTTTATTATCAATCTTGGATGTTTTGTAAACATTTTATAGTCATTTTATATCATTTTTGGTACTAACCTATTGACATAGTGCCAAGTGCCGGTTGCTGTTTTTCCATGTTTTTTCCATCGCAGAAAATCAATATCAAATGGAGTCCAAATGCCACGAAACTTTACGGAGATTTTTTATGGACCAGATGGAAGATATTGGGCCCTGGTTGCACCTGGGGGGGAGTCCCGAGGAGGGGACAACCCACCAGGGCGTGCCAGAAGGCCCAGGCGCGCCCTGGTGGGTTGTGCCCACCTCAGGTGCCCCCCGGACCGCCTCTTTGCTCTATAAATACCCAAATATTCCCAAAACGAGCTTAAAGAACAGAAAAGTTTTATGAGTTTTATGAATAAAGAGCTTGATGATATGTCTAAAGAATTCGATGGTTTAAGATCCCAAATTGCTCATCTTGAGAAATTAACTGCTGAAATTTCGGATAGGCAGGCTACCTTAGTTAATAAGATGGCCGCTAAACCGGATTGCTATGAAATAAAGATGAAGATCTAAAAGTTATTGATGTGTCCCCTATTAAATATTTGTTTTGCAATATGAATCTTGATAATGATGGGACTGAATATGATCCACCTTTACCTAGAAGGCATTCCAAGAATTCGGAATTTGTTGATCTTGATGCTAAAATTGATAAAAGTGGGATTGAAGAAATTAAAACCCTAGATGTTGCTAAACCCACTACTATGGATTTCAAGGAATTTAACTATGAAAATTGCTCTTTGATTGATTGCATTTCCTTGTTGCAATCCGTGCTAAATTCTCCTCACGCTTATAGTCAAAATAAAGCGTGTACTAAACATATCGTTGATGCCTTGATGCAATCTTATGAAGAAAAACTTGAATTGGAAGTTTTCTATCCCTAGAAAACTTTATGATGAGTGGGAACCAACTATTAAAATTAAAATTAAAGATCATGAATTCTATGCTTTATGTGATTTGGGTGCTAGTGTTTCCACGATTCCAAAGACTTTGTGTGATTTGTTAGGTTTCCGTGATTTTGATGATTGCTCTCTAAACTTGCACCTTGTGGATTCCACTATTAAGAAACCTATGGGAAGAATTAATGATGTTCTTATTGTTGCAAATAGGAATTATGTTCCCATAGATTTTATTGTTCTTGACATAGACTGCAATCCTTCATGTCCTATTATTCTTGGTAGACCTTTCCTTAGAACGATTGGTGCAATTATTGATATGAAGGAAGGAAATATTAGATTCCAATTTCCATTAAGGAAAGGAATGGAACACTTTCCTAGAAAGAAAATTAAATTACCTTATGAATCTATTATGATAGCCACTTATGGATTGCCTACCAAAGATGGCAATACCTAGATCTATTCTTGCTTGTTATGCCTAGCTTGGTGCGTTAAACGATAGCGCTTGTTGGGAGGCAACACAATTTTATTTTTATTCCTAGATTTTTGCTCCTGTTTAGTAATAAATAATTTATCTAGCCTCTGTTTTGGTTGTGTTTTTTGTGTTTAATTAGTGTTTGTGCCAAGTAGAACCGCTGGGAAGACTTGGGAAAAGTCTTGTTGAACTTGCTGTAAAAAACAGAAACTTTAGTGCTCACGAGAACTGCTGTAATTTTTATTTGGAGAGTGCTATTTAGTTAATTCTTTTTGAAGATGATTAACAGATAAATTCCTCACGTCCAGAAATTTATTTTAGAATTTTTGGGGCTCCAGATCTTGCGTTAGCTACAGATTACTACAGATGTTCTGTTTTTGACAGATTCTGTTTTTCGTGTGTTGTTTGCTTATTTTGATGAATCTATGGCTAGTAAAATAGTTTATAAACCATAGATAAGTTGGAATACTGTAGGTATAACACCAATATAAATAAAGAATGAGTTCATTACAGTACCTTGAAGTGGTCTTTTACTTTCTTTCGCTAACGGAGCTCACGAGATTTTCTATAAGTTTTGTGTTGTGAAGTTTTCAAGTTTTGGGTAAAGATTTGATGGATTATGGAACAAGGAGTGGCAAGAGCCTAAGCTTGGGGATGCCCATGGCACCCCAAAGATAATCTAAGGACACCTAAAAGCCAAAGCTTGGGGATGCCCCGGAAGGCATCCCCTCTTTCGTCTACTTCTATCGGTAACTTTACTTGGAGCTATATTTTTATTCGCCACATGATATGTGTTTTGCTTGGAGCGTCTTGTATTATTTGAGTATTTGCTTGTTAGTTTACCACAAACATCCTTTCTGTACACACCTTTTGAGAGAGCCATACATGATTTAGAATTTGTTAGAATACTCTATGTGCTTCGCTTATATCTTTTGAGTTATATAGTTTTGCTCTAGTACCTCACTTATATCTTTTAGAGCATGGTTGTGGATTTGTTTTATAGAAACTATTGATCTCTCATGCTTCACTTAGATTATTTTGAGAGTCTTAATAGCATGGTAATTTTCTTAAAATCCTAATATGCTAGGTATTCAAAGTTAGTAAAATTTTCTTAAGAGCGTTTTGAATACTAAGAGAAGTTTGATGCTTGATGATTGTTTTGAGATATGGAGGTAATAATATCAAAGTCGTGCTAGTTGAGTAGTTGTGAAATTGAGAAATACTTGTGTTAAAGGTTGCAAGTCCCGTAGCATGCACGTATGGTAAACGTTATGCAACAAATTTGAAACATGAGGTGTTATTTGATTGTCTTCCTTATGAGTGGCGGTCGGGGACGAGCGATGGTCTTTTCCTACCAATCTATCCCCCTAGGAGCATGCGCTTAGTACTGAGGTTTTTGATGACTTGTAGATTTTTGCAATAAGTATGTGAGTTCTTTATGACTAATGTTGAGTCCATGGATTATACGCACTCTCACCCTTCCATCCTTGCTAGCCTCTTCGGTACCGTGCATTGCCCTTTCTCACATTGAGAGTTGGCGCAAACTTCGCCGGTGCATCCAAACCTCGTGATATGATACGCTCTTTCACACATAAACCTCCTTATATCTTCCTCAAAACAGCCACCATATCTACCTATTATGGCATTTCCATATCCATTCCGAGATATATTGCCATGCAACTTTCCATCATTCCATTCATCAAGACACATTCATCATTGTCATATTGCTTAGCATGATCATGTAGTTGACATAGTATTTGTGGCAAAGCCACCGTTCATAATTCTTTCATACATGTCACTCTTGGTCCATTGCATATCCCGGTACACCACCGGAGGCATTCATATAGAGTCATCTTTTGTTCTAGTATCGAGTTGTAATCATTGAGTTGTAAATAAGTAGAAGTGTGATGATCATCATTTTCTAGAGCATTGTCCCAAGTGAGGAATAAAAAAAAGAGAAATGCCATAAAAAAGAGAAGGCCCCCCAAAAAGGGAGAAAGGCCATAAAAAAGAGAAGAGTAAAGGCCCAAAGAAAAAAAATGAGAGAAAAAGAGAGAAGGGACAATGTTACTATCCTTTGCCACACTTGTGCTTCAAAGTAGCACCATAATCTTCATGTTAGAGAGTCTCTTGTTTTGTCACTTTCATATACTAGTGGGAATTTTTCATTATAGAACTTGGCCTGTATATTCCAACAATGGGCCTCCTCAAGTTCCCTAGGTCTTCATGAGCAAGCAAGTTGGATGCACACCCACTAGTTTCTTTTGTTGACGTTTCATACATTTATAGCTCTAGTGCATCCGTTGCATGGCAATCCCTACTCCTTGCATTAACATCAATCGGTGGGCATCTCCATATCCCATTGATTAGCCTCATTGATATGAGACTTTCTCCTTTTTGTCTTCTCCACATAACCCCCCTCATTATATTCTATTCCACCCATAGTGCTATTGCTACCTCTTGAGCACTGAGTTGGTTTTCCCTAAAGAGGAAGGGATGATGCAGCATAGTAGCATAAGTATTTCCCTCAGTTTTTGAGAACCAAGGTATCAATCTAGTAGGAGGCTACGCGCGAGTCCCTCGCACCTGCACAAAACAAATAAATCCTCGCAACCAACGCAAATAGGGGTTGTCAATCCCTATAGGGCCACTTACAAGAGTGAGATCTGATAGATATGATAAGATAAGATTTTTGGTATTTTTATGATAAAAGATGCAAAGTAAAATAAAGGCAAAGGAAATAACAAAGGAAATAACTAAGTAGTAGGAGATCAATATGATAAAGATAGACCCGGGGGCCATAGGTTTCACTAGTGGCTTCTCTCAAGAGCATAAGTATTCTACGGTGGGTGAACAAATTACTGTTGAGCAATTGACAGAATTGAGCATAGTTATGAGAATATCTAGGTATGATCATGTATATAGGCATCACGTCCGAGACAAGTAGACCGACTCCTGCCTGCATCTACTACTATTACTCCACTCATCGACCGCTATCCAGCATGCATCTAGAGTATTAAGTTAAAAACAGAGTAACACCTTAAGCAAGATGACATGATGTAGAGGGATAGACTCATGCAATATGAAGAAAACCCCATCTTGTTATCCTTGATGGCAACAATACAATACGTGCCTTGCTGCCCTTACTGTCACCGGGAAAGGACACCGCAAGATTGAACCCAAAGCTAAGCACTTCTCCCATTGCAAGAAAGATCAATCTAGTAGGCCAAACCAAACTGATAATTCGAAGAGACTTGCAAAGATAACCAATCATACATAAAAGAATTCAGAGAAGATTCAAATATTATTCATAGATAGACTTGATCATAAACCCACAATTCATCAGTCACAACAAACATACCGCAAAAAGAAGATTACATCGAATAGATCTCCACAAGAGAGGGGGAGAACATTGTATTGAGATCCAAAAGGAGAGAATAAGCCATCTAGCTACTAACTATGGACCCGTAGGTCTGAGGTGAACTACTCACACTTCATCGGAGGGCTATGGTGTTGATGTAGAAGCCCTTCGTGATCGATGCCCCCTCCGGCGGAGCTCCGGAACAGGCCCCACGATGGGATCTCGTGGATACATAAAGTTATGGCGGTGGAATTAGGGTTTTGGCTCCTGTTCTGATCGTTTGGGGGTACGTGGATATATATAGGAGGAAGGAGTACGTTGGTGGAGCAACAGGGGGCCCACGAGGGTGGAGGGCGCGCCTGGTGGGGGTGGGCGCGCGCCCCTACCTTGTGGCCTCCAGTTTTATTTCTTGACATAGGGTCCAAGTCTCCCGGGTCTTGTTCGTTGAGAAAATCACATTCCCGAAGGTTTCATTCTGTTTGGACTCCGTTTGATATTCCTTTTCTTCGAAACCCTAAAACAGGCAAAAACAACAATTCTGGGCTGGGCCTCCGGTTAATAGGTTAGTCCCAAAAATAATATAAAAGTGGATAATAAAGCCCAATAATGTCCAAAACAGTAGATAATATAGCATGGAGCAATAAAAAATTATAGATACGTTGGAGACGTATCAAGCATCCCCAAGCTTAATTCCTGCTCGTCCTCGAGTAGGTAAATGATAAAAATAGAATTTTTTATGTGGAGTGCTACTTGGCATAATTTTAATGTAATTCTTCTTAATTGTGGTATGAATATTCATATCCGAAAGATTCAAGACAAAAATTCATATTGACATAAAAATAATAATACTTCAAGCATACTAACTAAGCAATTATGTCTTCTCAAAATAACATGGCCAAAGAAAGTTCATACCTACAAAATCATATGGTTTAGTCATGTTTCATCTTCGTCACACAAGAATGCTCTCATCATGCACAACCCCGATGACAAGCCAAGCAATTGTTTCATACTTTAGTAATCTCAAACCTATAAACTTTCACGCAATATATGAGCGCGAGCCATGGACATAGCACTATGGGTGGAATAGAATATAATGAGGGGGGTTATGTGGAGAAGACAAAAGAGGATAAAGTCTCACATCAATGGGCTATGGAGATGCCCACCGATTGATGTTAATGCAAGGAGTAGGGATTGCCATGCAACAGATGCACTAGAGCTATAAATGTATGAAAGCTCAACAAAAGAAACTAAGTGAGTGTGCATCCAACTTGCTTGCTCACGAAGACCTAGGGCACTTGAGGAGGCCCATTGTTGGAATATACAAGCCAAGTTCTATAATGAAAATTTCCCACCAGTATATGAAAGTGACAAGACAAGAGACTCTCTAACATGAAGATTATGGTGCTACTTTGAAGCACAAGTGTGGCAAAGGATAGTAACATTGTCCCTTCTCTCTTTTTCTCTCATTTTTTCTCTTTGGGCCTTTTCTCTTTTTTATGGCCTTTCCTTTTTTTGGGCCTTTTCTTTTTATGGCCTTTCTCTTTTTTTTATTCCTCACTTGGGACAATGCTCTAGAAAATGATGATCATCACACTTCTATTTATTTACAACTCAATGATTACAACTCGATACTAGAACAAAAAGATGACTCTATATGAATGCCTCCGGCGGTGTACCGGGATATGCAATGGACCAAGAGTGACATGTATGAAAGAATTATGAACAGTGGCTTTGCCACAAATACTATGTCAACTACATGATCATGCTAAGCAATATGACAATGATGAATGTGTCATGATGAACGGAATGATGGAAAGTTGCATGGCAATATATCTCGGAATGGCGATGGAAATACCATAATAGGTAGGTATGGTGGCTGTTTTGAGGAAGATATAAGGAGGTTTATGTGTGAAAGAGCGTATCATATCACGGGGTTTGGATGCACCAGCGAAGTTTGCGCCAACTCTCAATGTGAGAAAGGGCAATGCACGGTACCGAAGAGGCTAGCAAGGATGGAAGGGTGAGAGTGCGTATAATCCATGGACTCAACATTAGTCATAAAGAACTCACATACTTATTGCAAAAATCTACAAGTCATCAAAAACATCGGTACTACGCTCATGCTCCTAGGGGGATAGATTGGTAGGAAAAGACCATCGCTCGTCCCCGACCGCCACTCATAAGGAAGACAATCAAATAACACCTCATGTTTCAAATTTGTTGCATAACATTTACCATACGTGCATGCTACGGGACTTGCAAACTTCAACACAAGTATTTCTCAATTTCACAACTACTCAACTAGCATGACTTTGATATTATTACCTCCATATCTCAAAACAATCATAAAGCATCAAACTTCTCTTAGTATTCAAAACACTCTTAAGAAAATTTTACCAACTTTGAATACCTAGCATACTAGGATTTTAAGCAAATTACCATGCTATTAATACTCTCAAAATAATCTAAGTGAAGCATGAGAGATCAATAGTTTCTATAAAAGAAATCCACCACCATGCTCTAAAAGATATAAGTGAAGTACTAGAGCAAAACTATATAACTCAAAAGATATAAGCGAAGCACATAGAGTATTCTAACAAATTCCAAATCATGTATGGCTCTATCAAAAGGTGTGTACAGCAAGGATGATTGTGGTAAACTAACAATCAAAGACTCAAATCATACAAGACGCTCCAAGCAAAACACATATCATGTGGCGAATAAAAATATAGCTCCAAGTAAAGTTACCGATAGAAGTAGACGAAAGAGGGGATGCCTTCCGGGGCATCGCCAAGCTTTGGCTTTTAGGTGTCCTTAGATTATCTTGGGGGTGCCACGGGCATCCCCAAGCTTAGGCTATTGCCACTCCTTGTTCCATAATCCATCAAATCTTTACCCAAAACTTGAAAACTTCACAACACAAAACTTAAAGTAGAAAATCTCATGAGCTCTGTTAGCGAAAGAAAACAAAAGATCACTTCAAGGTACTGTAATGAACGTATTATTTATTTATATTGGTGTTATACCTACTTTATTCCAACTTATCTATGGTTTATAAACTATTTTACTGGCCATAGATTCATCAAAATAAGCAAACAACACACGAAAAACAGAATCTGTCAAAAAACAGAACAGTCTGTAGTAATCTGTAGCTAGCGCAAGATATGGAACCCCAAAAATTCTAAAATAAATTTATGGAAGTGAGTAATTTATCTATTAATCATATTCAAAAATAATTAACTAAATATCACTCTCCAAATAAAAATGACAGCAGTTCTCGTGAGCGCTAAAGTTTCTGTTTTTAGAGCAAGTTCAACAAGACTTTCCCCAAGTCTTCCCAACGGTTCTACTTGGCACAAACACTAATTA